>NC_090451.1:92866264-93173556 GCF_031143425.1 Pleurodeles waltl
AGGAGGAAGACTCCAGCCACCAAAGCCGCTCCCAGGGGTATAGGTGGGAGTGTGGAGTCAGCTGCAACACCTTCCAAGGTGGGGAAGGGGCACAAGAAACTCAGCAAGTCTGGGAAGAGCAGCACAGCGGAGAAGACCGCCATCAGCCCTGCTGCCCAGGAGGCCACCGCCATCATCCCCACTGCCCAGGAGGCCACCACCATCATCCCCGATGCCCAGGAGGCCACCACCATCATCCCCGCTGCCCACGAGGCCACCGGCATCAGCCCCGCTGGGCCAGAAAAGACCGCCAGCACCAGCCCCGCTGGGCCAGACAGGACCGCAAGCAGCTGAGTCGCTGCAAAGGACCCCGCCGCAACAAGCACTGCTGAACACGACACCGCCGACACAAGCACCGCTGAACAGGACACCTCTGACACCAGCACCGCTGAACAGAACCCCGCCGCCACAAGCACCGCTGAACAGGACACCGCCGCCACAGGCACCGCTGCCAAGGACACCGCCGCCACCAGCACCGCTGAACAGAACACAGCCGCCACAGGCACCGCTGCCAAGGACACCGCCGCCACAAGCACCGCTGAACAGGACTCCGCCGCCACAAGCACCGCTGAACAGGACACCGCTGCCACAAGCACCGCTGGCCCATGAGGGCAAAGGGCACTGACGCTACTGAGTCCGCCACGAGCAGGATGAAGCACTCTGGGCACAAAGCCCCCTCCAGAACCAGTGGAGAAAGGCATCCACTACCTCTGTCCTTGGCAGGATGAAGCACTCTGGACACAAAGCCCCCTCCAGAACCAGTGGAGAAAGGCATCCACTACCTCAGTCCTTGGCAAGATGAAGCACTCTGGGCACAAAGCCCCCTCAAGAACCAGTGGAGAAAGGCATCCACTACCTCTGTCCTTGGCAGGATGAAGCACTCTGGGCACAAACCCCCCTCCAGAACCAGTGGAGATTTACATCCACTACCTCAGTCCTTGGCAGGATGAAGCACTCTGGGCACAAAGCCCCCTACAGAACCAGTGGAGAAAGGCATCCACTACCTCAGTCCTTGGCAGGGTGAAGCACTCTGGGCACAAAGCCCCCTCCAGAACCAGTGGAGACTGTTATCCACTTGAGAGACTGTGGCTTTGCACTCCCCAGGATTGAACAGTGGGCAAACCACCCACTGTAGAGACTTGAGAGACTGTGGCTTTGCACTCCCCAGGATTGCACAGTGGGCAAACCACCCACTGTAGAGACTTGAGAGACTGTGGATTTGCACTCCCCAGGATTGCACAGTGGGCAAACCACCCACTGTAGAGACTTGAGAGACTGTGGCTTTGCACTCCCCAGGATTGCACAGTGGGCATGGGGTCCCCTTGTGGATTTGGCATTGTGCACTCAACCGGCTGAGGTGCCACCCCTTTTCCTTCCCCCTGAGGTGCCTGTTTTATTTCTATCTGATGCCTCTGCAGTGTTCTCTCCGTCATGTTCGGGTATTGAGTGTGGGCCCAGTGTTCCACGGACTTCAATGGAGCAATACCTGGACTACTATTCTTGGTGTATATATATTTGTTTATAGTGTATATATATATTTTTGCATACTGGATTTTAATAGATTACAATGGTTACACTCATTTCCTTTTGTCTTTGCATTCTTACGGGGGCTTGGGGGGGTGTAACTGTAATGTATCATGCTGTATTAGTGTGTGTGTTGTCGTGGGTGAGGGTGGGGGTGTTGCGTGTGTGTGTCCCTGTTTTTTCCCTCCCCCCTCCCCTGTGTCGTAGGTGCAGTACTCACCGTGGTCTTTGCCGCCGGCGTTCGTGCTCCTGGTAGAGGTGCAAGAAGATAAGGGCAGGGAAAATGTGGAGCTCTGGTTCCATGGCGTCCTGGTTCCTCGTGGGGCGTGTAGAGGTGAGCGTTTTCCCTTCGAAGTCCTGTTTCCGCTGTGTTTTTGTTTGCGGTGAATCTGCCCCGGAAAAGGTGGCGGATTGGTAGGTTGTGATACTGTGGGCGGTACATTGTCCTCCGCCTGTCTGTTGGCGGTGACCGCCATGCTGTTTGTTTGTACCGCCGTGGCGGTCGGAGTGTTAAAGTGGCTGTCTTTGTTGGCGGTTTCTGCCACGGTCGTGATTCCATTTTTTTTCCGCCGGCCTGTTGGCGGTCTTACCGCCGCTTTAACACCGACCGCCAGGGTTGTAATGACCACCTATATCTTTTAGATTGTTTGCAGATACTGCAAAAGGCCACAGTTTTCTCCCAGTTTCAGATGAAGCACCGGGCATATTTGCTTCTCACAGTATGATTGCTCCACTACTTGTAAACGAGAAAGTGGATTCTACTTTAATGCCCAGTATAAGGGGCGTTGTGTCCCCAGTTCTCAGTAACAAATGTAAATGGTATGGCCCTTTTATAAATGAACCCCTGGCAAAGAGTTGTTCCTACATTTAGGAAAGTCTGAACTGAAGGGAAACCCTCTCAGTTCAGGCTAGGCCTGGTCACCTTTCCAAATAAATTTAAGACCAGCTTAAAATAGCCATTCTCTAGCTACATGTTAGTTTAGGCTATTGGTAGAGTGCATTAACGGCTTCCCTGTCTCATTTGCCCACATTTAATCTAGAAAAGTTGGTTAACTGCTACAATATCTACCACTGTCTTTCGTATGTAATATTATTTTTCCTATTTCACTGTTTCACAGTGTTACTTTTTTGCTTCTGTGCTTCCTAAATGGATGCTCTTAAAGGTTTTGACCAAATATGTATAAAGATCTTGATACTTGTAAATTCTTCACGCACTAAAATAAATAATATATAAGTGAAGAATAAATAATAGGAAGCATGAGATTATATGCCGCTGCATCCCAAACCGTATAAGTAAAATAATGTCATCAGGACCCAGTGCTTCTAGGCACTACGCATAAAATAATTATTGCCTGAGATTATAAGATGGCACTGGGCGCAATTAACTGTAATAATTTATTAACTAGCCCTTTATTAGTCTTGGGCGCCTGTGTGTGGGGCATAGCTGGTTTACTATCCCAAAAAATCATATTACAGAACTTTAGGCAGCAAAACCTGTGGTTCGTGGCAATGTCCTACCTGAGCGGAGTCTGGTTCTAACATCAAGGGTGTCTCGTTTCCAGACAATAGGTAGGGTATTTGTAAATACATTGTATTTATTGTTACTTCCTTCCTGCTTGTGCTGCAGATCATGAGCTGTGCTCTTCACGAGACTTTGTTACCTGTGTTGGGTAAAATACATATTGACAGACTACGCCGTTTCAGTCCCCGACAGTGAAGAAGGGAGCACGGTCTACGGCAGTGCTTTAAATGGAAAAATAGAAGTGCAGGTACTCTGTGATAGAGTACCTGCTTGTTTCTGAGAAGTGCCGGTACTCTCCAATTAAAAGTATTACGTTTTTCTTGAGATATGCCGGTACTCTCCCTCTCAAAATAAAAAAGTGCCGGTACTCAGTACCGGAGAGTACCGGCCCATTTAAAGCACTGGTCTACGGTTTTTCAAACAGCTCATTCTTAGCAAGTTGTTGCACGGGCTGCTGCATTGATTGGTTTATGGCTCAAGCAAGGCTCGTTTTTATTGCCACTAGGGTCGAAGAGTGCAGAAAGCTCCTCGTCCTTCACCTTTGGCTAAAAAAGTGAAGCAAAACGCTCGCCATAACCACAGCCCAAAACAGGGCTGCTTCGCTGCAGGTCTTCAAATCTGTGCAACGAAACGTGGGGGCTTCCTGTACAAGATCGCTGCTTGTGCTGTCTCTACCCATTAGGACCCGGAAGCACTGCAGGCACACAGGAAACAATGTCTGAGAAAAGGCAGTGTCCCAGTGCATGATGCTACAGAGAACCGACCCAAGGCTCTAGCTTTGCTCTAAAAGCCAGAGCACCAGCAGAGCTATCAGCACCTTTGGCATGTAAATCTTGCAACATGACTTCGGTAGAAATATGATAAAGTGTCGTCTGTTTTTTTTAAGTCTATTTCTTTATAAACCCAAGAATTTCATTTGAGTACATTAGATTATATAGCTTCATTGGCTAGCATTTACTAGGATCAGTGCTCTAGCTTCTGTCTGGTGCGGAGTACCTGCACTCCTACATGCCAACAATCGGGATGAGGAAAGTAGGGAAATTAAAAAAAAATAATCTGGCGAATGTATTTCCCCCATTGACTTTTATTGAAACGGGGGCAATTTCAGGCAGGAGAATCGGCCGGAATCGGGGCTATATGTATGCTGCACTTCTTCAGTTAGAAAGGGAGAGTAGCTGCACTTCTCAGCACGGCTGCAATGCATTCAATGGGAGAGTACTGACACTTCACAAAAGCGAGTACCTGCACTTACACATTTCCAGTTAAAGCACCGAAAAGGAGTGATAGTTTCTAAGTATGAACTTAGTAACATTTTTGCCCGCACCCCCGCAGCCAGACCACAATAAGGCCAGTACTGAACCAAGAAGCAACCCAGGGTGCTATTATTTATACAGCAACATTAATGTAAAACCATTTACAAGGGAGTTTTTTGTTCAGTCAGCACTAATAATCTATCTGTTTAAGGTGTTCTCATGTGATGAGGAAGTAATAGTAAGATATGTGAAATAAAGTATGAGTCTAAAATAACATAACAAGTTCAAGCTTGGAAGCTGCGACCAATGCTAAGTTTCCTAGTTGTACACTGTGCATTTCAGCCACTACACAGCTATTTATTTTTTCCATTGTACATCTGTGAACACTGAATTTATTACTAATTAATTTTATGTATCATGGGTTAAGAATCTGCATAGAATTTGACTAATATAGAAAATTATGTGTGACTTGGAAAATGTGCCCACTTGAGTGGCTGCAATTAAGTATGTAATGCTTTTATTTAATGCATAGTAATATTAATTGAAGTTTACGTAATAAGAAAATTGTAGTAGTGTATTATATTAATGATTACATATTATGTATTTGCTTATTGATTGTAGGCCTTAAGTTAGCGAAGTCGGACGCCCAGGACATCTTGTTTGGGGTCAAGGACAACAAGTTTTTATGTTTACTTTGTCCTTGGGACAAGTAGGCCCAACCCCCTGCAGCACAAACCCTTTGGCTGCCTGTTTACAGAGAGTTGAACTCTCTGCAGTTGAGGTAATGTTTCCAAAAGATAATGCTGTTCGAACTTGTATTTATGGTTCAT
Organism: Pleurodeles waltl; assembly: GCF_031143425.1. NCBI lineage: Eukaryota > Metazoa > Chordata > Amphibia > Caudata > Salamandridae > Pleurodeles > Pleurodeles waltl. The sequence goes on from NC_090451.1 coordinate 92,871,433, forward strand.
TATTTGAAAGCCTTCATTATTAGGGTGCGTGCTGTAAATAAATGTTTTAAGGTCACACTTCACTACTGACGTTGGTTCCAGTACAAAAAAAAAAAACCTGTACACACATGTTTGAAAAGTTTAGGCTAAGAGGCTAAGTATAATGCTCCCAGAATGCTCTCTGATTATATGCAAATGAAGTGTCATTTAGTAAAATGTGTTGATGCATGCTAGTATTTCCCAAAAATATTTCTAATGGAAAATCAGTGTAACCATTTTCAACACGATTATGGGAAGCATGAAAATAAACAAACACTGACAAAGCCAACTGATCTGACATATTTTTATAAGTCTTTTAGTTTCATCAATGAGTGTCTTGTTTTGACATGGCTTTTGTAACACTTTATTGTTGTGGGAGCTACCAGGCCCTCAACATTGTAACAAACATTGGCAAAAAACCCCCCAAAAAGTTTTTGAACTCTTAAAGCACACGTCGCCACCAGCGGCATAACAAAGGCCCCGCAGCCGCCCTCCAGGGGGCCCCGTCAGCACAGCACCTGCCCTGAGTGAGTCTGGAGAGGGGGCTCCTCCATGTTCTTTGCAAAGGGGCACCCTCCAGTTTCGTTACGTCACTGATTGCCACTGTAGTTCCTGACACTGAACAAAACTACTTTGTTTGGCAATATGCTCCTTGTGGAAGAGCAGAATGCGATCACTCACAGTAAAGCCAGCCCAAAGAGAGAGAAATAGAAGTTTAATAAAAACAAAATGTCTTTGTTAACACCAGACCTAATTAGGGACCAAGACCCACATGTAGGTAGCTTTTTGCATGTCGCAAACAGCGACTTTCGCTGTTTGCGACGTGCAAAAAGCACATTGCGATGCACAAACCCAGTTTTGCGATTCAGTAACCTGGTTACCGAATCACAAAACGGGTTTGCGACTCGCAATTAGTAAGGGGTGTTCCCTTCCTAATTGCAACTCGCAGTGCAATGTAGGATTGTTTTGTGACCACGAACGCGGGCGCAAACCAATCGCAGTTTGCACCCATTTCAAATGGGTGCTAACACTTTCGCAAAAGGGAAGGGATCCCCATGGGACCCCTTCCCCATTGTGAATGTCACTGTAAACATTTTTTCAGAGCAGGCAGTGGTCCTGTGGACCACTGCCTGCTCTGAAAAAATGAAACGAAAACGTTTCATTTTTCGTTTTTGTTATGCATCTCGTTTTCCTTTAAGGAAAACGGGCTGCATTACAAAAAAAACCCCAAAAAACTGCTTTATTGAAAAGCAGTCACAGACATGGTGGTCTGCTGTCTCCAGCAGGCCACCATTCGTGAGGGGGTCGCAAATTGCGACCCACCTCATGATTATTCATGATGTGGGCATTTGCGAAGCCCTTGCGAATCACAGATGGTGTCAAGGACACCATCCTACATTCTTAAAGAAAGTCACAAAAGTGCACCCATGGTATATGTCGTACCCCTATAAAATATTTGTGAACTGTATTTTAGCGTGGGTAAGTACGATGTGTAGATTTGCTCATGTGAAAATCTATTGAGCATTTGCAAGTTCATTTTCCCTCCAGCCACTTTCTTCCCAACCCTGGAAGAAGTTCTAATTCTGCCATTGTCAGGAGTAAATGTCCAACCTTTCTTATTATGGGAAAATATTAGAGAGAAGCTGGTAAAAATCTTTAAAACATGCAGGTTAGTAGGTTTGCAGACTCAAAGGCATTCCAGCCCTGGAACTATTGCTTACTGCTTCCTCCAGCCCCAGTATGCAGATCTGCAGAAAGGTGGCAAAATAAGGAAATTGCTACAGTGGGGATTGAAACTCCAAGTATTCAAGCCCTACTATGGTAGTAGCCCTGGCATAATCAGAGTGGCTATTAATTGCTGCCATAATTTGTCGCCACACTACATGGCACCAAAGGGACAAGTAGATCTTTTTACAGGACAAGTAGATTTGAGAAGCAACCTGTCCCCTGGACAAGTAGATATTTTAATAAATTCCACACCCCTGCGAATGTATGCCCAGAGAAATCAATTCATGTATTGTTCACACTGCGTTGACCAAATGTTAGCAAATGTCTTTAACCTTCTCATGAGAACTGCTTGCTAGAATGTCCTGTAGTAGAAGTTGTTATTTTGTATAGTTTGTTGCGTGAGACAGCGATGTTCCCAGGAGCTAACAATGGATGCACTTACTGGAGTACTGATGGATACAAAAAGGTTACCTGACTAGTCTGACGACGGGAACAGGAGAAGAGGAGCCAATCATCGATATGTGAAAGACAGTTTAGTTATAGCTTAGATTTGGGTTTTTATTTCTATTGGACTAAATGTAAACGTATGATTTTCTGACCAATGGCGATGTGGGAAGTTCTTTAGGTGATTTTAACTTAGCCCAACTGCCCAGAGGGGAAGTAGGCTTATTCTATTCTGTTTGAGGAGCTGAACAGTTGCTGATGATTTATTTCTATCTTTAACTGTATTGCTTACATTTCTGATGCTGAATACTGATCCCTTAGACATAGCTTCTTAAATGGTTCAGAGGCTGATTAGAGACCTCTTTGTCTGAACCATTCCCCTTTCACTGCCTGTTGCTGAAGCTGACAGAACAGATGTCCAGCTGACAAAGATGATTGTGGCTTGCTGATCCATATAAGGAAAGGTATAACAAAATGCTATTGTTCTTGTTGTAAGTCTGTTCTTTGTTTCTAGGTACCACGCGCTATTTTGATAGAGCCATAGTTAGATGTTTTCCAAATTAACTTTGACTAAAATTGTTTTGCATGAAGTCCAAACATGCTATTCTAATCTGAAGGCTAGTTAGGGAGACCCAGAAATGTTAACAAAGTATTATTAAAAGAGCTGAAGTTGTTAATTTGCTGAATCTAGATGTATGCTATTTCTGTTACGCAATTGTTCTTGCTTTTAATTTGTACTGTGACTTTTGAATGCTTAACTGTCAATGCGTTAGCTAAATTGAGGTTCTTTAGAAGATTTGGTCAACTGGTGTTGTTTATGTATATTTACCACTTAGTTATGAGACTAATTTATGTGATATTAGCATCGTTAATATAGGGAAATAAACGTTCTAACTTTTACTTAAAGGTGTGGTTATTCGTGGCCAAATGAGTCATGGTTTGTAAAGATTACTGACTCCAGAGAATATTTGATGTTTATTGATTATGTTGAAGTAATTGCATTGTGTTATAGACATGGTGGAATCACTTTAAGTGTAGGCAAAAGGTCCATCGAACCTCTAACTCGTCCCCTTATAAATTAACAATAAAAGACTAACTAAGGACAGACGTGCTCATAGAGATGGTTGCAGAGTAGGATGATTAGTCTCCTTAAGAGCCCATCATAAACTTTAGAGATAGGTAAAAGAGTAGGATGGTTTGCCTCTTTGAGAGGTCACCAAAAAGTCCTTGTTCCCTTAGATAGCCCTAGGAGCATTGGATTAAGAGATCAATATAGTTCACAGATTTGATAGAGGAGTTGATAAAGGTTGAGATTTCCAAATTTGATGATGCAAAGTAAAACGATTATGGGAGTCATTGTGACCCCGGCAGTCGGTGTAAATGTGGCGGTAGTACCGCCAACAGGCTGGCGGTACATACTGCCCCATTATGACATTGGCGGGTTGGCTGAAGCCAACCTGCCTATGTACCACACCGACCGCCATGGCGGTAGCAGCCGCTGGGCCGGAGATAACAATCTCCAACCCGGCATCCGCTACTGTCCTGGAGGCGGCATTATTAACCTGCCTACCGCCATGGTTTTCATGCCATTCGTAATGCCCCGAAAACCATGGCGGTAGGCCCTACCAGTGACAGGGAATTCCTTCCCTGTGACTGGTAGGAGAACCACCCACCCCCCCCCAACACTCCCCAGACAACATCCCCCTCCATCCACTCCCCCTCCCTTCCAATCCTCCCCCCCATACAGGCACACTTGCAGGCACACACCACGCATTCACACACTCACACAGGCATACACGCATTCATACACGCATGCATCCATTCATTCACACACACATCTGTACACACATTCAAACTGACACGCAGACACGCATTCACACTTGCATTCATTCACGCATTCTCACACATGCACACACACGCACACAACACTACACACTCATTCACATTCACGCATACACTCACACATTCATGCACACACCCCAACACACACACACAACACCCCCCATCCCCCTTCCCTGTCGGAAACCTGATTTACCTGCATCCAGGGGGTCTTCCGGCAGGGGACGTGACGCGACGCTGCTACCGCCAGCAGCGCCCGCCAGCAGAACACTGCCAGGCCGTATTATTTGTCATAATACAGCTGGCGGCGGTCTACTGGCGTGGGGCTGCTGTTGGTAGCAGCGCCACCTTAACACCAACCGCCAGCCTGATTTCTGCCCTTCTTGGGGTGGAAATCCAGCTGTGATCATATTAATGACGGACGGATGTTAGCAGTGGCGGTAGGCGCCACTTACAGCCAATATTATAATCTGGGCCTGTGTCTCCCTAAGAAACTAACATGACTTTTCAAGAACCTTGGAGCTTGCCAATGCTTGTTTGAGGATGTTCTCAGTGTTCTAGTGACAGTGTGAACGAAACAGGTTTTGCGCTTGCACATATTAATCAAATCACAGGTGAATTGTGATGACTGAGAGTGTTCTGTAGGGAGTTTGCCTACTCCAAAGTGTGAGAGTAGGGAAGTTGTTGAACTTCACATGTTTGTGGCGCTTTGTGCTCAAACACTGTCCATGTGGTTGTTGGTATACAGACCCTGCGTGGTCTAAGACTCTGGAGTATTGAATTAGTGTATGAGACACTTGGTTTATGTTGTAATTTTTCTATTTAATAGGTCAATTGGGCAAGGTTGAAAAGTCAAGAGTGCGTGTTAAAGTGAGTGAAAGGTTTTCGACTGACATTTGGTGAGTCCTATGTGCACCAGGATGGACCCAATGATCAATTGAGAGTGAAATTTGCTGGTCGAATTTTGCTTGCGAGTCAGGGAAACTGAGTCAAAAGGAGTATCTGTTAGAGCGAAATACCACAGTGAAAAATGAGTAAGGTTTCTGAAGCGATTGTGTTACCCTAAGTGTATTAAACAGACAAATTGGGTTTTGATTTTGTTTAGTGCTCGCAATATTTGCATTTAGTTTGTGTGAATTTGAGCTGAGGAGGGCAAGCCGAAATACTTTGTCAGCCGCTGTACGTGTCATTGGAGCCGCGCTGGGCTTGGCTGATTAGTGAGAAGGGTCGCAAATGGATTGTGGACAACCGTGAAGCGTAATTGGTTGAGAAGGTCGGTGAAAAGGATTTTGGGATTGAAAGTCACTTTCTGATTTGATTGAAAGTAGCGTAAATTACCAAAGATTACATTGTTCAAAGCTTTAAAGAGTTCCCTAAGGGGAGATACATTAATTCCAACTAGAATAAGAGAAATTACCCTGCCCGAAGATACACCCGCCTATATTGTCTTTGAAGAGCAGGGTACTGCGCCATGCCTTTGGCTGAAACAGTGGTGCAAAGAGACAGAGAGAGATGGGAGCTTAGCGTTACCTGCCCATGGAACATTCAATTTGAGGATTTTAGAGAATTTGAGGAGAGTACTGTATGATTTGAAACCTGGAGACCTGCACAATTCGAAGCATTAGCAATTTGGGAACTAGTGGCTAGACAGCAACAGCAACTGAAATTTGAGAGGAGAATAAAGAAAGCTGAGAAGACTCTAGCAGAGGCTAGATGGGATAGTGAGCAAAAATTTTGAAGAACCCAGACTTTACAGGGGATCAAGTTGTTTCCGGCAATTACCCAAGATAGTGGGAATGTGGCTAAAAAGAGAAGTAAGAAGAGGGATTCCTATCCTACAGACAACAGAGAGCAGAAATCCACAGAGTCTAAGAAGTCTTTAACACACAATGAAGAGTCAGATGATGATTAGTTTATTTTACAGTTACTGAGAAATCGTCTCCCACCGTTTGCAGCACATGAGAGAAGTTCAAGTACCAGTGTAGACCCTACAGCTCCAATAACCATTGACTCTATACAGAGCCAGATACAGGTAAGCCATAATGTTCCAGCTACTTCTCCGATTCAAAGGCCCGTGCCGCCGATGGATATTTCCAGAATTTATCCAGATGTACCTACTGTAGATACTGCAACAAACCTAATAGTGCCGACAGAACACGTTTACCAGAAGCCGACTTTGAATCAGATAGAGTATACCCCGAATCTGAGGTTCCTGATACAGACAAAGAAGATCCTGAAATACACCCCCATAATAGGATCACAGACTGAAATGTCTGCATTGATAAGTCAAAACACAGGAGCAATGCACCTGAGAGACCTAAATGCCCGACCAAGTCCAGAAGCAGTGTCAGTGCCAATTACTATAGGTCTTGTCATTCCGTTGTTTGCCCAAGGAAACAATAAGAGCAGTGAGCAGAGAATCCCAAGCGTAGAAAGGGAGAGATTTGAAGAAAGCGCAAGAATGATGACCCCCATGAGACCGACATTTGATGGAACAGGTCCATTAATTGATTTGGGTTCTTTTAGAACTCCTCCAAATAGTCAAGGGAGATTCGCGACATGTCCTGATCCAAGCATGGTGACACCGGAAACTCCAAGCCTAACGTGACAGCAAGCGCCCAGTGTATGCAATAACAATGTTACACTACAAGGTCTGACAGATCAGCAGTTAACCAAATGGTTAAAGTTGAGTAGCGCCCAAGGAGATTCCAGCGGAGGAAGTGCACTGAATTTGACCAGGCATAGACTAGAGGCAAAAGACCTAATTGAGGGAAAGATGGGGTTGGACAGAATTGACACTTTCCGAGAAGATGAGATGCGTTACTGTGCAAGCTGATTACTAACAAAGCAGGAATAATACATCAGAAATTGGCAGACTTAGCATATAAATATGACTTAGAAATTGAGAAAACAAAGCATTTGAAGAGGAGTTACAGATTGGATTTTGACTCAAAGGATTTTGAGAACACAAGAGTCCTAGGAATGAATATTCATGTTAGGGAATTAGTTCAGAGCGTTCAAACATGGGAAGCATTAGATAAATGGGAAGGCAGATGGGTGAAGAAAACAGACAAGAAGAAAAGGGATTCTGCAAATTTTATTGCAAATGTGCAGCAGGTTGAGGGTCCAGTGAAAATCTTACCAATGAGAGAGATTCCCAGAGGGAATTCCATGTCCCTTGGAGCAGAAGTGACATTTTATCATTTACAAATGATTATCCCAGATTGAGAGAGAAGCCGGTAGAATGGTACCAGCAAACAGATAAGTTTGTGAAACTTGCAAAATGCCTATGGGAGGATTTGAACACCCTGTAAGAAATAGTAGTTCCAGCAGATTTATAGGCTGAGTGCAAGAGGAGGGTAAATTGGCCAACAAGAGAACCTCGGAGAGATCCAGCTACAGGTGCACTGTCTCCTGACATAATGAAATATTACTATAAGGTGACTGAATTTTTTAAAACTAGAATTTCACCCAAGAACATTGACTGGCAGAGAATAGACTGAACAGCGCAGGAAGCAAAGGAGTCCATACATGCATATTATGAGAGATTGTTACAGGCATTCAAACATTAAAGTGGCTCGGAAACAATTGAGCTGAAAGACATGATTCATTTTGGGTTCAGATTTGTTGAAGGACTAAGACCCCAAATTAGCCAGATGATTAAGAGTCATTTGATTTGTTGGTAAGCAAAGCCGATTGATGAAGTATTGAAGCATGCAAAGTACTGTAGTGACAAGATTGAGTTGAAGCAGAGAAAGTTGAAAGAGAAGGCAACGGTGATGCAGATTAAAGTTGCACAAACAGAAATGCAGGGATGTTTTCCACAGCAGCAGGAGCAAGGAAACATGTGGTTTCAAAACCAGGCGAAAGGTAGAGGTCTTGGTGGAATTGGAAATGTGAACCATAGTCCTGATTTGAATACTGTGGTTGTTCAGAACGATGTGCAAGGAATGAAGAGATTGTTGCCATGTTACGCTTGCGGAGGGCTCGCACATTGGAAACAGGAGTGACCGATGTTAAGTCAGGAAGGTGTTGTTCAGCAAACGAACTAAGTCAATTCTTTTCCAAATATGAGAGGACCAAGAATGAGAGGTCACAATCCAAAATTTTAAAGTAATGTGAATCAAGTGCAAGGTTTTCAGCCCATGCAACAAATGCTGATGCCACATTTGCAAATGCCCCAGTTGCAGCAAATGCAATCTCATGCTCAAATGGTACCTAGACAGCAAATTCAAATACCTCAAGCCCCGATAGAGCAGCAGCAGGTGATGCTTCCTCAGCAGGTCAAAGGTTTAATCATAGAAATAACACAGTACACCAATACCCATTACACAGTGAGAATGAAGCGAATGATGAATGGTTGAGCGAGAGTTCGGATGAGGAGGAATGCGTGTTAGCAGCTTCACTAGAAGTAGATCAGAAAGGCTCATATGTGAAGGGAAAAGTGATAGGTCACAAAGTCTCATTCTTAGTTAACACAGGAGCTACACGCTTCACAGTGAGAACTGAAGAAGTTCCAAACCTGCCCCTTTCAGGGGAAACAGTCCAGATTGTAGGAGTTGCAAACCAATATTTGACAAACCCAATTACAGAACCAGTTCAGGTTAAGAATGGAAACTTTAAAGGATTACACAAATTTGTAGTTTGTGATTCGAGTCTGGTACTCTTTACTAGGAAGGGACTTGCTATGTAAAACAAGATGTTCAATTACTTGCTCAAATGATGGAATTGCCATTCAGACAAACAGTGATGATGAAGATGACTTGTCCACAGAAACCAACTTTGATAAAGTGAATGAGGAGTACCCCTTGATCAGTTTCTTTCCAGTTTTCACAGTGAGAGATCTTCCTTCTGACTTACAGAAAATAGTTTGAATGAAAGTGTGGGATTTTACAGGAAAAGACATTGGTCTATTCAAAGGAGTTGAGCGAGGTAAGGTCCCAGTCACGCCAAATGTGATTATCCCCCAGATTCCTCAATACCGCACGAGACAGGACACAACTGAAGGGGTTACACCCATAGTTGCAGAATTTGTAAACCTAGGTGTTTTATAAGAAGTATTGAGCAGCCCATGTAATTCACCGATAATGGGATTGCGAAAGCCATGTGTGAAATTCCGAATTGTTCAAGATTTGAGGAAAGTAAATGATATTGTGATTAAGGCCCTCATTATGACCCTGGCGGACAGCTGTATTATGGAGAAAAGTACTGCCAAGAGGCAGGCGGTACTTTTCCCCATAATATGACATTGGCGGTTTGGCTCAAGCCAAACTGCCAATGTACCACTTCGTCCACCACGACTTCAGTCTCCAGCCAGGCGGCGGTCACGAGCTCGCCCACGGGATTATGATCCCACCTACCACCATGGTTTTTGTGGTCTCCTTACCGCCACGGAAACCATGGCGGAAGGCACTATCAGTGACAGGGAATCCCTTAACTGTCACTGATAGGGGTCTTCTACACCCCTTCCCCCTCCTCCTCCCCAAAGGCCCCCCCTCTCCAGACCCACCCCCCAACATACACGCACCATCACACACACTCATACACACACTTATGCACCCAGGCATGCATTCATCTATTCACACACACATCCAAACACAATGACATACAAACAAGCACACACGTATTTACACAACAAAACGTACACATACTCACACGTCCACACATGCACACACATACCACACGCAATGCACACTCGCATTCACAAGCACACAAACATACGCACCCACCCCCATACACACAGGCAACATCCCACACCCTCCTCCCCTGTCAGAGCACCCAACTTACCTGATTTCAGGGGGTCCTCCGGCAGGAGACAGGACGGGGCGCTGCGTCCTCCAACAGAACACCACCAGACCGTATCATGGGTCATGATACGGTCTGCGGCGGTCTACTGGCGTGGCGCTGCTGCTGGGAGCAGCGCCACCTTACCGCTGTCTGCCGCCTTGACCGTAGCCGGAATTTCGCCATCCTTAGACTTGTCACCCACATTTTTTTCTGCACCTCTTCATGAGGATAGCCAGTTTCTCTTCTGTTTTAATTTCTTGGAACAAGTCTACTGTTGGTATTGAATTCCACAAGGGTTTTCAGAGTCACCGTCCATTTTCAACCAGATCTTGAAAAAGAATCTTGAGTCATTGGAAATGCCTTTCTAATCGACATTGGAACAGTACATTGATGATCTGTTAGATGCGGCAAAGACAAAGTAGGCATGCAAGTATGATACTATTGTCTTACTGAATCACTTAGGAAAGAATGGACATTCCGTCAACAGCTCCACAGCTTATTTACACACACAACCAACGTGCCCCCCCCTTCACCCCATCCCCTCGATAGGCATGGCCCATCTCCACTCTTGTAATTAAATCGTGCATATTGGCACCCAGATATGTCCCTAGCTACCAGTTACACTGTTTCTAAGTTGTATTCCTAGGCAAAACAACGCAACTGCACCATACTAGATTATAAATATATGCAGACAAACTTTAAAATCCTGAATAGTGTATTATAAGAATGTTTATGTATAATGTTTAATAAACAGATAAAAAAAAAAAAGGAAAGAATGGACATAAAGGTCCATATTTATACTTTTTTAGCACCACATTTGCGCCGCTTTTAGATGCAAAAGCGGCGCAAACTTATAAAATACAATTGTATTTTGTAAGTTTGCGCCACTTTTGCATAAAAAAATGACGCAAACGCGGAGCTTAAAAAGTAGAAATATGGGCCAGAGTGTCCCCAGCGAAATTATAATACTGTCAGAAAGAGGTGAAATATTTGGGATACCTAATTGAAAAAGGAATTAGGAAAATTTCTAGAGAAAAGGTCACAGCCATACTGCAGATGAATCTCCCAGTAACACAGAGAGATGTTAGGATGTTTCTGGGAATGGTGAGCTGTTGTCGTCAATGGATTCCCAATTTTTCAGTCATTTCAAAGCCATTGCAGAAGCTGACTCATAAGTAAGTTACTGATCCCTTAGTGTTAGACCAAACCCGTATGAAAGCCTCTACTGAGTTGAGAGAGAGTCTGTGCAAAGCCCCAGCTTTGGGAATGCCTGACTACACACAAACCTTCATGTTGTTTTGTCATGAGCATGATGCATGTTCTTTGTCTGTTTTGACCCAAGTCCATGGTGGTATAAACCGCCCAGTAGCATATTTTTCAGACTCAGATGCAGCAGCCTTACCTGGCTGTTTACGCACAGTTCTCGCGGTTGGACTAAGCCTCACTCAGAGTGAGAACATCGTGATGGGACATGTTATGGTTCCTCACTCCCATGAAGTTTTACTCACCAGAGATAAGACCCAACATTTGTCAAATGCTGGGTTGACCCGGTATAAATTGTTAGCGCAGAAGCGAGACTCGTGGCCATCAAAAGCACTCTATGGGACGTTACTGTATAAGTTAATATTGAGTCTACCACTTTGACCAATGAAACAGTGCCGCCAATTGAGGGTAATATAGTAACTCTTAGCACGAAGCCCAAAACAATACTTTTGCCGCACATATATACCAACCCTTGATGGTAACAGAACTACCTGTTAGCTGTGATGATTTATCTCCCCCCCAAGAAAAAAAGAAGCAGGCAGATAGTGAGAACAAATGCAATTACCTCGCCAAGGTCCACTAATACAAGGAAAGTAAAATCAGCACTAGAAGGAAATAGGATGATGCCAAAGGACCCACCTGTTGTCCATTAACCCCCCTGTTCCTAAAAGTTTGGAGCTCCTGCTAAAGAGGATACATAATAGATAATATTGAATTAAAAGTATTGACTAAAACCAAGGAAATGAAGGAACATGTGACCCTCATTGAAAAGTGTGTGAAAAATGTTATAGATAAACATGATCCAATTGTTGCAGGACATGCAGCTCTGAACAAGAACCAAATATATAGTGATTCAACTCCCACAACCTTGTCCGTAAATGCAGACCCCAAAGAAAAGGAGACCCTTACAACTGAAAATGGAAATGACATGCTAATACAGAAGGACCTTCACATATTAAACCGTCCATTAGTAATTGAGAAATATGCCCTGAACACAGTCACAGTTATGAGAACATAAACAGACCGATGGCCTCAATTGACAACTTACATTTGCCCGAAGATGCAACACCTTATGCAATTGTTCTGAAGAATGTACCTAAATTAAGATCAGGTATATCGGAGTCATGGTCAGGAATATGTGACAGAACAACTAGGTCCTAAACAACTATAACCTAAACCACTACTGCTAAACAACTAAAAAGTCTCTACAACTAAGTACTGAACATCTACTGTCTAAACAACAATTGTGCCTGAATAACAATTGCCTGAACAACTAATTTTAAGGTAAGGTTTTCTTTTTGGTTTTTAAACCACTCATATATATCTTTATATATATATATATATATATATATATATATGTATATATATATATTTATATTATTATTTTTTTTTCTCTAAACAACGTATATATATATATTTAAATATATATATATATATATATATATATATATATTTTTTTTTTAAATTCAAAGCAACTAATAAACCATAAAAAAACAAAAAGAAAAACTTACCTTAAAATTAGTTGTTCAGGCAATTGTTATTCAGGCACAATTGTTGTTTAGAACAGTAGTTGTTCAGTTCTTAGTTGTAGAGACCTTTTAGTTGTTTAGCAGTAGTGGTTCAGGCAAGTAGTGGTTTAGACCTCATTGTTCAGGATGTTTCCCATGGTGAGATTTACGTAATAAGGTTGTACATTGGCTATCAAAGAGTATAAGCACACCAATTGTACTATATTGAGCTATTAACATGGTAAGATGTGTCCAATGGGTGAGTCATTCCAGGAAAGAAGAAGAGGCTGATTGCATAGTGGTCAAATTTCATCATCCCTCTTTGGTAAAAGCCCTCCTTACTGATCTCTGCAAAAGGCAACATAACAGCTCACCCACAGGGGAATAAATTATCACCTCAACCTTTGTCTTTTTCTATAAGCCAATAAATAAATCCAGTGTACGACGGGAGGGGCAGTATAATACATTCAATTAAGAACCAAGTAGGACATGACAAGGTAGCCCTTACAAGAGCATGCCATGCTTCCTCACATCTTAAAGTTACTATCTATACCGACAGCCAGTCAGGATTTGCAATAGTCAATGACTTTGGCCAGCAATGTTCACTGAGAGGTTTCCTGACCTCTTCTGGTTCACCAGTTAGAAATGGTGAAAGAATCCATGACTTGTTAGAAGCTATTTAATTGCCTGAAAAGATCGCTGTGGTGAAATGCAGTGCACACCTGAAATCACAAGATTTTGTTTCAATGGGAAATGGATATGCAGATCAAGTCCCAAGGTTCTGTGCATTGAACTGTATATCGTTCAAAAATAAATGGGAATTGTTACCGGAAGAGGAAATGTGCCCAGATTATGCACTACATATCATAGATTCTTGGGAAGAATTGAAAGCACTTCAGGATAATGTTGGCAGAGATGAAAAGAGAAACTGGCTAAACTTAAAATGTGTTCAGTGTGAGGATGACATATGGGTATCGGGGGAGGGACAAGTGGTTCCGCCGGACAGTTTGTTGACTCAAACAGCTAGGTATTATCATGGTCAAGCACATGTTGGAAGGGGTACGATGATTTGAACATTTCAACAGTTTTGGTTCAATCCTAAGTTTAGACATGTTGCTGAAGCAATTTGCCATTAATGCGTCATCTGTTAGCAGCTGAACATGGGTAAAGAGACTGTGGTAAGCATGAGACACATTGGAAGAGCAGGAGGTCCATTTAGCAGAATGCAGATGGATTTTATCGAGATGCGTGTGTGTGGAGGATTGAGATATGTGTTGGTGATTGTTTGTATCTTTAGCCATTGGATTGAAGCTTACCCTTCACAAAGAAATGACAGCCTTACAGTAGCGAAGTTACTGCTTAAGGAACTGATACCTCGTTTTGCGTTTCCGGTCTCTTTAGAATCAGATAGACGAAGTCACTTTAACAATGAAGTAAATAAACTACTATGTTCATCCTTAAATATTGAGCAGAAGTTGCATTTTAGCTACCGCCCTGAAGCCTCTGAATTTGTTGAGCAGATGAATGTTACCTTGAAGTCAAGAACTGCAAAGATTTGTGCGTCCACGAATCTGAAATGGCCAGACGCACTGCTGTTAGTTCTGATGAGTATGAGATACACACCTGACAGGAAGACTGGACTGTCGCCACATGAAATCCTCATGGGCAGAACAATGAGGTTGCCAGCGGTTCCTGCAAATGCTCTTATGAACATAACAGATGATGTGGTGTTGGATTTCTGCAAAGGTCTGGCTGATGTGGTTCGTTCTTTCTCTCGTCAGGTGGAAGCCACCACACTGCACCGTCTCGAGATCAAAGCCACAACCTGAGAGCGGGAGATTGGGTTGTGATCAGGAAACACGTGAGGAAGACTTGCTTGGAGCCTCGGTGGAAAAGCCCTTACCAAGTAGTACTGGTTACTACTACAGCTGTGAAGTGTGCTGGAGTTACGATCTGGGTTCATGCCAGCCATACTCAGAAAGTGCCTTGTCCATGGACAATGAAGAAGGAGAATACCAACAACCTCCAGACTAAACCCAGGCTCAGAGAAAGAAACAGGAGATTCAGAGACTGAATCAGAGCAGACTGAGAACAGTGCAAAGACTCCTGTGAGAGACAAAGTGGAAGGCCTACAGGAGAGTGACGGGAAACCAATCTCAAATGAGGTAGCGGGAGAGTCTAGTCAGAGGAGGGCTCTCCCAGAAGCAGACGATCTTGAAAGACAAACACAGCAAACTGCAGACCCCGAAGTGGAAGGAGTTGCGGTGGATCAAACTAAATCGATCTGACTCCTCCTGAACCTGTTGCAGGTACGTCAAGAGAAAATCATTCAGAACAAAGAGAAGTTCCAAAACCAGCACTGAAAGGAGATAAGTGGCTGAAATCACAAGCAAAGAGGGAAGAAGCAATTACAGTGACAACAACTGAGGAAGAGAAGAAGTTGACAGTACAAGAAGATAAGATTTAATTGAAGGAGAGTTAAATGGAGATCGAAGATTGAAAAGAAAGCGAATTGCAAATTGAAGGTACGCAGGTCCTGAATGGGCATATGAAACGACAAGTGAATGGCAGAGTGAATTTTTGTCTTTTTATTTTGATAAAGATATTCCAGGTCAATATTTTGGCACATGAAGAAGACCAATGAACTGAACTGTGTTCAAACTGTGAATCTGAGAAAACTGCAAAAGAGACTGTTGAAAGTAACCGGAAGAGACTTTAAATAACGTGATTTGACTAGCTGCTAAACTGATTTTGGCAAGCTACCTAGTTTTGACAAAGGTCTTGGAAGAAAGACTGAAAGCTGTAAATAACTGCTAAAGAAGATTGAAGATTTTTGTTTTTAATTTTTGGTGCATAGTTATAATTTTTCTCTTCTTTCTGATTCTTTACAGATCATGAGTAAATACATAGGTTTTGGTCTGGTAACTGTATATATGATATTGTGTCTGGTACTTATTGTGAATATGACTCTTCTTGACAAGATTGTGGCCAACCATACCTTCGCTTTAGAGACAACTACTGCACTCACAGAATTACATAGGTTTAGGATAGATGAGAAATATTTGCACATAGACAGTAGCCAAGGAGAACTTTCTTCTAATGTTTTCTATCGCTTACTACATTAAGTGAGTATATTGAAAAGATGGATGCAAGAGATTGTTATGTTTGTACACAGTTTCCTTCATCAGTGGAGGAAAGAGTTACTTACCATAGATTGCCCCTTACTTATGGGATAAGTTGTAGTCTTTTACTAACAAGATTTTATAACCTGGAGTAAATTCAGTACTTCTATTCAAACCATGATGTAGTATTTTTGTTTGTTCCTATAATTAGGTACCTGAGTAGAATAGCTAAGGAAAATAACATAGAGTTAGTGAGAGGATTCTTTGAACCTACATTGACATTTGGCACGGCTTATGCTCACAGGAACAATCTCACATACTTGCTTACACCTGTAGAGAAGAGTTTCTTAGTTCAGACAGATGACAGGAGAAAGGCATTAAATGAGAAATTAGAAAAGGGCTTAGAGAAAAGGACATTTAGGAATGATTATGCATTTAGTGACATAGAGACACAAGGGAGATTAGCTTTGGATGCGCAACACGTAGGAAAGCTTTGTGTATATAGGCCTAAATCTAGAACGGATACGGTGTTCGTGGGAACGAGTGAATGTAGACATGTGTTTTTGTTTCAGAGTGAGTGGACATTCATGCTAAATGGAAAAGATCCAGCAATTCCAGGAGTTTATTACATCTGTGGACCAAATGCGTATTACCGTCTTCCAAGAAGATGGTATGGCACATGATACCTGCAAATAGTTTTCCCAAAGATTTATCAACTTGAGAATCTGAATAAAATACTTACAATGACTGAATTACATCATGTTAGACAACAGCGAAAATCATATTCTTCTGAATTCTTGGAAAATTCAAAAGTTGTCTACTATTGTGGATAACATGCTGACAAATTTTTCAGGAGCCATGACCCTAAAGGATACAGAAATGGCTGTGGTAAGATCTATGACTCTTCAAAACCACCTTGCGTTAGACATCCTTTTGGCAAAGGAGGGCGGAGTTTGTAAAATGCTGAACTCGCAACATTGTTGCTCATATATTCCTAACAATAGTAACAAAAATGAGAGGCCTTATTAACAATCTGACTAAAGGTAGCGCTGGTTTGAAAGAGCTGAGGGAACCAGGAGTTTGGGAAAATGTTGGCAAAGGTTTTGCTTCTGTGGGAGATTGGCTTGGCAATCTAGGGAATGGGATAATATTGAAAATAGTACAGATAATATTGATTATTGTGATTGGTATAATTGGAACATGGGAAATATTTAAAATGTAACATGTGATTAAAGTGAGGAAATTGAAAAAATAAATTAAAATGGAAAGATTATTTAGGGAGATTTCGAAAAGGGAAAGAAGCAATAAAGGATATAGGGATTTTTTTTTTAGGTGAACAAAAATTTGTATGGAATGATGTAAAATGTGATGACATATTTAGTCATCAGAGGAGGGACTGTGAACACTGAATTTATTACTAATACATTTCATGTATCATGGGTTAAGAATCTGCATAGAATTTGACTTGACTATAATACAAAATAATGTGTGAATTGGAAAATGTGCCCACTTGAGTGGCTGCCATTAAATATGTAATGCTTTTATTTAATGCATATTAATATTAATTGAAGTATATGTATTAAGAAAATTGTAGTAGTGTATTATATTAATGATTACATGTTATATATTTGCTTATTAATTGTAGGCCTTAAGTTACCGAAGGTTGGGCCTAGTTTGCACAGCCTTGTATTAAGCTGCATTGTTTAATAAAACCGTGGGAATGTATGCCCAGAGAAATCAGTTAATGTATTGTTCACACTGTGTTGACTAAACGTTAGCAAATGTCTTTAACTTTCTCATGAGAACTGCTTGCTAGAATGTCCTGTAGTAGAAGTTGTTATTTTGTATAGTTTGATGTGTGAGACAGCGAACTTCCCAGGAGCTAACAATGGATGCACTGACTGGAGTACGGATGGATACAAAAAGGTTACCTGACGATGGGAACAGGAGAAGAGGAGCCAGTCATCGACATGTGAAGGACAGTTTAGTTATATCTTAGATTTGGGTTTTTATTTCTATTGGACTAATTGTAAACGTACGATTTTCTGACCAGTGGCGATGTGGGAAGTTCTTTAGGTGATTTTAATTAAGCCCAACTGCACAGAGAGAAAGTAGGCTTGTTCTATTCTGTTTGAGGAACTGAACAGTTCCTGATGATTTATTTCTAACTCTAACTTTATTGCTTAAATTTCTGATGCTGAATGCTGATCCCTTAGACATTGCTTCTTAAATGGTTTAGAGATTGATTAGAGACCCCTGTCTCTTAACCTTTCACTGCCTGTTGCTTAAGCTGACAGAACAGATGTCCAGCTGATGAAGATGATTGCGGCTTGCTGATCCATATGAGGAGAGGTATAACAAAATGCTATTGTTCTTGTTGCAAGTCCGTTCTTTGTTTCTAGGTACCAACCGCTATTTTGATAGAGCCATAGTTAGATGTTTTCCAAATTAACTCTGATAAAAATTGTTTTGCATGAACCCCAAACATGCTATTCTAATCTGAAGGTTAGTTATGGGGACCCAGAAATGTTAACAATGTATTATTAAAAGACCTGATGTTGTTCATTTGCTGAATCTCGATGTATGCTATTTCTGTTGCTCAATTGTTCTTGCTTTTAATTTGTACTGTGACTCTTGCATGCTTAACTGTCAATGCGTTAGGTAACCTGAGATTCTTTAGAAGATTTGGTTAACCGGTATTGTTTATGTATGTTTACCACTTAGTTTTGAGACTAATTTACGTGATATTAGCATTGTTAATATAGGGAAATACAACTTCTAACTTTTCCTTAAAGGTGTGGTTATTCGTGGCCAAATGTGTCATGGTGTGTAAAGATTACTGACTCCAAAGAATATTTTATGTTTATTGATTATGATGAAGTAATTACATTGTGTTATAGACCTATGGTGGAATCACTCTAAGCGTAGTCAAAAGGTCTATCAAACCTCTAATGCGTCCCCTTATAAATGAACAATAAAAGACCAAATATGGAACGACACGCTCACACATCAAAGCTACCTACTTTGCGTTTAATACTTTGAGGCGCAAAATCAGTGTCAACATATATTACATGTTGCTAGGAAAATACAAAATAAATTAATGGAAGGTTGGGAACTCTATTTTAATTTTGAGACAAGCATATATGACAGGTAAGCAGGACTGCTGCCTGGCGCTAATCCCCTCAAAAGCACTGGTTAGCCTCCAGTCTTTTCAGTTAAATTGATTATGATGAAGTCATTGCATTGTGTTATAGACTTATGGTGGAATCACTCCAAGCGTAGTCAAAAGGTCCATCAAACCTCAAACGCGTCCCTTATAAATTAACAATAAAAGACCAAATAAGGACAGACGAGCTCACAAA
The DNA here is from genome assembly GCF_031143425.1 of Pleurodeles waltl. Taxonomy (NCBI): domain Eukaryota; kingdom Metazoa; phylum Chordata; class Amphibia; order Caudata; family Salamandridae; genus Pleurodeles; species Pleurodeles waltl. Next base: position 92,890,504 of record NC_090451.1, read on the forward strand.
TCAAAGCAACATACCTTTTGTTTAATTCTTTGAGGCACTAAATTAGTGTTACTATATATTACATGTTGCTAGGAAAATACAAAATTAAATTAATGGAAGGTTGGGAACTCTATTTTAATTTTGAGATAAGCATATATAGCAGGTAAGCAGGACTGCTGCCTGGCGCTAATCCCCTCATATGCACTGGTTACCTTCCAGTGCTTTTCAGTTAAATACACCAGTCAATGAAAAGTTCTCTGAGAGCTAAAGATAGCAAGTCTGGACTCTTGTCTTCTTATATTTAAAAGTACTTTTAATTCTTATAATTTCATATAAACTCGAACTTGATATTCACAAGTTTTGCATAGGCCATGCCATTTACTGGATAAAGAAGCCAACACCTGCTTCGCAACTAAGTCGCTTCTTTAGGTGTACCTACCATGTATAGATGAAAACGTGGTTGATCGTTACTTATCAAAAATCCATAAAGGGTATCTTTCTCCCTTTATAACAATATTAAAATCAAAACAAAATCTTTATAACAATGAATCCATTGGTAGTAGCTTCCTTGCATTTTTGATACTCTTTGGGATGGGGCAGCAGTTCACATTATCAGAACTCTCACAACAAATGCAAAATGCATTAGCATAATCAGCACTTTCACAGCACTGTATCTGGCCTTCTGTATCTGTGCATCTGTGAAAATAGTGCAGCACAGTGAATGACCTGTGTCGCCAGACAGGGAACAGGCAGGGGCGTGGACAAGAAGGTAACACAAAGGCAGTGGTGGTGGAGCAATTTTCAGAGCAGGGTTCTGCCACCATTGTTATTTCACTGAAGTCCTTGGGAGTGTAAAAAAAATCCATGTGACACCTAATAAACAAGTGTTGCAATTGTGCCACGACCATTAAGCAAGAGAGTGGTCTGGGTGTAGTATGCAGTCAGTAGTGCCTTTTGGAGCACTGGTGTGGTAGTTCGATGCCATTTATGGACAGCACTTTTTCTGTTGAAAGGTCACTAAATTTGCATAAATTTGAAGTTTACTGGTATAATTATATAGAGCACAAATGATAATAATAAGTGGAAATCCAGTTTCAGCAAATATCTAGCATTTGGGCTTCACCAAGTCCATTGTCTTGCTTTGGACTTGGATTCTATAAAATCCTTGTTTCCATCACACACCAGCCTTATACAAAATGGACTTAAGTTGTTCTTTCCTTATTGCTGATATATTTTGAAATATATGTACAGTTCAATTGCAGCTGTAGGAAGTTGGCTCTGTATGCACTATTTCAAAGTAAGGAATAGTATGCACAGAGTCCAAGGGTTCCCCTTAGAGGTAAGATAGTGGCAAAAAGAGATAATACTAATGCTCTATTTTGTGGTAGTGTGGTCGAGCAGTAGGCTTATCAAAGGAGTAGTGTTAAGCATTTGTTGTACATACACAAGCAATAAATGAGGAACACACACTCAAAGACAATTCCAGGCCAATAGGTTTTTGTATAGAAAAATATATTTTCTTAGTTTATTTTAAGAACCACAGGTTCAAGATTTACATGTAATACTTCAAATGAAAGGTATTGCAGGTAGGTACTTTAGGAACTTTGAATTAGCAAAATAGCATATACAGTTTTCACATAAATGACATATAGCTATTTTAAAACTAGACACAGTGCAATTTTCAACAGTTCCTAGGGGGAATAAGAGTTTGTTAGTTTTTGCAGGTAAGTAAACCACCTACGGGGTTCAAGTTTGGGTCCAAGGTAGCCCACCGTTGGGGGTTCAGAGCAACCCCAAAGTTACCACACCAGCAGCTCAGGGCCGGTCAGGTGCAGAGGTCAAAGTGGTGCCCAAAACGCATAGGCTTCAATGGAGAAGGGGGTGCCCCGGTTCCAGTCTGCCAGCAGGTAAGTACCCGCATCTTCGGAGGGCAGACCAGGGGGGTTTTGTAGGGCACCGGGGGGGACACAAGTCCATACAGAAAGTACACCCTCAGCGGCACGGGGGCGGCCGGGTGCGGTGTGCAAACAAGCGTCGGGTTTGTAATTGAAATCAATGGGAGACCAAGGGGTCTCTTCAGCGATGCAGGCAGGCAAGGGGGGGGGCTCCTCGGGGTAGCCACCACCTGGGTAAGGGAGAGGGCCTCCTGGGGGTCACTCCTGCACTGGAGGTCGGATCCTTCAGGTCCTGGGGGCTGTGGGTGCAGTGTCCCTACCAGGCGTCAGGTTCTTAGACCAGGCAGTCGCGGTCAGGGGGAGCCTCAGGATTCCCTCTGCAGGCGTCGCTGTGGGGGTTCAGGGGGGGCAACTCTGGCTACTCACGGTCTCGCAGTCGCCGGGGAGTCCTCCCTGAAGTGATTGTTCTCCACAAGTCGAGCCGGGGGCGTCAGGTGCAGAGTGTCAAGTCTCACGCTTCCGGCGGGAAACGCAAGTTGTTGCAAAGTTGCTTCTTTGTTTCAAAGTTGCAGTCTTTGGTGAACAGAGCCGCTGTCCTCTGGAGTTCTTGGTCCTTCTAGATGCAGGGCAGTCCTGTGAGGCTTCAGAGGTCGCTGGTCCCTGGGGAAAGCGTAGCTGGAGCAGTGTCTTTAGAAGTGGGGAGACAGGCCGGTAGAGCTGGGGCCAAAGCAGTTGGTGTCTCCGTCTTCTCTGCAGGGTTTTTCAGCTTAGCAGTCCTCTTCTTCTTAGGTTGCAGGAATCTGGTTTCCTAGGTTCTGGGGAGCCCCTAAATACTGAATTTAGGGGTGTGTTTAGGTTGGGGAGGGCAGTAGCCAATGGCTACTGTCCTTGAGGGTGGCTACACCCTCTTTGTGCCTCCTCCCTGAGGGGAGGGGGGCACATCCCTATTCCTATTGGGGGAATCCTCCATCTGCAAGATGGAGGATTTCTAAAAGTCAGAGTCACCTCAGCTCAGGACACCTTAGGGGCTGTCCTGACTGGCCAGTGACTCCTCCTTGTTTTTCTCATTATCTCTCCTGGACTTGCCGCCAAAAGTGGGGGCTGTGTCCAGGGTGCGGGCATCTCCACTAGCTGGAGGGCCCTGGGGCATTGTAACACGAAGCCTGAGCCTTTGAGGCTCACTGCTAGGTGTTACAATTCCTGCAGGGGGGAGGTGTGAAGCATCTCCACCCAGAGCAGGCTTTGTTTCTGTCCTCAGAGAGCACAAAGGCCCTCACCACATGGGGTCAGAAACTCGTCTCTCAGCAGCAGGCTAACACAGACCAGTCAGTCCTGCACTGAACAATTGGGTAAAATACAGGGGGTATCTCTAAGATGCCCTCTGTGTGAATTTTTTTATAAATCCAACACTGGCATCAGTGTGGGTTTATTATTCTGAGAAGTTTGATACCAAACTTCCCAGTATTCATTGTAGCCATTATGGGGCTGTGGAGTTCGTTTTTGACAGACTCCCAGACCATATACTCTTATGGCTACCCTGCACTTACAATGTCTAAGGTTTTGCTTAGACACTGTAGGGGCATAGTGCTCATGCACATATGCCCTCACCTGTGGTATAGTGCACCCTGCCTTAGGGCTGTAAGGCCTGCTAGAGGGGTGACTTACCTATGCCACAGGCAGTGTGAGGTTGGCATGGCACCCTGAGGGGAGTGCCATGTCGACTTAGTCATTTTCTCCCCACCAGCACACACAAGCTGGCAAGCAGTGTGTCTGTGCTGAGTGAGGGGTCCCTAGGGTGGCATAAGCCATGCTGCAGCCCTTAGAGACCTTCCCTGGCATCAGGGCCCTTGGTACCAGGGGTACCAGTTACAAGGGACTTACCTAGGTGCCAGGGTTGTGCCAATTGTGGAAACAATGGTACATTTTAGGTGAAAGAACACTGGTGCTGGGGCCTGGTTAGCAGGGTCCCAGCACACTTCTCAGTCAAGTCAGCATCAGTATCAGGCAAAAAGTGTGGGGTAACTGCAACAGGGAGCAATTTCTTTACAGCAGCTATTTATGTTGTGTGTTACAAAAAAAAAAAAACCTTTACTTTCACTTCCTGTACCCAAACAAGATTGTCATAGTAGTCACTTTTACAGAAACCTCTCACTTTGCAGTCAGAGAAGTAAAAGTAAACACCAGGTTCCAAATAAGCAACAATTTGCCAGAAGACAGAGCCTGACATTTGAGCACTGTCTTTGAATTCACAGCAAATATGAAATGATAAAACAAAACGTAAAGGCATCTGTAGGAAGCTGGCCTGGTATGTGGTGAGCACCTATGGCATTATCACCTTATACCAGGTTCAGGTACCCCCTAATAGTGACGTGTAGGCCATGTCTAGGAAGCCAGGGCTTTCTAGAGGGAGCTGTGGACGAGCAGCAAAGACTTATCTAGACATGCAAAGCTTATGCAATACCACTATAGTCACCCAGCACGTACGCACATGTAAGCACCACATAGTGTTACAAAAATAAAGGTACTTTATTATAGTAACACAAATACTAGAATACTGAATAGGCAATCCCTCAACTGGAGGTAAGTAAACACACTATTATATACACAATAGCGATCAGTAAATAGCATAGAAAGCAATAGGCATTGGTAAAATCAATAGCAAATAGTGAGGGTCGAAGGGGAGGGCCAAACCATATACTAAAAAAGTGGAATGTGAAAGCCAGTCCCCACCCAAGGAACTGGAATCTGTAGAAGGGAGCTGGAGGAACTAGGAACACCAATAGGTGAGTACCAGAGTGACCCCCAGTGACCAGGAGAGCAGAGGTAAGTACCTGGGTTCCCCCAAAACCAACAGGAGGACTTTGGAAAAGGATTATGCAAGACCCAACCAAGACTGGAAGGCCCCAAAGGGAGATCCTGGCAGAAGAAGACCTGCAGAGGAAGGGGAACAAGTCCAGTTCGAGATGGAGTGTCTGGTTGTGGCAGGAGCCACTACCCACCCTTTGGTGGATGCAGGACCTGGTCGACGGTGGACGAAGGTCAGCAGTGCAGCACAGGAGCTGAAGAGGAGTTCCCGAAGAGATGCAAAAAATGTCCCATGTCGGTGGTCGTGATGCAGTCAGTTAGTAGTGCTGGAAAAACCACCAACAAGCCTTGGCAAATACAAGAGACGGAGAAGAAGGTTTGCAAGGTTGAAGAGGACCAGCAAGGTCCAGGGGACTCGACCCAAAGAGGGGAGTCAGGGGTGACCCTCACCAACTGGAAGAGTCACAAAAAGAGGAGGCAGGCCCCACAGGCAACCCACTAGCAGCAGACACAGGAGTTGCATGAGACCCACTGAGCACACCTGAAGAAGAGTCCCACGTCGCTGGAGCAGCAGATAGAAGACTTTGCAGGAAGGAGTGCTGGGGGCCAGGGCTACATGGAGCCTGAAGATCCCTTGGAGAGGAGCAAACCAGCCTTGCTAGCTGCAAGAGCTGCGGTGCAAAGAGGTATTGTCCTGCAAGGAGAGGCAAGGGCTTACCGTCTCTCAAGATGGACAGCTGGGAGAGAGGACCAAGGGGACCACTCCAGACCACCACCTGAGATGCAGGATCCATACAGTTTCGGAGGAGAAAAGATCCACGCAGCTGGTTGTCATTGCAGCTGGCACCTGCGGATGCAGGGGAGTGATTCCTTCACTCCAAGGGAGATTCGTTCTTACTTCTTGTGCAGGCTGAAGACTCGTCTCCCTCAGAGGATGCACAGCAGGGGAAATGTTGCAGTTGCTGGAAGGAGCCGAAGAACAATGTTGCAGAGCGGAGTCATCGCTGAAGTTGCAGATTGTCGGTTCCAGGAGGCCAGAAGATGAAATAAACAATGTAGAGGAGTTCTGCTGAAATCTTGCACGAAATCTCACATGAATCTTGTCAAATTTGAAAACCCACCCAAGAGGGAGACCCTAAATAGCCCAGGAAGGGTGATTGGTCACTTAGCAGGGTGACCGCCTTCCAGGAGAGGGCTATGATGTCACCTACCTGACCTGGCCACTCAGATGCTCCCAGGGGTCTCTGCCCACCTTGGATTCAAGATGGCAGAATGGAGTGGCTGCCTAGAGGAGCTCTGGCACCACCCCTAGGGTGGTGATGGACAGGGGAGTGGTCACTCCCCTTTCCTCTGTCCAGTTCGTGCCAGAGCAGGGACCGGGGTCCCTGGACTGGTGCAAACCGGTTCATGCAAGGAGGGCCCCAAATGTGCCCTTCAAAGCAAGCAGGTGGCATGGGGAGGCTACCCCTCTCAAGCCATGTAACACCTATTTCCAAGGGTGTTACCGTTCTCTCTCCCAGGAAATCCTCTGTTCTGCCTTCCTCTGTCTAAGCTGGTCAAGCAGCAGGAGGGCAGAAACCTGTCTGAGGGGTGGCACAGAGCGGGCTGCCCGGAAAACCCCAGAAGGCTGCTAGGAGCAGTGCTGGGGGTCCTCTAAGGATCCCCCAGAGTGCATGGAATCATACAACCAATACCAGAAACAGCATTAGGGTATGATTCCGACATGTTTGATACCAAACATTCCGAGGTTCGGAGTTACCATCATGTAGCTGGACACAGATAGGGATCTGTGTCCAGTATACGGGTAGAAATGACTTACCCGCACTTACGAAGTCTAGTGTAATGGAGCTGGAGTTCGTAGCGGTATCTCTGCCTATGCAGGGGTGCCCTCACACACAGGTACCTGCACCCTGCCCTCTGTGCCAGGAGGGCCTCCCATAGCGGTGACTTACAGTGACCTGGTGCAGTGACCTGGAGCTAAAGGGGGCACGCACATTTTCACACAGGCTGCAATGGCAGGCCTGCACACACATCTTGCATGTGCTCCCATGGGTGGCACAATACATGCTGCAACCCACGGGGAACGCCTGGTGCCCGAATGCCCTGGGTACCTAAATACCATATGCTAGGGTCTTATGTGGTGGCACCAGTATGCCAATTGTGGGGTGTGAAAAGTCCTAAGCAACCAAATTTAGAGGGAGAGAGCACAATCACTGGAGACATGGTTAGCAGGATCCCAGTGAAATCAGTCAAAACACACTAACAGCAGGCAAAAAGTGGGGGTAACCATGCCAAAAAGAGGATACTTTCCTACAATGATCACATACACCATGAAAGCCAGTGATAACAGTAGGGAAAGGGTAATGAATAAGAGAGAAAACAGAGACCTTAGACACTATAAACTATCTCATCATTTGTTGTGATGAATCTATACATAATACAGGGATGCTAAAATTAACTTGTCATTAGAATACTGAGTGTAGCTCTAATTATGAATGTATATACCATAGCAACAGCACAAGTTTCTGTACTTCAGTCGGAAACTGGAAATTCCTGATAAAAACCAAATAAAAACATTTGTTGCGTGAAAATACATGTGCACTAGCTCTACTCAAATTACATTAAAGTTAGGGTCTAAGGTATATATTGGTGGTATAAATACTCTGTCATAAACGCTTGCAGACCTTAAGTTTGGCTACGGCATTTACTATTTAGTCACCGCCATTGTCAAACCTCTCCAAAGGCCTGGCAGAGTAAGAGCCATCAGAGAAATGGCTACATGTACACTGCGTCCAATCAAAATTGGCAGACATATACTCAGGGCAAAACCTGGCAGTGAGGGACAGTAAAAACCAAATAACACTCCCACGCCATGAGAGATTTTTTTTAAAAAGAATATCTCATTTTGGGATTTTCTAATTGTAAGTAAAAAAAACATAACACTGTTTGGTAAAGGGGCATCATGCTGATGCAGCCCTGCACTAAACAGTGAGATGCATTGACAGGAGTTGCCGTGATGGCGGGTTCTGGCGATGCTTTATAAATGAACGCTTAATTAGCAGACATTTATACATTTGGCAGGCGGTCCCTCCGTCATGGGGGAAGAGTAATTTACAGTGGGAAGGATCTCATTAAAGATTGCGGTTGAGTTAAAGAAGCACTGTTTCTAGCCTTATTTAGGAATATCAATTTATGTATTTTATTCTTCAACAATTCCTTTCAATGATGTACAGAATTGTTGATTTCATGGATAGGAAAAAAGAGGTACCAACTTGTTAAGGGAATGTGGAAATTCAACAAACTCTCAAAGTATGTAGAAATGCATTCTGAAGCTATATAAGTTAATTCATTAGTTTAGATTTGAGATTATGCATTTTTGTTAATGAATGTATTGTAAGAATTAGTTCTACAAGACAATTGGTTGAAACCTAATGATGACTGTTTCATCCCACTTTTTATGCTGTAACGTCTCAATACAAATAGTGATTATATACACCCAGGACATTTACTACAAAATGCTGTACCTTTCTGTTGTTTTCAATTATGATCAATTGTACTTCTCAAAACTCTCCTAATTACTACAATACGTCCAGACTGTTGTACCAGATGCCTGTGGAACAGGAAGTCCCTGCTGCATAAGGAGGTTGAACAGAGTGAAAACCAACATTTGTGTATTATGCATGTAGGTGAATATTCTTTGATCAGGTATATTAGATATATGCTCCAAAAATGCTTTCTATCACTTGTCACATGTCCTATACACATGGACATGCATACAAGGAGAGAAAAGTCTGCCACAGCCTAAATCTTCCACTGTGGGGCATACTACAACCCTACACACTGCAACTCAACAAAGGGAAATGCCTGTAATTGTTTTTTACAGTTTGAGTGGTACATGGCCACTTTAACGGTATTTGTGCACTATGCAACTTGGCACACGAACAGCACATTAGAGCTCAAAGGACCCTTTGAGTGAAAATAAATTATATTTTAGAAAGATGGTATATAGATTAACATTACTGCATAATCCACAATTGACCATGAAATCACAGCCTGGAGGCATGTGGCAAGTAATGGTTTATAGTACGCAAGTACCAGAGCACCATGAACACTGTAGGCCAATTTCTCACTGGAGCACAGTCAGGCAGTGGGTACCTTTGGTCCAGGAAGTTAGAATATGATACATGAGGCTTATCCAACAGCACCTTCCACGAGATGTGAACCAAAACAAAATACTAAGATGTAGATCAGGAGGGGGTGTGGCCACATACAATGGCTGGCAGGACACGTGCCTAGGGGGCTCCAGCCGACTCCAGCCTAATCCTTCATAATCCTGGCCTAAATCATGTTATGGACTCCCACTTTCGATCAGACACAGTCCTGCAACAACCCAGCACCCCATTGTTCAGCCTCCCAGAGGAATGGGCGGGGGACCCTGGGGTGTGGCAGCATGGACTACTCTTGGCAGGCCTGGAGACTGCTGGGCAACAAGGCCCGAGGCTGGAGCAGCAGTGATTTATTGGACCGTCCGAGGTCATTTGATGTGGGAGTGTTGGACTTTTTTGCCTATGCAGGGTCATCCCCAATCTTTTTGCCTTCTGACTCCTATTTTTTCTGACCTGTTGCTGTTGGCTTTTGCACTCTGAGCACTTTACCACTGCTAACCAGTGCTAAAGTGCATATGCTCCCTGTTGAAATTGTATTGTTGATTGGTTTATCAATGATTGGCATTTTTGTTTTACTAGTAAGTCCCTATTAAAGTACACTAGAGGTGCCAGGGCCTGTAAATCAAATCCTACTAGTGGGCCTGCAGCACTGGTTGTGCCACCCACATATGTAGCTCTGTAATCATGTCTCAGACCTGCAACTGCAGTGTCTATGTGTGCAGTTTTAACTGTAAATTCGACTTGGCAAGTGTACCCACTTGCCAGGCCTAAACCTTTCATTTTCTTACATGTCAGGCACCCCTAAGGTAGGCCCTAGGTAGCCCCAAGGGCAGGGTGCAGTGTATGGTTAAGGTAGGACATATAGTAATGTATCTTATATGTCCTGACTGTGAAATATTGCTACTTTAGTTTTTCACTGTTGCAAGACCTGTCTCCCTTATAGGTTGACATGGGGGCTACCTTTAAGTGTAGATTCCCTTTGGGAGGGGATGAACATATCGAGTTTTGGGTCTCTGAGCTTACAATTTAAAAATACATCTTTTAGTAAAGTTGATTTTGAGATTGTGTGTTTGAAATTGCCACTTTTAGAAAGTGGGCATTTTCTTCTACCATTTCTGTGACTCTGCCTGTTCGTGGATTCCCTGTTTGGGTCAGTTTGACAGTTGGGCTGGTTGCACCTCACACTAGACAGTGACACAACGGGAGCTGGGGTGGAGCCTGCATATCCTGATGAGCCACCTGAGCTAGGAGGGAGGGGAGGAGTGGTCACTCACACCTGAAAGGGCTGTGCCTACCCTCACACAATGCAGTCTCCAACCCCCTGGTGAGTGTCTGGGGCCTGGCCTGGGCAAGGCAGGATTTCACATTCAAAAGAGACTTTACTTTGAAGTAGGCCTACTTCAAAGGAGAAATTAGGTATAAGAAGGGCACCCAAAACCACACTTCTGGAAACAAGAGGAACCTCTGCCTGGAGAAGAGATGAAGAGCTGAGGAAGAAGAGCTCCCCTGCCTGTGACTGTGCTTTGTGCAGCTATCCTGCAGTTGCTGCTTCTGCCAGAGTAAGAGGGCAAAGACTGGACTTTGTGCGCCTTTCATCTTGAGAAGAACTCTCCAACGGCTTGATTTAGAGCTTGCCTCCTGTTGTTTGAAGTCTCAGGGACAGCAAAGACTTCTCTCTGCCAGCACGTGGAGTCTCAGGAGAGACTCCTACTCTGCCCTCTGGTGCCCATCCTGTTCCTGGGACCCTGCAAGGAGAAGCTGGCAGCCTAAGAGGAGGAAATCCACGCACAGAGCGCCGTGCGGGGAAAAGATCAATGTGACTCCAATCTGCGGCTAAAGAAATGACGCGCTGCCGGATCCGCAGCTGAAAATCGACACTTGACGGAAATGCGACCGAAGAATCGACGCACGGAGCTGGAGAAATGACACCCAGCATCGCTGACGGAGGCTGGGAGATCGCACCCCGCGCTGCGTGGTTTTCAGATCATCGTGCGGCTGGAGTTCCGACGCAAGCACCGCTGGGCGTGTAAAAAAAGTGCTGACCGGATAGACGCATCGCTCTCCTGCAGAGAGAAGAAACGACGCGCCCCAACCCGACGAAAGGAGAAACGACACAAGGTCTCGCTCGTAAGTGAAATCGACGCATCACAAGCCCTTTTTGACACACACTCACCCGTACTGGGTTATGTTTGACGCACCCAAGGTACATTTTCACGCTAACAGTGTTAGTGTGTGTTTTAAACTACAGAAAGACTCTTTTTGCTTTTTAATCGATAACTTGACTTGTGTATTGTGGATTCTTGTCGTTTTGGTCTTGTTTTGTGTAGATAAATATTTCCTATTTTTCCAAACCTGTGTTGTGTCATTTTGTAGTGTTTTCATTAAGTTACTGTGTGTGTTGGTACAAATACTTTACACCTAGCACTCTGAAGTTAAGCCTACTGCTCTGCCAAGCTACCAAGGGGGTAAGCAGGGGTTAGCTGAGGGTGATTCTCTTTTACACTGACTAGAGTGAGGGTCCTTGCTTGAACAGGGGCTAACCTGACTGTCAACCAAAGACCCCATTTCTAACAGGGGATATTCCCCATCAGGCGTGCTGTACCCGCCTGCCAAGAGCAGGTGCCCTCGGAATATAGGAGAGTGGCACTAAGGAGGCACGGAAAAGGACCTGTGTCCTCTTTGGGTCTTGCGCCCTGTTCTCACGCATGGCTCTAATTTCGGCCACGGTGAGAGTAGCAGAACAATTAGCCTCGGGCATGGGGCTGAGAGGAGGATACCTAAGTCGAAGGAGCAGCTGTCGTTGTCGGCCTGACCTGGACCTCTACAGGAGCTCCTTCTGCTGTCTGTAACTTTGCAGACTGGGCTGGGCAGGGGGCACGCATTCGGTCCCCAAGATGGGCTTGTGCTGCAGCAAGCAGGAGGCAGATCGGGAGCTAATTGAGGGCTAAGCACTGGTCAGCAGAGCGAGCAGAACCAGCAGACACCTCAGGGATGGCTTCATCTGTGGTGTGGCCTTATGGATATTACTGCTTGAGCTGCAAGCCAAGTGAGCGGAGGTGTCCTGTATATAAGCTGGATTCTCCTATACGTGCCCTCTATGTATCATTAGTCTACCTGGCATACGCTGGCCACTGAGTTGCGCCACATTTTCAACCACTGTTGAAACCCAGGAGGGCGATTGGTTGGGATCTCTCTCCTCTGTTTTGTGTGACCCTTCTAGGAACTGGACCATGGATAGCCCTCCTTGGTGAATTGCATCCTGCCAGAATGACTTTGTGGCCCCGGACCCTCCATTCACTCGGGAGCCCCCACCGTGATCTCTAGAGGAGGGGGGACATTGGTCTACACTACTGGACAAGAGGGCTCTTTTCCCCGCCTGCTGAAATATACTACAGAACAGCTGTGGAACCTTGCACCATTTCATGCTATAGACACAGATCTCTGGAGGGTAGGGGGCTGCCAGGAAGTGGTAGATCTGTTTGCTTGCAAAATTTTCATCACATTCCAAGATGGCCAAGATTCCTCTGGGGTGGGCCCCGGCCAGTTTCTACAATACGCCAAATCAGAGAGTTATGCACTGACTTCCCTGTAGCCTCGCAGCCCTCAGAGGTGCTTCATGGACTCATCGGGAGGGGGGAGGGTTGACACTTGATCACGCTTTTTTATAGGGCACTCAGGGAAAACATGTGCAAGTATCCATTTGTAGCCCAGAGGGCCTGGGAGCAGGATTTGGGGGTGCCTGTTGCAGACGCTGACTGAACTCACGCAACTGCCCTAGTATGCACTGTGTCGTGCAACAACAGGTTCAAACTGCTGCATTTCTATTTCCTACACCTCACCAATAATATACCTTATAGGCTAATCAGAATATATCCTGCTAGAGGGGCTAAGTGTGTACAATGTGAGGTGATCAGTCCCACCTTCCTACATCTTGCATGAGAATACGTTGGGGTGCAATCCTTCAGGAGATAAGTAATACCACATATCAGGAGGCCACTGGACTGGTGATTCCGCTGACACCAATTATTTGTTCATTGGGCGCCGTGTTCAGGCCAAAGGGCTGTAAAATCCCATGCAAGCTCGTCCAACTGGCTCTTCTACTAGCGAAACGCAGTGTGGCTATCCGATAGCTGGTCACGGCAGTCCCACTAGTTGCCTGTGTCTGAGAGACCTACTGGAGTGGGGAGTAGCAAAAGCGCAACATCTAGGATTGATGAAAGGGCGGCAGAGGAAATTGGGCTTTGGCCTAATGATTTGAGCTCTGAGGATGGTTCTGACACAGAGCACTAACTTAGACGAAGCCAATACTGCAAAAAATATGATGACTATTTGAGGTAATGTGATGCTTCTTTTTCGATGTATTGCTCATGGACTTGGTTCATTCAACGAACTGCACCTGCCAATATATGCACCTCACTGATGTTGTAGTACTTGAAATGATAAAGGTAACCATATCTGTGGCTGTTGATAATATATTTACCCATGGGATGAGATCTGTAACACTGATAACCTGCACTGTCTGTTTATATTGTATGGTTTGAATAACATCAATAAAATACAGTTAAACAAAACTAAAGATGTAGATTAGATTCTGGATAAGGCTTAGCATAAAATATTTTTTACAGAGCCACCAGCAAATACTTTGCACTCTTGCATAGTTTAAAAATGTGAATTTACTTACAGAAGTACCTTACGTGATTTTGCATTTTGGTGAGCTCTGCCTCACTATTATCTCATCGTTTTTGCTGTTGGCAAATGCACACACCTACTGCTCTGGTGGACGTGAGGGAGGTGTAGTAAGAAAACAACCATTTTACACCACATGGTTAATACTAAATTGATGCTCACCACATAAAAGAAATGTGATAGGATTTTGCATAGCATTCAGTGTCACAAATATGTTGCATGCCTAAGCAGCTGCAAGATGGTGCATTAGGTCCCCACACCTTACACACATCACTGGGTTTATAGAGAACAAATCACGTTGCATGAGCGAATGATGAGCTGATTAGTCCAAACTGCTGAAACAATATTGAAAAAATCATTTTCAATGCTATGAATCACCAAAGTGTTATAATTTATCCATTACATACCTTACAAACTCCTATAAGGAAGCATGTAGGAGTCACATACCATGGGTACATGTATATATAACGGACGATCAATAGAACATTAGTCAATTAGTATTTCACATCAATAAGGCATCATTCAGTAAGAGCAGGCTCATGGTTATCATAAACCGCAACACCACACGACTAGTGAGTAGTATGTGTCTGGGTATCAATAGCACACTCTACAGCGCAAAAATGTTTTTGGGAGAAAATGGCAGATTTTCCTTCTTGCACGATGCACATTCAGTCATAATTATTATATTCAGAATGGCATTATTTTAGCACAATGCTTTCGTTGCATTTTCAGGGTTTTCCAAAGAGGTATTTTTTAAAGCACCTGTTTGAATTGTTATCCTTTTATCTGATAATCCTACTTGTATACTACGTGTAACATCTTGGCAGCAATCCATTTTGATGTTCTTAGAGTTGTTTTTCATATGTGTAATGCAAGGTTCACCTTCCCTTAAGCCTTATATAGCACCATACAAGAACTTCATCACAGGCAAAAAATCAAGACCACTCAGTTGGATATATTCACATACCTTATGTTTATTCATGCACCTTTTTTGAATAACTTACTGTCCAGAACCCCATCCTGAAAATGGATCTACATTCTACCAAAAATGTTTGCTATAAAGTTAGAGATATTTTATTTCACTGATCTTTTTTTTGTTTTTATGTTTCGTAAATTATCCAGCAATTTTTGCTTAATTGCTTCTTTGTCGATTACATTTTCTATTGTCCTGCACAAGTCAATTCTTTTTATTTCTGTTCCAATACAAAACCTGTGAATATATTTTTCCATTTCCTGTATAACCATGTCTGATGTTTTTCCATATTTTATTGATAGATGTTTGGTACTTCTCACATATTGGTTCTTCTACTTTTCATCATGCGTGGGTACTGCAAATGCCTCTGATGCCGGACAGGTGAAGGTGAATTTCTAAACTATTTCTTTTGGATGTAGGAAACTATCCATTAGCACCCATGTCATGAACCAATGCCGTTCTCTTCTATTTTTTTTTTTATTAATATTTTTTTGAAACACTCATAGACATTGGTTTTATGACTATGGTCTCTAGAGCAGTTTTCCCTTCTTTCAGTCGATTTATTTATTAATCTCTGTTGTGCATTGTATCAATTTGTTTTTCCTTACTTTGCATAATAGTCAGCCTTGAAAACTCATGAGTGTTGTAAGATTTGTAGACTGAGTAATTAAGGCCATTACCAAATGTCTGACATGACAAATAAGGCAATAAGTATGGGACTTTTTTTGCACTACAAGTCATGGAACACAACATTTCTGTAGTAAAGCTGGTTAGCATGTAATAGTGTATTGCTTTTATAATTAGAATAGGTACTGCTTCGGGGCAATATTAGTTTCCGAAGCGGTTCTGTAACAAGAACTGGGATATTGACTTCTAGCTTGAGCTATGCAAGTTTCAGTTTTTTCATGCATCAGAGTTTTATTTTTGTGATTCAACCTTCCGTAAGTACATCTTTTCATCCTCCTACTGTTGATCTTTTACTTTTCAATAAAGTGCAGAATTCCAGTGGAAGACTATCATGTATCCCTTTTGCACATTTGCAGAACTACATCTCACAACTGAAAAAATATTGGTTTTATAGTTTGAAGATGCCCGTACGTGTGATGATTAAAGCTGTATGTCATTGGTATCCTTAGGAAGGAGGCGGGTCTTTTCTATTTTATGTTTTCCTAATAATGAGGCCAGAAGTGCATCCAGGTAATGAACACAGCTTCTCACTGAGTTTAATGCTCAGAGAATAGGAATGTGGATATGGAATTTGCATGAAATATTTTACAGGTGGATGTATGTGACAGAAACAAAACCAGCCATCCTATAATGATATTATGTATGCTGTTATTAATTTGTCATGTCATTTGAATTCACCAAAGCTGGGCACATTCAGTACAATTTTGGAAGCATGAGAACCCAAAAGATTGAAAATATATTATAGGCAATCTCAATATTTCAACTAAATCTCTTTCCTTTAAGTCCCTTTTTGTGAATTCTTTGATGTATTCGTAAATGTGTTTTCTGCCTGAAAGATTTCCCACACTCAGAACATGGGTAAGGCTTCTCTCCTGTATGGGTTCGTCTATGTGTTTTTAGGTGTGGTAACTGGGTGAAAGACTTTCCGCAAACTGAACATGAATATGGTTTTTCTCCAGTGTGCATTCTCTGATGTATGACCAGATCACATCTTTGAATAAAACCTCGTCCACACTCAATACAACGATACGGTTTTTCTCCAGTGTGAATACGTTGATGAGTGATCATGTGAATTAACTGTCTGAAGCTCTTTCCACATTCAGTGCATTTGAAAGGTTTCTCACCTGTGTGCATCCTCTGATGTCTTTTTAGATGTGGCACTTGGGCAAAACACTTCCCACAATCTGAACATGGGTATGGTTTTTCACCTGTATGTACTCTTTGATGTATGGCCAGATCTGATGAGCGAATGAAAGTCTTCCCACACTCAGAGCAATGGTACGGCCTCACTCCTGTGTGTAAATATAAATGCTTATGCAAGGATGATGAGCCACAGAAACTCTTTCCACACTCTGTACATTCAAATGGTTTCTCTCCTCTGTGCATTCTTTGATGTGTAGTTAAGTTTGATAATATGCTATAACTCTTCCCACAGTCACTGCAAGCATATAACTTCTCTCCAGTGTGTACACGCTGGTGTCTGGTTAGCTGAGCCACCTGATTGAAACTTTTACCGCATTCATTACATGGAAAAGGTTTTTCTCCAGTGTGTATTCTCTGATGAATGAGAAATTGTGATGACAAGTGGAATGTTTTTAAACATACAGTACACGAATATGGTTTTTCCCCTGAATGCATTCTCTGATGAATGACATAGTGTGATGAGAAACGGAAAGTCTTCCCACATACAGTACAGCAATATGGTTTCTCTCCTCTGTGTGATGCCTGGTGCTTCAATAAAGGTGATAACTCACGAAAACTCCTAGAACACTGGTTGCATCTAAATGGTTTTTCAACTGAGTGTGTGTGTTGGTGTTTTTTAAGGCTTGAGGAAACAACAAACCTCCTATCACATATTTTACAACAGTATGGTCGCTCTCCTGTATGTGTTCGTTGGTGAGCAACCAACCCAGATGTCTGACTGAAATGTTTTCCACATTCTGTGCATGCATAAGGTTTCTCTCCAGTATGTATTCTCTGATGTGATATGAGGTGTGAAGGCTTCCTGAAGCACTTTGAACACTCAATACATATATAGGGTTTCTCTCCTGTGTGTATTCGTTTGTGTGAGACTAGAGCTGAGGAGACCGTGAAACATTTCCCACATTCACCACATGCATAAGGTTTTTCTTCAGTATGTATTCGTTGGTGGGCACGCAGAGATGATGAATCACGGAACAACTTTCCACATTCGGTACATACATAAGGTTTATCACCTGTATGTATTCTTCGATGAGTGGATAAATGTGCTAATTGAGTGAAGTTCTTCCCACAATCTGTACACGAATATGGTTTCTCTCCTGTATGTATTCTTCGATGATTCTGATAGTGTGATGCCTTACAGAAGGTCTTACCACAATCACTACATACAAATGGTCTTTCTCCTGTGTGGGTTCTCTGATGCTCAATAAGGCGTGCTGAGTCAAAGAAACACTTATCACATTCAGTACACACATGAGGTTTCTCGCCAGTGTGTACTAATTTGTGTCGTGATAGATGTGCTAATTGTTTGAAATTCTTCCCGCAGTCCTTGCAGATAAAAGGCTTCTCTCCTGTGTGTATTCTATTATGAATAAGAAGATGTGATGATCGGCGAAAACCTTTCCCACAAACACTGCATACATGCGGTCTTTTTCCTGAATGCATCTTTTGATGTAGGTCGAGTTGTGCCATCCTGCTGAAACTCTTTCCACACAGGGTACACATATGTGGTTCATTGCTCACTGCCATTGGGTGCACTGCCTGGTGCTTGGTTAGCTGTGATGACCTACTGAAACGTTTCCCACAATCGCTACATGTATAGGGAATGTGTTTTTTTTGCCGTAGCTTCTTTGAAGTTGGCGGTGACAAAATGCTAAAACGCTTCACATGTTCAGCACTGGAGGATGGTTTATCTTCAGGCTGTGTTGGTTTATTTTCAATTAGCAATGAAAACCTACTAAACATATTTCCATTTTCAGTATCTTGCAGCAATATGTCTCCTGTGTGACAATTTAGGTTGGAAATTGGACCTGGCTTTCTGGTACCTCCACCAAACTGAGTAGATGGATTGAGTTCATTTCCTAGATTGGCCATGCGCTTCCTTAGATACTTATATTGAGTACTGACAGTCACTTCTGTTTCACAACAAATTCCATTTGCAATATCTTTCTCAAAGTTGCTTCTTTTCAGTTTACATTTTCTTATGACATCCTCACAGTTCTCTTTTTGTAGCGGTTCATAGTCTGCAGAAACAAATGAAAAGATGAACAAATATGTTTTTGGCAAACAACAGAATGTTACATGAAGAAAATAGGAATTAAATCAGTTTCATCTACATTCCTGATAAAACCTGTATTTCCTATACTATGATTTTCTTATACCCCCTAATCAAAATTTACCTGTGCTTTTGTCTCATAGTTTTGTGTTCTATGGTATTCCAAAACTGTAGCCACAAAGACCAGTATGCACATGTAACCCTGTTGAAAATGTTCTTAAGAACCAGCACATACAGTTTTATCTGACTAAGTAGAATATATCAATTAGCAACTGTGAGTAACGCCAGTAGGTCTCACTCTGTAATAGAGCCACCAGACAAACAACACTACTGGCATACACAGAAAACATTTTATAGATGCACATTCCAAAATAAAATGCTCACAGGCATACGCACACAATCTACAGACAGGCACACATAGTAGCACATTATAATCCATTTTGTGTCTCTACTTTCTGTCTAGTGCAGGATAGATGAAAATAAGGAAAAAGATTCAATGTTTAAGAGATATGCAAGTCTACCTCTCTGAAAATTGGCAAAAAACATTAGCAGCTGTAAATAAAAACATACATTATCAATGCGCAACTATGTTTCTTGTGCTCTCAGTATGTGCCAGTAATGCACACAATAGAGCACCTGCATGTTAAATTGTGGGAATCACTTTGTGTATATAAAGCCATCGTTTCAAGGCATAGTGTGTAACCATTTAACCATCCACAAATGACATTAGCACTGTAGACAGGTGATAAAAATACATCCCTTAAATTAATGAAAATGTCTATATTTTCAGAACTGCCATATCATGCAACAAGGAATTACTCTCTAAAGTTTGATTTCCTCATGAACTGCTGAAATCTAAGCTGATTAGACCTGGGTAGGCTATAGTACCTGCTACTGAAATATGAATGCGGCACAAAATGTTTGAATCCCAGCAGGAAAAAGCGA
This sequence comes from Pleurodeles waltl, assembly GCF_031143425.1. Classification (NCBI taxonomy): domain Eukaryota; kingdom Metazoa; phylum Chordata; class Amphibia; order Caudata; family Salamandridae; genus Pleurodeles; species Pleurodeles waltl. The sequence goes on from NC_090451.1 coordinate 92,909,896, forward strand.
TTTGCGACATGCTGGGTGATACTCACACCAACAAAATGACTCATGGACTACATGCTTTCCACAGACATCTAATTTGCAGGTCATGAGTTTGATTCCCTGGGACGCCAACTGAAACTTAAGTCCTTTTAATAGTAAGAAAACAGAGAACCATTAAATGGGGGTAATAATAACACTTGTTAGTTAAAGCACCTGGAAAGATTATTTAGTGTAGTGAGAAGCAACAGATACAAAGTAATAATTGTTAGTCACAGTGCTATGAAGCCACAATACCATGAAAGCAAGAACGCGACTGAAAAAACAAGTTGTGGAACTGAAGTTGTTCAGGTGTTTTATATGATATAATGCAATTCTGAAGAAAGTCTGAACCAACTTAATTCTTCAAGTCCTGTGAACCATCACAAACAAAAAAGTATTAATCCATGAAAACAACAGATCTCAAAGGGACTGAACTACACCAGTCATAGGACCTTTGGAAAAAAAGTATGTCATAGTGCTAAACAAAATCTTTGATAAATTCTGAGTGATTATCCGCGCTCCACCATATGACTCAGATCATCACTCAGCAATATTAAAAGTACATGTTTGGTGCTTTGATGTTTGTTTTAAACACAGGGCCATAACTGGGAAGTTTCAGTTTGTCTGAAAGGAGCACATTTTTAAATAATATCTTCATAAGAAAAGTGTTTCCATCTTGTTGAGCTATTCACAGAGGGCGATCTTTATACAAGAGAGATAATCAGTCAACCTGTGTTTAGTCCAAGATGACGTGTTAAGGTTAACACAATCATCACACTGAGCAGGTGAGGAGTCACACAATTGGTGGGATGAAGAAAATGTAATTACAAGCTGTGTTCTCAAAACAGAGCAAGATGAAAGCACATAGAACAGCTTTGTCGTCACATAGGCAATTTGCAGCTGATACATACATGTAAGCATGTAGTGAACTGGGAAACAGATTTAGACTTGATATACATGCAAAATAGTATAGGCTTAAATATGGGCTACAGCATCCAATCATCTATTTGCTTACAGCATGAAGAAGGTGCACATAAAGTAATGAACAGAAGGTACTTGCCCGTACCAAGGCTGAAGGCCATGTTCGACGCATCAGATATATATTGGAAAAACTGTGGCGAAAGAGGCACTTTGCTCCACATGGGGAGTTTATGCATATTATACAGAATTACTGGACGGAGATTTTGTCCCAGGTTAGAATAATGACTGGGATCACCAAGCCACTGCAGCCCCTCGAGTTGCTTTTTGGGAAGCCGCGAAGAACAATCATGGCATATGTAATTTGGTACCCACCGTTGAAGATGTGTCTATTTTTTATAGAAATCATTCACCTGTATGTGGTGATGCGTACACTGAAAGAGATGCTTCCATTATATTTCCATTATTTTGAGGGGCCTGTAATCGCACCTCATGTTATTCGATTCTGCTGAGTCAAAATTGATCAAATGTACTAAATACCAGCCAATTACTAGTTTTCTAGTAATACCATAAAGAATTTTTGAGTACTGCACTTAAATCTGCATTTTCAGCTAAATACTGGGCATCCCCCCAATAAATATTGGCCAGTTTGACCTTCCAGCATTTATTACTAACTCATAATTGAGATATATGCGGTAAAAGAAATCACTGAACGTATTGCAATAAACCGGGTGGTTCGTAATTAGGGCCAATTTGACAAACACACAGTCCTAGACATTTTTAACTGTTCTGGGAAATGTACTACTATGCAAACTGCCAGGTGTGAGCATTCCAAATTAGAGTCCAGATGTGGGCTCGGGGATAGCAAAAAGGTTGCTGGTCTTAGAGATCGAACTATAAAGAAACAGAAACCTCAGACAATCCCAAGCAAAACCAGGTCAGACCTGCTGCCTGGGGGGACAGCTGCATACTAGCCCTCATGAACGATCTGCATTCACTTCCACGCTGATAGGGAATGTCCTTCAATATACTGTCCCCAGGGACAGACACAAAGCTGCAGGGATGAATTTGCCCAGTTTTACATTCCTCCTACAACTGTGCATTCTATGTAAGTGCTAGTTACCATAAATCAAAGCCATCATGTACAAAGACCCCACTCTTACAATTCGAGGACGCTCTAGTTCCAAACTCCCTACTGAAAACTTCTGAGGGAAAAGAAGGGGTGCTCAAGCAGCAGACTTGGGGTGCGTCTTCAATGGGAACTCTGCAGATACTTGTACTCGATCACAGCTTCCCTCATGTGCTCTCACCCTTGAGAAAGAGCCACCCACAACCAGAAGAGATCAGAGTGGCTGCCGGAGGCAATGAGAGTTTTATAGGGGTTCTCTTTACGAGGCAACGCGATCATAAGGCAACCTGGAGAAGGGAACACTTTTGCGTGTGGGTTGACACCGAGGTGTATGGCGCCAACGCCTGCAACCCACGAGGTTGAGAAGGGTGGTCTGTCTCAGGATATGCCTATGTACTGGGGTTGGTTTTAAGGCCAGACTGCATACATTGTTGCATACAGGAAGAGGAATACATGGGCCCAACCACAAATGATTGTTGATTGCTTTGCTTTGATAGGGTACCAAGGGGTTGAGAAGCCTCACAGGTGCTAACAAAATGTTAGTCCACGGATCAGAACCTGCAGCTTGGCAAATACTTTCTAGCCTTACTTCCTGCACCTCCTCGAACTCTTTACCTTGGAGAAGACCCCCAACGCCCCAGTAAGTAACACACTCTGCAGTTCTCCACTGCTGTCATTTCTTGGCTCTCACGCTCCCATGACCTCTCTAGCCCCCTCCCTTTGTTGTGAGCATCCATGGGCACAGCAAACACATCTGAACCACTTCATTCTTTTAGACTGCACTCTTACTGCACTTCAGCACTCCCAGTCTCTTGGGCTCACAGTATCCCCACCCCCAAGTGCCCACTCTGAGCCCCCACAGCATCCACAGCGGAAGCTGCATGTTGCCAATCACCAACCATAACGGTGGAGCTCACATCCACACCAGTGTATACCATCAAGGTAAACAGACTTTGGTATAGACATTATCGGACACACGACCAGACAGACTTCAGAAATAAAAGGAACCAACGAAATCCCCACCCACAGCCCAGCAGGCAACTGAAGGTGAAAACATGTCCTTATGAGCCCTCTCACCTGCAGTCAGATTCCTCTTGAAAATCTTCTGATATTCCTGAAAGAGTGATAGCTTCCCGGCATTCTCCTCCACCTCCAACAACCTCTGAAATGTTATTATTATTAAATATTATTTTCGATTGTTTGGTAAAGAGAATGAGCAGAGAGGTACTAAAAAGTACTAACACAGCATGTGGAAACACAGAAAAAATACACACTGATTTTACTCTGTACATAATGAATAGACAGGTAGCATAAAAGGAATTTATACTAAGACTACTTTCAGCATCAAAATTATTGACATCAATTCTATTTTTCTTATAGCAATATTTGACTTTCAATATATTAACCAATAGTATTCATTTTTAGAATAGTAGATATGCAAACACTGAAATCTCAGTTGGAGTGCAATTATATGGCATTTCATTACAGAAAGGCATTGACGCTCATCGTCTGGTCAGACATTAAGAAAAATGTTCATGGTTTCAAGTAGACCACATTGTTGTCATTCTTTGTCCATCGTCAAGGCCTCTCATCCTTCATGTCTTGTAGACACTTGAATACCACAGCACTGTGGTCTGAACCAAAATATACACTGAGTATTCCTAATGACACTTATGATGCATTATGAGGTCTATGCTAATCGTGGACAAAGATTTCTTATTCTGACTCATTTTCACTATATGTAGCTAAGGACTACATTTTCTAACCTAAAACCATGAAGATAATGTTTCTCTACCTTGCTGCCTCTCAGAGGCGGTTATTGCACCCATTTGATCATCCATGGATTACGCCAAATGACTATTCAAGGTCAAGTTCTAGGGTAATTGTACAATCAGGTGCAGATGGCTTGTACTCGATCCAGTTTCGCTCAGTTTGTGCTCGGTTCTGGGGGTCTTGCATGCTTAATTTGAGTGGGCAAAATATTGCTGGTCAGTGGAGTACTGTGTGTAAAGAGAAGGTTGGAAAGACTGTCTTTCAACATGAGAGCTCAAACTTTAGTATCAGTTATAAAAACCAAGAAGCCACTTGCGCCAATGGCAAGTGCCACGGTTGGTAGTGTTTGGAATCGGCGACTAATTCTAAAGTTGAACTTTGGTCTCAGAGTACCATTCCACTCAAATTCTGTGCCTTAAGTTGACGTTAATATAAAATAACGTAAACAAACAATGACATGAGGGATGGGAATGTAATAACCAGTGAAGGAGAGATGCTGATGAGACACTTACCAATAAACAGTTTTCCCTTTCCCAAGTAGATTAAAAGAGGGGTATATTTTGACAAGGTGATCATTTTAGTGGAGTTACAGCCATTAAATTCAGGAACAAGCGTATCCTAACCTGACGGGCACAGCCAGTGCTTAATTTGAGCCGGAGGATTCCGGTGCTTAGCACTGGCACTTAATTGTCAGCATTGGCACTTAAGCCAGTCTTCAACATGGTGGTGCTGTTTGTGTAATTTAGAGATGAGCAGAACAACAGTTGTTTTATATTTCAATATACATTAAATATGACTAATACATCCTGCCCAAGGTATTCTTATAGCTTTGGGGGTCTGCAATAGTCTGAGTTATCACACTTGTAGAAGTGTGATGGTTAGTAGTTGTGTAGGTACTGTCATTGGCAGCACTGGAAGGGGCAATGGGTGATACAAGCTGCAGTGGGCTCCTGACGAGGGCCCTGGCACTTACTGTTTTACAAATTAAGCACTGGGCACAGCCATAAATATTTCCAAAAACTTTAATTGTGGCATTTGGCTGATGTATAGAAATAGAAATACCAGGGCCGGTCTTGGGAAACTGACCCTTAAAATATGTGAGAACGTTTTAAACAGTAGGTGCCATCTGGGTGCATTAGATTTTAATGCATGCTTAGTGGGAGAGCTACTTCGAGGTTAAATCGGAAATTTAGAGGTTGAGAGCTGATTACTCTTATCACATCTTATATTAGGCTAAAGGTCGAGTGGCTTAGGCATGTTTTTCACCATGCCCCAGTCCACTGGGGCTTTTGGTGCTAGGACAGCAATATCAGTAGAGCCAGGCAAGACACATGAGAAAGCCCCTTGGTCCTATGACTTCTGGTAACACAAAAGTTTAATCTCTGGAGCTACTGTTAACTCCTGGAACTGAGATCTTTATTTCAACTCCTCTAAATCTGTCTGTTTTCTACAAAGTATCAGTAAGGATGCCAAGTGACGCTCAGTGATACAGGAGCCTTGAACCACTATGCAATGTCATGTGTGATACCCAATCTGTAAAGTTATTGTTGATATCATTTTTCATTCCCTGTGTGATCTCATTAGTGATGTTGTGTGTGAGATTTGAGCAGTATGTCAAGAACGGAAAGCTTCATCATTAGAGTTCAATAATTTATCATTACTGCGGAATTTCATTTAGTTTTAGTTTTAAATGAGTCAGTCCTTAAACTGGACCTTATATGTTTTTTAAGGCAAATTATATATTTTAAGAAGTAATAACATGTCTAGAGAAATCTTTGAGCTGTTTAGTTCACAAGAAAAACATTCCTGGATGGCAAATAATTTTGGCCCATTCACTAATTTGCATGGAACATTTTAAAGAAGAACTGTATGGATAAATAAGGTTTGATTTAGTTAAGTTTCAGTAGGGGGAAATGGGAAGATATTAAGAGGACAAGAAGAATCACAAATGTGTTCCCAATAAGAAAAAAATATGAATTTTCCCCAAACATTTTGGCAGGAAAGGAAGGGCTTAGTCAAACTATAAATGCTTTTGTGAATTGGTGCCAATGTGGGCAGAATTGTTTAAAAGATATGAACTGAAAAATCAACACATATCAGCGCCTAGTTTTCTGATACTAAAGTTTGAGAAACTGGATCTCAGTTTGTAGATCTCTCCAATGCCACTGGCTCCCTGAGTAAGGAGATCCTTTTTCATCCAGTAGCCATTACTTGGTTTGAGAACTAGCTCTGTTACTTCCCGAATCTCGTTCTGCACAACAATGATCGATGCCAGGTGGGTGCAAGAAAAGCACATCGTACCCCTAGAGGGACACTAGAAGATTGCAGGGTTGGAAAACTCAGTCTGAAACTTTGTTTTTGAAATTCAGTTGTTTATGCACATTTCTTTTGTTTTTCATTGCACTTACTGTGCCTTCTGTGATCCAAAATTTCTAAAACTTTTTGCAGATTTTCACATATTTGGAATGCCTTGCTCATGACCCACTACTTTGGTAATGTATTCTCGACGTCCAAGACCAACTTCAAAACCACAGTCATCATGGTTTAATCTGCTTGGCGTGCCCTACGGTCAGCCCTTCACTATTCAATCAGCCAGTTGTTCATATGCCACATTTTGTCCATTTCCCTGTCAAGCTGACAACATCCTGTACCTTTCAAGCTAACCACCTTTCCAAATAAATGAATCCCTACCTCCTGGCTGGTCACTGTCCTCCAGTCTTCAAAACAGCAGTATCCATTGCTATTCACAATAAGCCTTAGCAGATCCATCTGCCCATCTCCTTCCCCATTCTTCTACAAGACTCTGAAGACAGCCACCTTCAGAATGGGCCTGATTCACAAAGTGAACTTTGTAGCACATTTTATAGTCATAGAAAATGTACTACAGGTGTTATTCACACAGTTATGTGCATAGTTTACACCTTCATAACTAAGTATACTTACACGTGCAGAGTTCTCCTCTCTGACTGCAGAGTGTCCACATACTTTAAGTAGTAAATGGAGTGGTGCAGGAAGGAGTGGGTGTGGAAGGGGGAAGAACTACTACAAAAGGGGGTAGAAAAGGGAGAAGGAAGAGGGGTTTAGGTAGGGACATCCCCCTCCTACACAAGAATAAGCCAATTACACTACACAGGTGGTGGAGACATGTAACATACACTTGTCTAGTACGTTTACACTCTGAGTTTGTGAATACCAAAAGTAGTAAACGTACTCCAAACTTTAAACTTATTCAAAAGTGTAAGTTACCTTTTTGAATCAGACCTAAAGAGTTGGCCCCTCTAGCTATCTGAACTCTGCAGCTGTGTGTATGAAAAGCACACTCTATTGCAGCTGCAGTCACACTTGTATCAACTCCATTTCAACTGCCCTTACTTTATTCTCAGTCTGATGTCTGCTTCATTTAACTCATGGACATCGCTTCCTCGTCCCCATAGTGTCTTACTTGGGCATGTCTGGCTCTCCAGCCTAGGTCCTGACTTATACTTCTTAGGCCCTCTTGGCCCTCATCATACAGTGCCCGGTGTTTGGAGCGCCCATTAAAATCTGGTTCCAAGTGGATGGAATTAATTGGGTGTGATAGATCACTGCTATTACAAACTGTTGTGGAATAAAATGTAGATCTGGTGCTTATCGTACCATAATCTGCCTGTTTCAGTAATTACTAGCCTTTTTTTACCAGGTAAACCTTTGCAGGTTTGATCAGCCATAATTTACCATAGAAGAAAATGTGGGGTGAGGTGTTAGATGCAAAACGTATAATTCTAATATGTGCAGTAAAAGGAGGCCACTCGTTAAAGGTCATTAATCTTGGGGACTACAGAACCTTCATCACCCACTGCTTGAATTGTGAATGTATATAAATATTAATAATAAATTCAGCTGCCAAAAGCCCACACCAGGAGAACTGCTGGTTACCACAGCTGCCTCATTTTGATGCCACCTAGTGTATCTTTCTGCCACGCACCTACACCTTGTAGGTACGGGGGACACAACAATTTTTATACCCCAAATGTGCCGACCGCCTGCAAATAACAGCACAAATTAACCTTTAACCATCTTCCCATGCAGCTATCCACTCCCTCAGTGTCATCTCATTTAATTCCCCCCCCCATCTCTTCGTGCATAACACCCAAATCACCTGCTCATTCTCCTCATTTGAACCCCTCTCCCCGGAAGCACAATAGATTGCTTTCCTCTTACTGGCATTGGTCTGACCTCTGCTGCATGGTGCTCAACCCAGCCAAAACTGAACAATTTACATTGCCTTGTCTCCTGCATGGAAAACATCTCTGCCTCAGCATGATTCCACAATTTCCCTCCAGACTTCCTCATAGTGGCCTTTTCTCATCAACTGTAATTGAGTACTAGAATTTCCAAGTAACTCGATATCATCTGGATACTATGGGGGTCATTCTGACTTTGGCGGGCGGCAGAGGCCGCCTGCCAAAGTACTGCCGTCAGAATACCGCTGCGCGGTCAAAAGACCGCCGTGGTAATTCTGAGTTTCCCGCTGGGCTGGCGGGCGACCGCCAGAAGGCCGCCCACCAGCCCAGCGGGAAACCCCCTTCCATGAGTATGCCGGCTCCGAATGGAGCCGGCGGAGTGGAAGGGGTGCGACGGGTGCAGTTGCACCCGTCGCGATTTTCAGTGTCTGCTTGGCAGACACTGAAAATCTTGGTGGGGCCCTGTTAGGGGGCCCCTGCAGTGCCCATGCCATTGGCATGGGCACTGCAGGGGCCCCCAGGGGCCCCACGACACCCGTTACCGCCAGCCAGGTTCTGGCGGTCAAAACCGCCAGAACCAGGCTGGCGGTAAGGGGGTCGGAATCCCCATGGCGGCGCTGCTTGCAGCGCCGCCATGGAGGATTCCCTTGGGCAGCGGGAAACTGGCGGGACACCGCCGGTTTTCCGTTTCTGACCGCGGCTGTACCGCCGCAGTCAGAATGCCCCTGAAGCACCGCCAGCCTGTTGGCGGTGCTTCCTCCGTCCCCGGCCCTGGCGGTCCATGACCGCCAGGGTCAGAATGACCCCCTATGTTTCCAGACCAGTGTTTTCCCTTTTTTTAAAATAAATAATTGTTTTCCCATGTATGAATACAACTAGTTGATTTGGAGCAAATCAGAACTTCACCCTAGAGCGCATTGATTAGTTGCAAAAAAGACAAAATCTATTGAGGTTTTTGCCACCTACCTTAAGCAATTATTCTTCCAATACACTTCGTGTAGTAATGTGTAGCAGTTTATTAGCAGCCCCAAGGAACAGCTGCTCACCACCCAGTCCTCCTTCAAGTCCCTGTTACTTAGTTACCAATCAGAATGTGGCAGTCTGTGATGCCAGGCTTGACATCACAATGTTCCACATCCAACACTACACCGTCTACTCAAGCTTCAATACAGTAGCCTTTTCTCCTTATCTGTAAATGAGTCCTGGGATTTCCAGATTACTCCATATCATTCCAGGCCTTGGGGTTCCTCTTTTTAAAATAAAAATCTTTGTTTTCCGGTGTTAGTATAATTAATTTGAACCAAATCTGGACTTCTCCCTCTCCAGAAAACATTGATTAATTACATAACAGCCTAAATCTATCGATAGTTTTGTTACCTACCTTAATCAACTAATCTTCCAATACAGTTCTTAACAGCCCCTCTGTAGTAATGCCAGCAAACTGTATAGTAGTGCGTAGCAGTTTATTGGCAGCCCCAAGGCACAACTGCTCACCACCCAGTCCTCCTTTAACTCAAGGTCACTTGGTTACCAATTGGAATGTGGGAGTCTGTGATGTCAGGCATTGACATCACAATACTTCACCTCCAACCAGTCGTGGCTCACAGGTCGCCGCGGAGGTGGGGGGTTAACAACAACACCACAGATTAAAAAAAATATTTAAAAAACACTTACCTCTGCTCCCGCAACTCGGAGCTCCATTCCTCTGCTCTTCCATCTCCTCCAGCAAGACTCCCAGCCTGCCCTGTGGCCAATCATGACGCTGCTCAGAGCAGCAATAGGATTGGCTGGGAGCGCTCAGCCAGGGCGCTCTCAGGCAGACTGGAGCCTGTGCAGAGACCCTTCTGCGCATGTGTGTTTGGCCAGCCCGAGCCGGGCGGCCAAATATGCATGCGCAGTGAGGGGGAGTGCTGAGCACTCCCCCTCATTGCTCGTCGCCCCGTGGCCCGCCCCTTTTCCCCAAAACCAAAATAAACATAGTTTATTATAGTTTTTGAGGAAAAGGTTTGCAGCTGCCACTGCTGGCGGGGGGCAACGTTCCTCCGCACTTATGGAGGAGCCGCCCCTTCATCCAACACTACACCATCTACTCTCAAGCCCTGCAGGACCTCACATATCCTTGCCACCAGCCAGTTTCTACCATTCACACACAACACCATTTGAGTGTAATAGCCTCATTCTTGAGCAAGCTAGAAACCAGAACCTAAGAGGCGTTAGTTTTTTAATTCTGAGTCATCAAGCACCGTTTTTCACTACACGGGTCACTCTTCATTTTTGTGATGTGGCTTGACAGCGCAGATGCCGGCAGACAATTTTTTGAGATTCACCAGGAGTAGGGCTTTGGCTCTGCTCACATGTTGGGAGCACGGAGTATGTTTAGACTGGGTAGAAAGTATGTGCTTCCACAAAAAGTGCTTGCCCTCCACACAACTGTGATCATTTGGTCTTTTTTAGCGGCCATCGGCGTGGCGGCAGGCGGTTTTTACCACCAATGTCATAATGAGGGCTAAAATGTTGTCCCATGGTGCCCAATCCAACAGTCATATTGTTTCAGATCCCATTCGATGCTGCATGGTTCACTATAATAGACTTGTCACCCACATTCTTTTCTGCACCTCTTCATGAGGATAGCCAGTTTCTCTTCTGTTTTATTTTTTTGGATTGAGTCTACTGTTGGTGTAGAATTCCACATGGGTTTTCAGAGTCACCATCCATTTTCAACCAGATCTTGAAAAAGAACCAGGGGTCATTGGAAATGCCTTTCCAATCGACATAGGAACAGTACACTGATGATCTGTTAGATGTGGCAAAGACAAAAGAGGCATGCAAGTAAGATACTATTGCCTTACTGAATCACTTACGGAAGAATGGACATAAAGTGTCCCCAGCTAAATTATAGTACCGTCAGAAAGAGGTGAAATATTTGGGACACCTAATTGAAAAAGGAATTAGGAACATTTCTAGAGAAAGGGTCACAGCCATACTCCAGATGTATCCCCCAGCGACACAGAGAGATGTTAGGATGTTTCTGGGAATGGTGAGCTGTTGTCGTCACTGGATTCCCAATTTTTCAGTCATTTCAAAGTCATCTCAGAAGCTGACTCATAAATAAGTTACTGATCCCTTAGTGTTAGACCAAGCCTGTATGAAAGCCTCTACTGAGTTGAGACAGAGTCTGTGCTAAGCCCCGGCTTTGGGAATGCCTGGCTACACACAACCCTTCATGTTGTTTTGTCATGAGCATGATGCATGTTCTTTGTCTGTTTTGACCCAAGTCCATGGTGGTATAAACCGCCCAGTAGCATATTTTTCAGCTACTTCAGACCCAGATGCAGCAGCCTTACCTCGTTGTTTATGCACAGTTCTTGCGGTTGGACTAAGTCGCACTCAGAGTGAGAGCATTGTGATGGGACATGTTATGGTTCCCTCGCCCATGAAGTTTTACTCACCAGAGATAAGACCCAACATTTGTCAAATGCTGGGTTGACCCGGTATAAACTGTTAGCTCAGAAGCGAGACTCGTGGCCACCAAAAGCACTCTATGGGACGTTACTGTATAAGTTAATATTGAGTCTACCACTCTGACCAATTAAACAGTGCTGCTAATTGAGGGTAATATAGTAACTCTCACCACAAAGCCCAAAACAATACTTTTGCCGTCCATGTATAGCAACCCTGGGCGATACTAGAACTACCTGTTAGCTGTGATGATTTATCTCCATCTCCGCCCCAAGAAAAAAAGAAGCAGGCAGATAGTGAGAACAAATGCAATTACCTCGCCAAGGTCCACTAATACAAAGAAAGTGAAATCAGCACTAGAAGGAAATAGGATGATGCCACAGGACCCACCTGTTGTCCATGAACCCCTGTTCCTAAAAGTTTGGAGCTCCTGCTAAAGAGGATACAAAATAGGTAATATTCAATTAAAATTATTGACTAAAACCAAGGAAATAAAGGAGCATGTGACCCTGATTGAAAAGGATGTAAAAAATGTTATAGATAAACATCATCCAATTGTTGCAGGACATGCAGCTCTGAACAAGAACCAAATATTTAGTGATTCTGCTCCCACAACCTTGTCCGTAAATGCAGACCCCAAAGAAAAGGAGACCCTTACAACTTGAAAACGGAAATGACATGGTAATACAGAAGGAACCTTCACATATTAAACCGTCCATTAGTAATTGGGAAATATGCCCTGAACAGAGTCACAGTTATGAGAACATAAACAGACCGATGCCCTCAATTGATACCATACATTTGCCCAAAGATGCAACACCTAATATAATTGTTCTGAAGAATGTACCTAAATTAAGATCAGGTATATCGGAGTCATGGTCATATTTACGTAATAAGGTTGTACATTGGCTATCAAAGAGTATATGCACACCAATTGCACTGTATTGAGCTATTAACATGGTAAGATGTGTCCAATAGGTGAGTCATTCTAGGAAACAAGAGGGTGATTGCATAGTGGTCAATTTTTGTCATCCCTCTTTGGTTAAAGCCCTCCTTACTGATCTCTGCAAAAGGCAACATAACAGCTCATCCATGGGGGAAGAAATTATCGCCTTAACCTTGGGCTTTTTCTATAATCCAATAAATAAATCCAATGTACGACAGGGGGTGGTATATTACAGTCAATTAAGAACCAAGGTGGACATGACAAGGTAGCCCTTACGAGAGCATGCCATGCTTCTGCACAGCTTGAAGTTACTATCTTTACAGACAGCCAGTGAGGATTTGGAATAGTCCATGACTTTGGCCAACTATGTTCACTGAGAGGTTTTCTGACCTCTTCTGGTTCACCAGTTAGAAATGGTGAAATAATCCATGACTTGTTAGAAGCTATTCAATTGCCTGAAAAGATCCCTGTGGTGAAATGCACTGCACACCTGAAATCAGAAGATTTTGTTTCAATGGGAAATGGATATGCAAATCAAGTCGCAAGGTTTTGTGCATTGAACTGTATATCGTTCAAAAATAAATGGGAATTGTTACCGGAAGAGGAAATGTGCCCAAATTATGCACTACATGTCATAGATTCTTGGGAAGAATTGAAAGCACTTCAGGATAATGTTGGCAGAGATGAAAAAAGAAACTAGCTAAACTTAAAATGTGTTCAGTGTGAGGATGACATATGGGTATCCGGGGAGGGACAAGTGGTACTGCCAGACAGTTTGTTGACTCAAACGGCTAGGTATTATCATGGTCAAGTACATGTTGGAAGGGGTATGATGATTTGAACATTTCAACAGTTTTGGTTAAATCCAAAGTTTAGACAGGTTGCTGAAGTAATTTGCCATCGATGCGTCATCTGTCAGCAGCTGAACATGGGTAAAGAGAATGTGGTAAGCATGAGCCACATTGGAAGTGCAGGAGGTCCATTTAGCAGAATGCAGATGGATTTTATCGAGATGCCTGTGTGTGGAGGATTGAGATATGTGTTGGTGATTGTTTGTATCTTTAGCCATTGGATTGAAGTTTACCCTACACAAAAAAATGACAGCCTTACAGTAGCGAAGTTACTGCTTAAGGAACTGATACCACGTTTTGGGTTTCCGGTCTCTTTAGAATCAGATAGAGGGAGTCACTTCAACAATTAAGTAATTAAATTACTATGTTCAGCCTTAAACATTGAGCAGAAGTTGCATTTTAGCTACCGCCCTGAAGCCTCAGGATTTGTTGAGTAGATGAATGTTACCTTGAAGTCAAGAACTGCAAAGATGTGTGCGTCCACGAATCTGAAATGGCCCGACGCACTGCTGTTAGTTCTGATGAGTATGAGATACACACCCAACAGAAAGACTGGACTGTCGCCACATGAAATCCTCATGGGCAGAACAATGAGGTTGCCAGCGGTTCCTGCGAATGCTCTTATGAACATAACAGATGATATGGTGTTGGATTACTGCAAAGGTCTGGCTGATGTGTTTCGCTCTTTCTCTCATCAGGTGGAAGCCACCACACTGCAACCATCTCGAGATCAAAGCCACAAGCTGAGAGCGGGACATTGGGTTGTGACAGGAAACACGTGAGGAAGACTTGTTTGGAGCCTCGGTGGAAAGGCCCTTACCAAGTAGTACTGGTTACTACTACAGCTGTGAAGTGTGCTGGAGTTCCGAACTGGGTTCATGCCAGCCATACTCGGAAAGTGCCTTGTCCATGGACAATGAAGAAGAGTTGTTGAGAATACCAACAACTTCCAGACTAAACCCAGGCCCAGAGAAAGAAACAGGAGAATCAGAGACTGAATCTGAGCAGACTGAGACCAGTGCAAAGACTGCTGTGAGAGACGAAGTGGAAGGCCTACAGGAGAGTGACAGGAAACAAACGTCAAATGAGGTAGCGGGAGAGTCTAGTCAGAGGAGGGCTCTCCCAGAAGCAGACGATCTTGAAAGACAAACAGAGCAAACTGCAGACCCCGAAGTGGAAGGAGTTGCGGTGGATAAAACCAAAGCATCGGACTCCTCCTGAACCAGTTGCAGGTACGTCAAGAGAAAATCCTTAAGAACAAAGAGAAGTTACAAATCCAGCACTGAAAGGAGATAAGTGACTGAAATCACAAGCAAAGAGGGAAGAAGCAATTACAGTGACAACAACTGAGGAAGAAGGTGACACTACAAGAAGATAAGATTTAATTGATGGAGGGTTAAATGGAGATCTAAGATTGAAAAGAACGCGAATTGCAAATTGAACGTACGCAGGTCCTGTATGAAACGACAAGTGATTGGCAGAGTGATTTTTTGTCTTTTTATTTTGATCAAGATATTCCAGGTCACTATTTTGGCACATGAAGAATACCAATGAACTGAATTGTGTTAAAACTGTGAATCACAAAAATTGCAAAAGAGACTGTTGAAAGTAACCGGAAGAGATTTTAAATAACGTGATTTGACTAGCTGCTAAACCGATTTTGGCAAGCTACCTAATTTTGACAAAGGTCCTGGAAAAAAGACTTGAAGATTTCCGTTTTTAATTTTTGGTGCTTCTTTACAGATCATGAGTAAATACATAGGTGTTGGTCTGGCGATTGTATACATGATATTGTGTCTGGTACCGATTGTGAGTATGACTCTTCTTGAGAAGATTGTGGCCAACCACACCTTTGCTTCAGAGACAACTACTGCACTCACAGAATTACATAGGTTTAGGATAGATGAGAAATATTTGCACTTAGACAATAGCCAAGGAGAACTTTCTTCTAATGTTTTCTATCGCTTATTGCGTATGTTGAGAAGATGGATGCAAGAAATTGTTATGTTTGTACACAGTTTCCTCCATCAGTGGAGGAAGGAGTTACTTACCATAGTTTGCCCCTTACTTGTGGGATAAGTTGTAGTCTTTTACTAACAAGATTTTAGAACCAGGAGTACATTCAGTATTTCTATTCAAACCATGATGTAGTATTTCCGTTTGTTCCTATAATTAGGTACTTGAGTAGAGTAGCTAACGAAAATAACATAGAGTTAGTGACAGGATTCTTTGAACCTACATTGACATTTGGCACGGCTTATGCTCACAGGAACAATCTCACATACTTGCTTACACCTGTAGAGAAGAGTTTCTTAGATCAGACAGATGGCAGGAGAAAGGCATTAAAGGAGAAATTAGGAAAGGGCTTAGAGAAGAGGACATTTAGGAATGATTATGCATTTAGTGACATAAAGACACCAGGGAGAGTACCTTTGAATGCGCAACACGTAGGAAAGCTTTGTGTTTATAGGCCTAAATCTAGAACGGATACGTTGTTCGTTGGAACGAGTGAATGTAGACATGTGTTTTTGTTTCAGACTAAGTGGACATTCATGTTAAATGGAAAAGATCCAGCAATTCCAGGAGTTTATTACATCTGTGGACCAAATGCGTATTACCGTCTTCCAAGAGGATGGTATGGCACATGTTACCTGCAAATAGTTTTCCCAAAGATTTATCAACTTGAGAATCTGAATAAAATGCTTACAATGACTCAATTACATCATGTTAGACAACAGCGAGAGTCATATTCTTCTGAATTCTTGGAAAATTCGAAAGTTGTCTACTATTGTGGATAACATAATGACAAATGTTTTAGGAGCCATGACCCTAAAGGATACAGAAATGTCTGTGGTAAGATCTATGACTCTTCAAAACCACCTTGTGTTAGACTTCCTTTTAGCAAAGGAGGGCGGAGTTTGTAAAATGCTGAATTCGCAACATTGTTGCTCATTTATTCCTAACAATAGTAAAGAAATTAGAGGCCTTATTAGCAATCTGACTAAAGATAGTGCTGGCTTGAAAGAGCTGAGGGAACTAGGAGTTTGGGAAAATGTTGGCAAAGGTTTTGCTTCTGTGGGAGATTGGCTTGGCAACCTAGGGAAAGGGATAATATTGAAAATAGTACAGATAATATTGATTATTGTGATTTGTATAATTGGAACATGGGGAATATTTAAAATGTAACATGTGATTAAAGTGAGGAAATTGAAAAATTATCAGAGGAGGGAAGAAATTAAAATGGAAAGATTATTTAGGGAGATTTCAAAAACGGAAAGAAGAAATAAAAGTTATAGGGAAAACAAATTTTAGATGAACAAAAATTTATATGGAATGATGTAAAATGTGATGACATATTTAGTCATCAGAGGAGGGACTGTGAACGCTGAATTTATTACTAATGAATTTTATGTATCATGGGTTACGAATCTGCATAGAATTTGACTATAATAGAAAGTAATGTGTGACTTGGAAAATGTGCACACTTGAGTTTCTGCCATTAAATACGTAATGCTTTTATTTAATGCATATTAATATTAATTGAAGTATATGTATTAAGTAAATTGTAGTAGTGTATTATATTAATGATTACATGTTATATATTTGCTTATTAATTGTAGGCCTTAAGTTACCGAAGTTTGGGCCTAGTTTGTACAGCCTCATATTAAGCCGCACTGTTTAATAAAATCGTGGGAATGTATGCCCAGAGAAATCAATTTGTGTATTGTTCTCACTGTGTTGACCAAACGTTAGCAAATGTCTTTAACTTTCTCATGAGAACTGCTTGCTAGAATGTCCTGTAGTAGAAGTTGTTGTTTTGTATAGCTTGATGAGTGAGACAGCAATCTTCCCAGGAGCTAACAATGGATACACTGACTGGAGTACGGGTGGATACAAAAAGGTTACCTGAAGAGTCTGACGATGGGAACAGGAGAAGAGGAGCCAGTCATTGGCATATGAAAGACAGTTTAGTTTTATCTTAGATTTGGGTTTTTATTTCGTTTGGACTAATTGTAAACAAATGATTTTCTGACCAATGGCAATGTGAGAAGTTCTATAGGTGATTTTAACTTAGCCCAACTGCACAGAGGGGAAGTAGGCTTGTTCTATTCTGTTTGAGGAGCTGAACAGTTCCTGATGATTTATTTCTAACTTTAACTTTATTGTTTAAATTTCTGATGCTGAATGCTGATCCCTTAGACATTGCTTCTGGTTCAGAGATTGATTAGAGACCCCTGTCTCTTAACCATTCCCCTTTCACTGCCTTTTGCTGGAGCTGACAAAACAGATGTCCAGCTGACGAAGATGATTGCGGCTTGCTGATCCATATGAGGAGAGGTATAACAAAATGCTATTGTTATTGTTGCAAGTCTGTTCTTTGTTTCTAGGTACCAACCACTATTTTGATAGAGCCATAGTTAGATGTTTTCCAAATTAACTTTGACTAAAATTGTTTTGCATGAAGCCCAAACATGCTATTCTAATCTGAAGGCTAGTTAGGGAGACCCAGAAATGTTAACAAAGTATTATTAAAAGAGCTGAAGTTGTTCATTTGCTGAATCTGGATGTATGCTATTTCTGTTGCACAATTGTTCTTGCTTTTAATTTGTACTGTGACTCTTGAATGCTTAACTGTCAATGCGTTAGGTAACCTGAGATTCTTTAGAAGATTTGGTAAAACGGTGTTGTTTATGTATGTTCACCACTTGTTTTTGAGACTAATTTACATGATATTAGCATTGTTAATATAGGGAAATAAACGATCTAACTTTTCCTTAAAGGTGTGGTTATTTGTGGCCAAATGGGTCATGGTGTGTAAAGACTTGATGTTTATTGATTATGATGAAGTAATTGCATTGTGTTATAGACTTCGGGTGGAATCACTCTAAGCTTAGTCAAAAGGTCCATCAAAGCTCTAACGCGTCCCTTATAAATTAACAATAAAAGACCAAATAAGGAACAACAAGCTCATACATCAAAGCTACATACTTTGTGTTTAATTCTTTGAGGCGCTAAATTAGTGTTAGTGTTAATATATATTACATGTTGCTAGGAAGATACAAAATTAAATTAATGGAAGTTTGGGAACTCTATTTTAATTTTGAGATAAGCATATATGACAGCTAAGCAGGACTGCTGCCTGGCGCTAATCCCCTCACATACACTGGTTACCTTCCAGTGCTTTTCAGTTAAATACACCAGTCAATGAAAAGTTCTTTGAGACATAAAAATACCAAGCCTGGACTCTTGTGTTCTTATATTTAAAAGTACTTTTAATTCTTATAATTTCATATAAACTTGTTCTTGATATTCACAAGTTTTGCATAGGCCATGCCATTTACTAGATAAAGAAGCCAACACCTGCTTCGCAACTAACTCGCGTAGGTGTACCTACCATGTATAGATGAAAACGTGGTTGATCGTTACTTATCAAAAATCCATAAATGGTATCTTTCTCCCCTTGTAAGGATATTAAAATCAAAACAAAATCTTAATAACAATGAATCCATTGGTAGTAGCTAAATCTTCCACTGTGGGGCATACTACAACCCTACACACTGCAACTCAACACAGAGGCATGCCTGTAATTGCTTTTTACAGTTTGAGTGGTACATGGCCACTTTAACGGTATTTGTGCACTATGCAACTTGGCACACGAACAGCACATTAGAGCTCACAGGACCCTTTGAGTGAAAATAAATTATATTTTAGAAAGATGGTATATAGATTAACATTACTGCATAATCCACAATTGACCATGAAATCACAGCCTGGAGGCGTGTGGCAAGTAATGTTTCATAGTACGCAAGTACCAGAGCACCATGAACACTGTAGGCCAATTTCTCACTGGAGCACAGTCAGGCAGTGGGTACCTTTGGTCCAGGAAGTTAGAATATGATACACGAGGCTTATCCAACAGCACTTTCCATGAGATATGAACCAAAACAAAATACTAAGATGTAGATCAGGAGGGGTTCTGGCCACATACGATGGCTGGCAGGACACGTGCCTAGGGGGCTCCCGCCGACTCCAGCTAATCCTTCATAATCCTGGCCTAAATCCTGTTATAGACTCCCACTTTCGATCTGACACAGTCCTGCAACAACCCAGCACCCCAGTGTTCAGCCTCCCAGAGGAATGGGCGGGGGACCCTGGGGTGTGGCAGCATGGACTCCTCTTGGCAGGCCTGGAGACTGCTGGGCAACATGGCCTGAGGCTGGAGGAGCAGTGATTTATTGGACCGTCCAAGGTCATTTGATGTGGGAGTGTTGGACTTTTTTGCCTATGCAGGGTCAGCCCCAATATTTTTGCCTCCTGCCTCCTATTTATTCTGACCTGTTGCTGTTGGTTTTTGAACTCTGAGCACTTTACCACTGCTAACCAGTGCTGAAGTGCATATGTTCTCTGTGTAAATTGTATTGTTGATTGATTTACTAGTAAGTCCCTGGTAAAGTACACTAGAGGTGCCAGGGCCTGTAAATCAAATGCTACTAGTGGGCCTGCAGCACTGGTTGTGCCACCCACATATGTAGCTCTGTAATCATGTCTCAGACCTGCAATTGCAGTGTCTGTGTGTGCAGTTTTAACTGTAAATTCGATTTGGCAAGTGTACCCACTTGCCAGGCCTAACCCTTTCCTTTTCTTACATTTCAGACACCCCTAAGGTAGGCCCCAGGTAGCCCCAAGGGCAGGGTGCAGTGTATGGTTAAGGTAGTACATATAGTAATGTGTTTTATATGTCCTGACTGTGAAATATTGCTACATTAGTTTTTCACTGTTGCAAGACCTGTCTCCCTCATAGGTTGATATGGGGGCTACCTTTAAGTCTGATTAAAGTGTAGATTCCCTTTGGGAGGGGATGGACATGTCGAGTTTTGGGTCTCTGAGCTCGCAATTTAAACATACATCTTTTGGTAAAGTTGATTTTGAGATTGTGTATTTGAAAATGCCACTTTTAGAAAGTGGGCATTTTCTTCTACCATTTCTGTGACTCTGCCTGTTTGTGGATTCCCTGTTTGGGTCAGTTTGACAGTTGGGCTGGTTGCATCTCACACTAGACAGTGACACAACAGGAGCTGGGGTGTAGCCTGCATATCCTGATGAGCCACCTGTGCTAGGAGGGAGGGAGGGGAGGAGTGGTCACTCACACCTGAAAGGGCTGTGCCTGCCCTCACACAATGCAGTCTCCAACCCCCTGGTGAATGTCTGGGGCCTGGCCTGGGCAAAGCAGGATTTCACATTCAAAAGAGACTTTACTTTGAAGTAGGCCTACTTCAAAGGAGAAATTGGGTATAAGAAGGGCACCCAAAACCACAGGCTTTAGAACACTTCTGGAAACAAGAGGAACCTCTGCCTGGAGAAGAGATGAAGAGCTGAGGAAGAAGTGCTCCCCTGCCTGTCACTGTGCTTTGTGGAGCTATCCTGCAGTTGCTGCTTCTGCCAGAGTAAGAGGGAAAGACTGGACTTTGTTCACCTTCCATCTTGAGAAGAACTCTCCAAGGGCTTGATTCAGAGCTTGCCTCCTGTTGTTTGAAGTCTCAGGGAGAGCAAAGACTTCTCTCTGCCACTTTCTGGAGTCTCAGGAGAGATTCCTACTCTGCCCTGTGGTGCCCATCCTGTTCCTGGGACCCTACAAGGAGAAGCTGGCAGCCTAAGAGGAGGAAATCCACGCACAGAGCGCCCTGCGGGGAAAAGATCGACGTGACTCCGATCTGCGGCTAAAGAAATTACGCGCTGCCTGATCCACGGCTGAAAATTGACACTCTCTGTAAACGGGACAGAAGAATCGAAGCACGGAGCAGGAGAAACGGCACCCAGCATCGCTGACGGAGGCTGGGAGATCGCAACCCGCGCTGTGTGGTTTTCAGATCATCGTGCAGCTGGAGTTCCGACGCAAGCACCGCTGGGGGTGTTAAAAAAGCGCAAGGCCTGCCCGGACCCGAGAGTGCTGACCAGATCGACGCATCACTCTCCTGCAGAGAGAAGAAACAACATGCCCCGACCCGCCGAAAGGAGAAACAACGCAAGGTCTCGCTTGTGAGTGAAATCGACGCATTGCAAGCCCTTTTTCTCCCACACTCGCCCGTGCTGGGTTATTTTTGACGCACCCAAGGTACATTTTCACGCTAACAGTGTTAGTGTGTGTTTTAAACTACAGAAAGACTCTTTTTGCTTTTTAATTGATAACTTGACTTGTGTATTGTGGATTTTTTTATCGTTTTGGTCTTGTTTTGTTTAGATAAATATTTCCTATTTTTCCAAACCTGTGTTGTGTCATTTTGTAGTGTTTTCATTAGGTTACTGTGTGTGTTGGTACAAATACTTTACACCTAGCACTCTGAAGTTAAGCCTACTGCTCTGCCAAGCTACCAAGGGGGTAAGCAGAGGTTAGCTGAGGGTGATACTCTTTTACGCTGACTATAGTGAGGGTCCTTGCTTGAACAGGGGGTAACCTGACTATCAACCACAGAACCCATTTCTAACAGGGGATATTCCCCATCAGGCGTGCTGTACCCGCCTGCCAAGAGCAGGTGCCCTTGGAATATAGGAGAGTGGCACTAAGGAGGCACGGAAAAGGACCTGTGGGCTCTTTGGGTCTTGTGCCCTGTTCTCACGCATGGCTCTAATTTCGGCCGCAGTGGGAGTAGCAGAACAATTAGCCTTGGGCTGAGAGGAGGATACCTAAGTCGAAGGAGCAGCTGTCGTTGTCAGCCTGACCTGGGCCTCTACAGGAGCTCCTTCCGGTGTCTGTAACTTTGCAGACTGGGCTGGGCCGGGGGGTACGCATTCTGTCCCCAAGATGGGCTTGTGCTGCAGCAAGCAGGAGGCAGATCGGGAGCTAATTGAGGGCTAAGCACTGGTCAGAAGAGCGAGCAGGACCAGGCATGGCTTCATCTGTGGTGTGGCCTTATGGATATTACTGCTTGAGCTGCAAGCCAGGTGAGCAGGGGTGTCCTGTATATAAGCTCGATTCCCCTATACTTGCCCTCTGTGTATCATTAGTCTACCTGGCATACGCTGGCTACTAAGTTGTGCTACATTTTCAACCACTGTTGGAACCCTGGAGGGCGATTGTTTGGGAGTTCTCTCCTCTGTTTTGTGCGACCCTTCTCGGAAGTGGACCATGGATAGCCCTCCTTGGTAGACTGCATCCTGCCAGAATGACTTTGTGGCCCCGGACCCTCCATCCACTCGGGAGCTCCCCACCGTGATCTCTAGAGTAGGGGGGTCTGGCTTGACTACACCCCTCACTCACTGGGGGGACATTGGTCTACACTACAGAACATGAGGGCTCTTTTCCCCGCCTGCTGAAATATACTACAGAACAGCTGTGGAACCTTGCACCATTTCATGCTATAGACACAGACCTCTGGAGGGCAGGGAGCTGCCAGGAAGCTGTAGATCTGTTTGCTTGCGAAATTTTCATCACATTCCAAGATGGCCAAGATTCCTCTGGGGTGGGCCCCGGTCAGTTCCTACAATACGCCAAATCAGAGAGTTATGCACTGACTTCCCTGTAGCCTCGCAGCCCTCGGAGGTGCTTCATGGACTCATCGGGTGGGGGGAGGGTTGACACTTGATCACGCTTTTTTACAGGGCACTCAGGGAAAACATGTGCAAGTATCCATTTGTAGCCCAGAGGGCCTGGGAGCAGGATTTGGGGGTGCCCGTTGCAGACGCTGACTGAACTCACGCAACTGCCCTAGTATGCACTGTGTCGTGCAACAACAGGTTCAAACTGCTGCATTTCTATTTCCTACACCTCACCAATATTATACCTTATAGGCTAATCAGAATATATCCTATAAGAGGGGCTAAGTCTATACGATGTGAGGTGATCGGTGCCACCTTCCTACATCTTGCATGAGAATGCGTTGGGGTGCAATCCTTCAGGTGATAAGTAATACCACATATCGAGGAGGCCACTGGACTGGTGATTCCCCTTACACCAATTATTTGTTCATTGGGCGCCGTGTTCAGGCCAAAGGGCTGGAAAATCCCATAAAAGCTCGTCCAACTGGCTCTTCTACTAGCGAAACGCAGTGTGGCTATCCGATGGCTGGTCACGGCAGTCCCACTAGTTACCGGTGTCTGAGAGACCTACTGGAGTGGGGAGTAGCAGAAGCGCAACATCTAGGATTGATGAAAGGGCGGCAGAGGAGATTGGGCTTTGGCCTAATGATTTGAGCTCTGAGGATGGTTCTGACACAGAGCACTAACTTAGACGAAGCCAATACTGCAAAAAATATGATGACTATTTGAGGTAATGTGATGCTTCTTTTTCGATGTATTGCTCATGGACTTGGTTCATTCAACGAACTGCACCTGCCAATATATTCAGCTCACTGATGTTGTAGTACTTGAAATGATGAAGGTAACCATATCTGTGGCTGTTGATAATATATTTACCCCTGGGATGAGATCTGTAACACTGATAACCTGCACTGAATTTTTATATTGTATGGTTTAAATAACATCAATAAAATACAGTTAAACAAAACTAAAGATGTAGATTAGATTCTGGATAAGGCTTAACATAAAATATTATTTACAGAGCCACCAGCAAATACTTTGCACTCTCGCATAGTTTAAAAATGTGAATTTACTTACAGAAGTACCTTACGTGATTTTGCATTTTGGTGAGCTCTGCCTCACTATTATCTCATCGTTTTTGCTGTTGGCAAATGCACACACCTACTGCTCTGGTGGACGTGAGGGAGGTGTAGTAAGAAAACAACCATTTTACACCACATGGTTAATACTAAATTGATGCTCACCACATAAATGAAATGTGATAGGATTTTGCATAGCATTCAGTGTCACAAATATGTTGCATGCCTAAGCAGCTGCAAGATGGTGCATTAGGTCCCCACACCTTACACACATCACTGGGTTTATAGAGAACAAATCACGTTGCATTGAGCGAATGATGAGCTGATTAGTCCAAACTGCTGAAACAATATGAAAAAAAAAACATTTTCAATGCTATTAATCACCAAAGTGTTATAATTTATCCATTACATACCTTACAAACTCCTAGCAGGAAGTAAGGAGGAGTCACATACCATGGGTACATGTATATATAACGAAAGATCAATAGAACATTAGTCAATAAGTATTTCACATCAATAATGCGTAATTCAGTAAGAGCAGGCTCATGGTTATCATAAACCGCAACACCACACGACTAGTGAGTAGTATGTGTCTGGGTATCACTAGCACACTCTACAGCGCAAAAATGTTTTTGGGAGAAAATGGCAGATCTTTCCTCTTGCACGATGCACATTCAGTCTTAATTATTATATTCAGAATGGCATTATTTTAGCACAATGCTTTCGTTGCATTTTCAGGGTTTTCCAAAGAGGTATTTTTTAAAGCACCTGTTTGAATTGTTACCCTTTTATCTGATAATCCTACTTGTATACTACGTGTAACATCTTGGCAGCAATCCATTTTGATGTTCTTAGAGTTGTTTTTCATATGTGTAATGCAAGGTTCACCTTCCCTAAAACCTTATAGCACCATACAAGAACTTCATCACAGGCAAAAAATCAAGACCACTCAGTTGGGTATATTCACATATCTTATGTTTATTCATGCATCTTTTTAAATAACTTACTGGCCAGAACCCCATCCTGAAAATGGATCCACTTTCTACCAAAAATGTTTGCTATAAAGTTAGAGATATTTTATTTCACTGATCTTTTTTTTGTTTTTATGTTACGTAAATTATCCAGCAATTTTTGCTGAATTGCTTCTTTGTCAATTACGTTTTCTATTGTCCTGCACAAGTTAATTCTTTTTATTTCTGTTCCAATACAAAACCTGTGGATATATTTTCCATTTCCTGTATAACCATGTCTGATGTTTTTCCATATTTTATTGATAGATGTTTGGTACTTCTCACATATTGGTTCTTCTACTTTTCATCATGCGTGGGTACTGCAAATTCCTCTGACGCAGGACAGGTGAAGGTGAATTTCTAAACTATTTCTTTTGGATGTAAGAAACTATCCATTACCACCCATGTCATGAACCAATGCCGTACTCTTCTATTTTTTTAAAATTCAAATTGTTTTTAAAACACTCATAGACATTGGTTTTATGCCTATGGTCTCTAGAGCAGTTTTCCGTTCTGTCAGTCGATTTCTTTATTTATTAATCTCTGTTGTACATTATATTAATTTGTTTTTCCTTACTTTGCATAATAGTCAGCCTTGAAAACACACAAGTGTTGTAAGATTTGTAGACTGAGTAACTAAAGCCATTACCAAATGTCTGACATGACAGATAAGGCAATATGTATGGGACTTTTTTTGCACTACAAGTCATGGAACACAACATTTCTGTAGTAAAGCTGGTTAGAATGTAATAGTTTATTGCTTTTATAATTAGAATAGGTACTGCTTCGGGGCAATATTAGTTTCCGAAGCGGTTCTGCAACAAAAACTGGGAGATTGACTTCTAGCTTGAGCTATGCAAGTTTACGTTTTTTCATGCATCAAGGTTTTTTTTTTTGTGATTCAACCTTCCGTAGGTACATCTTTTCATCCTCCTACTGTTGATCTTTTACTTTTCAATAAGGTGCAGAATTTCAGTGGAAGACTATCATGTATCCCTTTTGCACATTTGCAGAACTACATCTCACAACTGAAAATATGTGTTTTATAGTTTGAAGATGCCCGTACGCATGATGATTAAAGCTGTATGTCATTGGTATCCTTAGGAAGGAGGAGGCTCTTTCCTATTTTATGTTTTCCTAATAATGAGGTCAGAAGTGCATCCAGGTAATGAACACGGCTTCTCACTGAGTTTAATGCTCAGAGAATAGGAATGTGGATATGGAATTTGCATGAAATATTTTACAGGTGGATGTATGTGACAGAATCAAAACCAGCCATCCTGTAATGATATAATGTATGCTGTTATTAATTTGTCATGTCAGTTAAATTCACCGAAGCTGGGCACATTCAGTACAATTTTGGAAGCATGAGACCCCAAAAGATTGAAAATATATTATAAGCAATCTCAATATTTCATCAACTAAATTTCTTTCCTTTAAGTCCCTTCTTGTGAATTCTTTGATGTATTCGTAAATGTGCTTTCTGCCTGAAAGATTTCCCACACTCAGAACATGGGTAAGGCTTCTCTCCTGTATGGGTTCGTCTATGTGTTTTTAGGTGTGATAACTGGGTGAAAGACTTGCCGCAAACTGAACATGAATATGGTTTTTCTCCAGTGTGCATTCTCTGATGTATGACCAGATCACATCTTTGAATAAAACCTCGTCCACACTCAATACAACGATAAAGTTTTTCTCCAGTATGAATACGTTGATGAGTGATCATGTGAATTAACTGTCTGAAGCTCTTTCCACATTCAGTGCATTTGAAAGGTTTCTCACCTGTGTGCATCCTCTTATGTATTTTTAGATGTGGCACTTGGGCAAAACACTTCCCACAATCTGAACATGGGTATGGTTTTTCACCTGTATGTACTCTTTGATGTATGGCCAGATCTGATGAGCAAATGAAAGTCTTCTCACACTCAGAGCAATGGTACGGCCTCACTCCTGTGTGTAAATATAAATGCTTATGCAAGGATGATGAGCCACAGAAACTCTTTCCACACTCTGTACATTCAAATGGTTTCTCTCCTCTGTGCATTCTTTGATGTGTAGTTAAGTTTGATAATGTGCTATAACTCTTCGAACAGTCACTGCAAGCATATAACTTCTCTCCAGTGTGTACACGCTGGTGTCTGGTTAGCTGAGCCAACTGACTGAAACTCTTACCGCATTCATTACATTGAAAAGGCTTTTCTCCAGTGTGTATTCTCTGATGAATAAGAAATTGTGATGACAAGTGGAATTTTTTTAAACATACAGTACACGAATATGGTTTTTCCCCTGAATGCATTCTCTGATGAATGACATAGTGTGATGAGAAACGGAAAGTCTTCCCACATACAGTACAGCAATATGGTTTCTCTCCTCTGTGTGATGCCTGATGCTTCAATAAAGGTGATAACTCACGAAAACTCCTAGAACACTGGTTGCATCTAAATGGTTTTTCAACTGAGTGTGTGTGCTGGTGTTTTTTAAGGCTTGAGGAAACAACAAACCTCCTATCACATATTTTACAAATGTATGGTAGCTCTCCTGTATGTGTTCTTTGATGAGCAACCAACCCGGATGTGTGACTGAAATGTTTTCCACATTCTGTGCATGCATAAGGTTTTTCTCCAGTATGTATTCTCTGATGTGATGTGAGGTGTGAAGGCTTCCTGAAGCACTTTGAACACTCAATACATATATAAGGTTTCTCTCCTGTGTGTATTCGTTTGTGTGAGACTAGAGCTGAGGAGACCGTGAAACATTTCCCACATTCACCACATGCATAAGGTTTTTCTTCAGTATGTATTCGTTGGTGGGCACGCAGAGATGATGAATCACGGAACAACTTTCCACATTCGGTACATACATAAGGTTTATCACCTGTATGTATTCTTCGATGAGTGGATAAATGTGCTAATTGAGTGAAGTTCTTCCCACATTCTGTACACGAATATGGTTTCTCTCCTGTATGTATTCTTCGATGATTCTGATAGTGTGATGCCTTACAGAAGGTCTTACCACAATCACTACATACAAATGGTCTTTCTCCTGTGTGGATTCTCTGATGCTCAATAAGGCGTGTTGAGTCAAAGAAACGCTTATCACATTCAGTACACTCATGACGTTTCTCGCCAGTGTGTACTAATTTGTGTTGTGATAAATGTGCTAATTGTTTGAAATTCTTCCCGCAGTCCTTGCAGATAAAAGGTTTCTCTCCTGTGTGTATTCTATTATGACTAAGAAGATGTGACGATCGGCGAAAACCTTTCCCACAAACACTGCATACATGTGGTCTTTTTCCTGAATGCATCTTTTGATGTAGGGCGAGTTGTGCCATCCTGCTGAAACTCTTTCCACACAGAGTACACATATGTGGTTCATTGCTCACTGCCATTGTGTGCACTGCCTGGTGCTTGGTTAGCTGTGATGACCTACTGAAACATTTCCCACAATCGCTACATGTATAGGGAATGTGTTTTTTTTGCAGTAGCTTCTTTGAAGTTGGCGGTGACAAGATGCTAAAACGCTTCACATGTTCAGCACTGGAGGATGGTTTATCTTCAGGCTGTGTTGGTTTATTTTCAATTAGCAATGAAAACCTAGTAAAAATATTTCCATTTTCAGTATCTTGCACCAATATGTCTCCTGTGTGAGATTTTAGGTTGGAAATTGGACCTGGCTTTCTGGTACCTCCTCCAAACTGAGCAGATGGATTGAGTTCATTTCCTAGATTGGCCATGCGCTTTCTTAGATACTTATATTGAGTACTGACAGTCACTTTTCACAACAAATTCCATTTGCAATAAATTTCTCAAAGTTCTTTCTTTTTAGTTTAAGTTTTCTTATGACATCTTCACAGTTCTTTTTTTTTTTAGGGGTTCATAGTCTGCAGAAACAAATGAAAAGATGAACAAATATATTTTTGGCAAACAACAGAATGTTACACTGTAGAAAATAGGAATTAAATCAGTTTCATCTACATTCCTTATAAAACCTGTGAGAGAGCGTAGCTTATAAAATCAATATTAACATGAAATGTTTATGAACTAATGTATAATAATGTCGCATAGAAAATGTATTAATATGTTTTGCTAAAACGTGCGCTTGAAATATGCCCACGGGGAGTGGCCACCAATGCATACGGGGAATAATGAAAATGACTAATGTTGATTAATTATTACATCAAAAGATGCTTTTACACTAATTATTAATGGTTAGGTTGCTAAAGTTTTGCTAATAAATCACTAGGCCTTAGTTAGCATGAGTTGAGGCCTAGCTGCCTGACTCTCATATTAAATGTGTTTTTCTAACGTGCAGTGTGCTGACTTGCTAAAGGACATGAACTCTTGTTTTTCTCCAAACTAGAAGCTGAATGTAACTGTAGTAGATCCGTTCTCATGAAATTCATCTTGCTTGTAGAAACATTTTAGCTGAATGCAACAGTGTAGAAACCGGTACAGACAATGGAGCCACTGACCGAAGATGCGCAAAGAATCACAAGAAGATGAAATCATACCGGACATTCTACCTCTAAAGACGTCAATCATAAAGACCAATAAAATGCATTAGAACTGTTATGGGGTGACAAATTCGATGAGCTAATTTGAAGTTAATTGGATAGAGATAGTGGGGTGCAACCCCTTGTCCAACCAAATTTTAGGGGAATGTACAACGAAAAAGGGATAAAAACCTATGACACGGGGAGTTACTTAGATTGGTTAGGGAAATGCTATTGATATGATCCAGAAACCTTGACACTCTGTTTGGTGACTTACTAGATTGGTTCTTGAAACCATTCTTGCCTTTTATTGCGCGTTTTATACTTTACCTCCTTATGAGGGAAGTACCCTTTGCCCTTCCTGCCTGAGCTGAGTTCCTGACTGATGGCGAACCAACTGATGTCCTGAGGACGAAGACAGAACCTGAGTGATGACCCAAAGATGTAGGGTAACTATATGACAATGGAATTGTGATTGTCTGTTTGCTTTTCCTTTCTAGGTACCAACTGCTTGTTTTGACAGAGACCATAGCTAGATGTTTTCCAAATTGATGTTACTGAATTGTTTTCGCATGAAGTCCAACATGCCGATGCTAATTCGAGGTTAGGACAGGTGTTCACTAAAACTGACGCAAATAGACAAATGACTGAATCTATGCTTTGTTGAATAATGCACCAATGATACTCTGCTAAAGATAACTTATGTTCACGCCTTGCTACATTATTTAAACTTGCCATATTGTGACTATGCTAATGTGTTTCTTGGTTTTGAGACTAATAAATTTGCTATAATCAATAGGGAATAAATATCATAAAATACATTCTAAACTGGTGTGGTTATTCATGACTGAAAGGTCATGGTGGTGTTTTGAGTTTCATTAAATGTCTTTAACTAAGGTGAATTGCATTGTTATGATAAATATTAATGACATTATTGACGTATTGATTGACATGTTGATTAGCTAGCTCGTCCTAAGGTGTCTTCAATCAGGGTCAAAAGATTCATTGGCTCAAAACGAGTCCCAAAGTGAGTAAATTAGTCATAAAGGGGCACGTTATCAGTTCTGGTAGAAGAGCGACGGTTTTGCCCTTTTGGCCCCTGGAGGGAGAATCATTGTTTAATTTTGTTTTTCAAGATAATGCAAATTGGAGGTATGATGTGTTTCTAAATTCCCCATGACTTAACCGGAATCTCGGAGCCTGCCTAAGTGAGTTGTGAATGTTCTCGGCGTTTTAGCATGTATGGTGTAGAATTTGCTCTTGCTCAGCTTATGCATATTGCAGGTGTTTTGTGAAGTTTGTGTGTTTAGGCCAGGTAACGTTGTTTTAGTAGGAGTGGGCGTACTCTGCAGTATGAGAGTAGGGAAGTCGGCGAACTTCATATGAGTGTGTCGCTTTGTGCTCAAAAAATTTCCACGTGGTTGTTGTTGGTGATGTACGGACCCGTCGTGGTCTAAGACTCCAGAGTATATTGACAAGTGTAGGAGTGTGACGGGTTCTTTATCCCGGGTGGAAGGGATATTGGATTAAAACGACAGACGCGTATTCAAGGGGTTAATTAATTTATTTCTGTTATGGTTCTACGATAACCTTATTTTCTTCTCAGAATGTCAGGCTTGATATAGTCTCTCAATGCAAATAATAAATCCCTTGTTTATTTATTTTCTCTTCCAGGGTTCGGACAAGGGTCCTGGTGGGGTCTGGTCCGGCTTTAAGAGGGTTCTGCTCCTCCCGTGTGACAGCGGCCCAGGTTCCCAGAATAAAGAAGAAAAGAAAAACAGGTAAGTGGGGTTTAAGTAAGTAGGTAAGGTTATTTGGGTTTAGTAGGGATGTGGGGGATAGGTAGGAGTGCCGGGAGGTGAGGGATACTTTTGATCACGTCCTTCTCCCTGCCCCGGTGCCTTCGTGGAACTCCCTTTTTTTGTTGTGGTAACAATTATTTAGGGTGGGGTTTTCGTGCGGTTAGAGGGTACACTGGTTTCCCTTTTTACACCGTCTCCCCTCCCTTATAGGACCTCAGCCCTTTCCCCTTGGTTCCCCGTAGTCCCAGTAACCACCCGGTGCCCCAGTCCCACTTGCGGTACGATCGTACCTCTGTAGGCCACGCCCCTCCAGGGACGTGGCCGGCTTCCTGACGGTCTCCCGACTTCACGGACTCAGGGGCGGGAGGCTCCCTGCGTATCGCTCTTCCTTCACGGTGCTCGTCTTGCTCTCTGCGCGTCCCGATCCTTCGCGTCTCTCTGGGCTTCGGCGGCGTCCCTCCTTTCAAAATTCCCTCTGGCGTACATGACGTTTGACGTCATGACGTCCAGAGCTCCTCGGGTGCCCCCGGGGGATCCCTCGTCAGTTTCCTCGCTTTCCTGCAAACCGGCGTCGGGAGACGTCCGGTTACACATCCCCTCACTTGAATGGGGCTGTTCGAGCCCCACAGGTCCCGGAAACCGGGATAGATAGTTGGCCTGACCCATAAGGTCACCTGGGAGATGGCAGACCTGAAAGGAGAAAGGTTGAAGCTCGATGAACCATCTCAGGATGCGATTGTTGGTATTTTTATATCTTGAGAGCCAGGTAAGGGGAGCGTGATCTGTATACAACAGGAAGGACCTGCCCAAAATGTAATATTGGAGGCTTTCGATTGCCCACTTAATGGCAAGACACTCTCGCTCGATAATGGGATACTTCTGTTCTCTGGGAAACAGTTTACGGCTAATAAAGACCACGGGATGGCTTACTTCGGTTTCATCTTTCTGAAAAAGCACGGCTCCCAATCCTACGTCGGAGGCATCCGTTTGAAGATGGAAGGGTTTATTAAATTCAGGGCATTTTAAAATCGGTTGAGTAGTGAGACATCTCTGTAAGGTACGATAACTATGGAATTGACCTGGGCTTAGTCTCGTAATGGTCTTAGGTTGTCCCTTTCTCAGAAGGTCAGTCAGGGGGGCGGCCAAGGTGGAGTAATGGGGTATAAAGCGTCGATAGTATGCTACCAAGCCTAAAAAAGAACGGACCTCCTTTTTTGAGGTAGGAGCATCGATGCGTAGGATGGCCTCAATTTTGTTCATTTGGGGTCTCAGTACACCTTTCCCTATGTGATAGCCCAGATAAGAGATATCTTTAAAGGCCAGTCGGCTCTTAGAAGGGTTGGCTGTCAGTCCAGCCCTTCGTAATGCTATAAAGATTTTTCCTATGTGCGTTAAATGGTCCTCCCAAGTCTCGCTAAATATGACGATGTCATCCAGATATGCGGCAGCGTACCTGGTATGAGGTCGTAGAATGGTATCAATGAGACGTTGGAAGGTGGCGGGGGCCCCATGTAACCCGAAAGGGAGAACCTTAAAATGATATAGTCCAGAGGGGATAGAGAAGGCCGTTTTTTCTCTATCTTTTGGGGCCAGAGGGATCTGCCATTAGCCTTTTGTCAAGTCGAGAGTAGACATGTAGTGAGCTTTCCCCAATTTCTCTAAAAGTTCGTCTACTCTAGGAAGAGGATACGTGTCAAACTGGGATATAGAATTGACTTGTCTAAAGTCAATACAAAAACGTATAGACCCATCCGGTTTGGGCACCAATACTACTGGCGAACACCAGGGGCTTTGAGAAGGTTCTATAATATCTAGGTCTAGCATTTTCTCTATTTCGCTCTCTACCAGAACCTTCCTGGCTTCGGGGATACGATAAGGGCGTAAGCGCACTATCTTGTCAGGAGGGGTTAAGATCTGATGATGTACCAAATTTGTTCTTCCCGGTGTCAATGAGAACATCTGAGTATGTTCCTCAAGGAGTTTGTTTAACTGCTTGCTCTGTTGAACCGAGATATCTGGATTTATGACCGGTATCTCGTGTCCACTGGGGCGATCAGTGGGGCACCACCCTACCTCTAATTCCTTAACAGTGTTAACCAGACATCCTCGGACCGGGTCGGTCACAGGTTCCTCCCATTTTTTTAGCAAATTAACGTGAAATATCTGTGACCTATTGGGTCTATCGGTGAGCTGAATTTTATAGGTCACAGGTGTTACTATTCCTGTCACGTTATATGGTCCCTGTCACTTTGCTAACAATTTGTTGTCTGAGCTGGGGAGAAGCACTAACACTTTATCCCCTATGGAAAAAGACCTCAACTGTGTATTCCTATCATAATACCTTTTCTGTTTCTCTTGAGCCTTCTCCATGTGTTCCCTTACATTTTCCCACACCGTGTGTAGGTGGTTTTTTAATTCTTGGGTATATTTCAGAAGGGTCTTTTCCCCATCCTCCTCTCCCCATAATTCCGCTGCCATATCTAATAGGGTTCTGGGTTGTCGTCCGAACAACAGTTCAAACGGACTATGGCCCGTAGAAGCTTGCTCATGGGTTCTGACAGCGTATAATACTAAGGGGAGTTTCCTATCCCAGTCTTTACCTGACTCGGAGATTGATTTCTTTAGAAGGTTTTTCAGCGTTCGGTTGTACCGTTCCACCAGACCATCAGTCTGTGGATGATAAACCGAAGTCCGCAATTGTTTGATCCCCAAGAGTTGACATATTTGGGACATTAGGGAGGACATGAATTGGGTGCCTTGGTCTGTTAAGATTTCTCGGGGAAAGCCGATACGGGAGAAGAACCCTATCATGGTGTGGGCAACGCTCTTGGTGTTGATACTACTAAGAGGGATGGCCTCGGGGTACCTTGTGGCGTAGTCCACCAACACTAATATGTAACGGTATCCTCGAGAAGAGGGTAGGAGAGGACCAACAATGTCCATTCCTATTCGTGAGAAGGGGATATCTATGATAGGAAGGGGTTGTAAAGGGGCTCTTCTCCTCGTACCAGGTTCAATCATTTGGCATTTAGGACACTGCTGACAGAATTTCCTAATCTGAGAAAAGACACCCGGCCAATAGAACCTCCTCAATAGATACTCCTCCGTTTTTTCCCTCCCATAGTGGCCACCCCCTGGCTGACTGTGGGCTAGGTGGAGAACTTGTTGTCTGTAGGGTTCAGGGACTATCAATTGCTTCTTTTCTGCTCGGTCATTGTTAGTGACTCGGTATAATAGATTTTTAACTATTGTGAACGATGGACCTTTATCTTGGAGGGTCCGGGGTCGTGCACTTTTCCAGGCATGAACTAAACTTGGATCTTCTCTTTGACAGCTCCGGAAGGGGGGAAGGTTAGTAAGGGTAAGAACCGGTGTAATTACCCTCTCTGGGCTTGAATTTTCTTTTGCGTAGGCTTTTCTGGTTGCTCTCTTTTCACCTCGGGAGGGTTTATACCGATCTAGCGGGGGCGGTATATGTATGTTAGAGAAGGGAGCATTTTTCCACCATGTATTCATTTCTTCAGAATGTCTGGTACTATCTAGAAGCTCCGAAAATTTGGTAAAATCCGTTCCTATAATAGCTTCTTCTACTAGTCGTTCCACTACCCCCATCCTTATGGGATTTTCTTTTCCTCCCCATGACAGGCTGGTCCACGTTAGAGGATATTCTTTGGTTTCCCCATGAATACAACAGATGGACACAGTAAAACCGGCAGTAAAGGTAGGGTTAACAAGTAGATCAGCTCGGATTACGGACTGACTGCACCGTGAATCGATAAGGGCCAGAGTGGGTCTTCCATTGATAACCAGTCTCTTCTTATATGGGGTTTCTTTTCCCCCGGTATAAAAGACTCGTCCCCTAGTAATTCCTATTTCCATTGGTTCTGGTTTTTAGGGGGCAAACCCGGGCTATATGACCCCATTCACCACAACTAAAACACTGTGGCTGTTGAACATACGGCTTTTCAAACCCTCGCGTTTTTCCACTTTCCTCATTGGTTCTTCGCCCTGCCGATGAGGATGAACTGGGATTCTGTCGAATCGGACTAGGTGTTGACCAAAGGGGGGGGACCTTGAATTCGAGGGAGCGGTGAAAGGCACATGCTAACTCGATGGTGGTGTTAGTGTCTGGGTTTGGGTGTTGTTTGATCCAGTGACGTGTGTTGGGGGGTAGGGCGTCTAGATACTGTTCCAGGAGGACGATCTCGATGATGTCTTCCCTATTAGTCCCGATGGGGCCTAACCACTTGAGACCCAAATCCTTGATCCGGAAGTATAGGGCTCGGGGATTCTTGGAGGGTCCCCACTTGGCTTTTCTAAACCGGACTCGGTAGTGTTCTGAATCGAAACCCACCCTTTCTAGGATGCTCTTTTTAATGTCCTGATAGGGAGTTATTCCACCTGGGTTCACCGCTTGATAAGCCGCTTGGAGGGTTCCTGTCAATAATGGGGCTATATATTGACCCCATCGCTCCTGGGGCCAGGTAGCGGAAGTGGCAACTCGCTCAAAATTGGTGAAGAAAGCATCTGGGTCTTCGCCTTCCTGGTACCGCTGTAGGACCGAACTGGGTACATTCGGGTGTACCCGGGTGGCAGCAATGGTATCCGTGAGATTTTTTATGGCAGTTTCATGAACCAATTGATTGTTGGCCATGATAGTGGCCTGGCTTTTGAGCGCGTTTTGCAGGGCCTCCCTTTCCACTTTAGCCTCCTTCTGTTGCTCTTCCCAGACTATTTGCAGATGCCTCTGTCCCTCGGCTAACTGCTGCATCATATCTGATATTGTGGGTTTATCCTCCATGGTTCTAGACTGTCTGTCGCCCGGTCCAATATCCCACTTCTGACACCACTGTGACGGGTTCTTTATCCCGGGTGGAAGGGATATTGGATTAAGACGACAGACGCGTATTCAAGGGTTTAATTAATTTATTTCTGTTATGGTTCTACGATAACCTTATTTTCTTCTCAGAATGTCAGGCTTGATATAGTCTCTCAATGCAAATAATAAATCTCTTGTTTATTTATTTTCTCTTCCAGGGTTCGGACAAGGGTCCTGGTGGGGTCTGGTCCGGCTTTAAGAGGGTTCTGCTCCTCCTGTGTGACAGCGGCCCAGGTTCCCAGAATAAAGAAGAAAAGAAAAACAGGTAAGTGGGGTTTAAGTAAGTAGGTAAGGTTATTTGGGTTTAGTAGGGATGTGGGGGATAGGTAGGAGTGCCGGGAGGTGAGGGATACTTTTGATCACGTCCTTCTCCCTGCCCCGGTGCCTTCGTGGAACTCCCTTTTTTTGTTGTGGTAACAATTATTTAGGGTGGGGTTTTCGTGCGGTTAGAGGGTACACTGGTTTCCCTTTTTACACCGTCTCCCCTCCCTTATAGGACCTCAGCCCTTTCCCCTTGGTTCCCCGTAGTCCCAGTAACCACCTGGTGCCCCAGTCCC
Organism: Pleurodeles waltl; assembly: GCF_031143425.1. Lineage (NCBI taxonomy): Eukaryota > Metazoa > Chordata > Amphibia > Caudata > Salamandridae > Pleurodeles > Pleurodeles waltl. Next base: position 92,946,563 of record NC_090451.1, read on the forward strand.
ACTTGCGGTACGATCGTACCTCGGTAGGCCACGCCCCTCCAGGGACGTGGCCGGCTTCCTGACGGTCTCCCGACTTCACGGACTCAGGGGTGGGAGGCTCCCTGCGTATCGCTCTTCCTTCACGGTGCTCGTCTTGCTCTCTGCTTGCTCTCTGCGCGTCCCGATCCTTCGCGTTTCTCTGGGCTTCAGCGGCGTCCCTCCTTTCAAAATTCCCTCTGGCGTACATGACGTTTGACGTCATGACGTCCAGAGCTCCTCAGGTGCCCCCGGGGGATCCCTCGTCAGTTTCCTCGCTTTCCTGCAAACCGGCGTCGGGAGACGTCCGGTTACAAGGAGACACTTGGGTTTATGTTGTAATTTGTGCGGTTAAATAGGTCAATCGGGCGTGGTTGACAAGTCAAGTTTGAGTCAAAGTGTGTGAGTGAAACCTTTGATGGAGATTTGGCAAGTTCTAAAGTGCACAAGAACAAACCATTGACAAGTCAAGAGTAGGATTTGCGGGTTGAATTCTGCTTGCGTATGCAGGAGCTGAGAAGGAGAGAGTAGCGGCCGAGGCTTCAAGTGAAATCTCTGTAAAGTTCTGAAGCAATTCTGTACCCTTCTGTTGGGTTTTTGTTGTTAAAGGTGCTCACAATATATTGCATTCGTTTTGTGTGAATTCAGTGTGAGGAGGACAAGCCGCAAGACTTTGTAAGCTGCAGTATGTGAGTGTGACGTCAGTGGTGCCGCGCTGGGATAGGTCAGTTGCCAAGAGGGGTCGCGCACGGATTGGCAGCCGTCCGTGAGAGGCAATAGGTTGAGAAAGGTGGGTGAAGAGTGTTCTGGGAATTAAAGTCACTTCCTGATTAGATTCTAAAGCAAAATGATAGACGCAAATAGGAAGTTTTTCAAGGCACTAAAGAGTGCTTTGAAGGAAGACATATATATTAGGGCGAGTGAAGGGGAGCCTACACCACCTGAGGGTACTCCAGCTTATATTGTAATGGAGGAAAAGGGAGCCGCGCCATGTTTTTGGATGAAACAGTGGCGCAAATTAACAGAGAAGGAGGGATGTTTAGCGTTTCCGGAGCATGGAACGTTCAATACAAGAATCTTAGACAACTTGAGGTGGATGTTAAGTGTACAAAAGCCGCCTCCGGAGACCAGCTCAGTATGAGGCATTAACAGTTTGGGATTTAATGGCCATACGACAAAGACAGCAAAGACTTGAAAGGAAAATGAAAAGGGCAGAAAAGACTTTAGCGGAGGCTAGATGGGACAATGAGAGCAGAATGTGGAGAAGGGGAATAGTTGACGGGCTTAAACTGTTTCCGGCAATAACCCAGGAAGATGAGACACAGGGAAAGAAAGCCACCTGTAAGACAGACAAGGGCTTCAGTAAGACGAAGGAGACTCAAAGATCTTGGGTAGATGAGGATGATTCAGACGATGAGGAGTTTCTTAATCAGTTGTTACATGATCGCCCGCCACCATATGCTATAAATGACACTGCTCCGAGCACTAGTGTGGGTCCTGAGGATCCGGCACAGAGTAAGGGAATTACAAACACAGTACAGACAAGTGATACAGTTTTGATACAAAATGGTGTCAGTGTACCCACTGCGCCAGGCACGCAGATACAGTTGCAACCTCTGCCGATACAGAGGCTCTATCCAGACGTCCCAGTACTAGAGACAAATACGAGTCTGATGGTGCCGCCTGATCCGATATACACGAGATCAAAGCTAGTGCAGATTGAGCCAACTCCGCAATTGCTGCCCCAGCCGCAGCAACAGCTGATTCCAAGTTACAATCCAGTGGCAAGACCGCAGTCAATACCTGCAGCACCCACGATGAGTCAAGTTTTGGGAGTTAATGCTCCACAGGGTTTGGGACCTGGTCAGACACCAGCTGCCACATCGTTTCCAATTACTGTTGGTCCACCAGTACCGCTGTATGCGCAGGGTAAGCCTGGCGTGTGTGATCAGGGAGTGATGACCCAAGAGGCAATAAGAGGAGGGTTCACAGGAACTACCGAACTAATGACACCAAGACAACAAGCAGCAGAAGGACTCGGATCTTTGTTAGTTAGGAGCAGTCCGACTGGGGCTCCTTTAGAGACAATGAGGCAAGCAGGGCTAAGTGTGCTAGCCCCACAGACAATGAGTACAAATACATCACAGACACCATTGATGCAGTCAGGAAACATTTTATTGCAAGGCTTTTCCGCGCAACAGTTAAATGAGTGGTTAGAAAAGATCAATGCTTCACAAACCACTGCAGCGACAGCAGAGAGGTCAGAGAAGGATGAGTACCTAAACTTTGTAAGACTGGGTGTGGAAGCTGTAGAACTAGTGGAAGGAACAATGGGGGTGAACAGATTACAGTCATACACAGAAGCAGAATTAAGGTATCTGTTCCCCAAAATCACTAAAGAAGTGGGCAAGGTGTATCAGAGGTTGGCAAACCTGCCAGACAAATACGACATAGACATTGAGAATACTAAACATTTGAAAAGAAGCTACAGACTAGGCTTCAATTCTAAAGATTTTGATCACATGAGGTCTACCGGAATGAAAGCGCATCTTAAGGAAATACTGCAAAGTGCGCACATTTGGGGAGCCTTAGAGAAATGGGAAGGCAGATGGGCAAAGAAAAGAGATAAAGAAAAGGGTGATATTCCGGAACCAAAGTAGGCTAAAGCTGCACCGGACTCGGGGACAATAAAACTGTTACCAATGAGAGAAACAGCCAGAGGGGTGCTAGCCCATGTACCTTGGTCTAGGGGTGATATTTTGTCCTTTACAAATGACTATCCCAGGTTGAGGGAGAAGCCGATAGAGTGGTACCAGCAGACGGATAGGTTTGTAAAGCTTGCGAAATGTCTCTGGGAGGACTTGAATACCCAGTTTGAGATTATCGTTCCACCTGAGTTATGGCTTGAATGCAAGAGAGGTGTGGATTGGCCGACGCAGGAACCGGCAAGGGATAAGGTGACTGGAGCATCATCTGAGGAGGTGATGAAGTACTATCATAAAGTGACTGAGTTCTTGAAGCAGAAAGTGTCACCGAGAGTGACTGATTGGCAGAAAATCGATTGAACCTCACAGGAGGCCAAAGAGTCGATTCATGCTTACTATGAGAGACTGTTGAAAGCGTTCAAACACTACAGTGGCACTGAGACCATAGAGCCGAAAGACATGAATCATCTTGTGCTCAGGTTTGTTGAAGGGCTGAGACCAGAGATTAGTCAGATGGTTAAGAATCATTTGATCTGTTGGCAAGCGAAGCCGATTGATGAGGTGTTGCAGTATGCAAAATACTGCAGTGACGAGATTGAGTTGAAGCAGAGAAAGTTGAAGGAGAAAGTGATGGTGATGCAGATTAAGGCAGCGCAGGCAGGGATGCAGGGAAATGGAATCCCGCAGATGGTACAGCAGCAACCGCAAGGGAATGGCATGTTTCAGACACAGCAGAGAGGCCGAGGTCGAGGTTTTGTGAACCATGGTCCAGACCTGAATACTGTTGTGGTTCAAAATGATGTGCAGGGGATGAAAAAGGTGTCACCATGTCACGCGTGCGGGCGTGGGGCATTGGAAGCGGGAATGCCCAATGGTGGTGGTGCAGGATGGTGTTGTTCAACAAAGCAATGATGTCGGTACTTTTCAAAATGTGAGGGGTCCAAAATTGAGGGTCCAAAATCAAAACTTTCAGAATAACATGGTCCAGATGCAGGGGTTACAGCCTATGCAGCAAATGCCGCATGTTCAACCAGCACAAATGCAGCAGGTACAACAGCAGGTTCCCATAGTACCTAGACAGCAAATGCAAATGCCGTTGGCTCCAATGGGACAGCAACAGGTGATGCTTCCTCAACAGGTCACAGGCCAAATGATGAGTCAAAGTAACACAGTACAACAGTTCCCATTGCGTGGTGAGGATGGAATAAACGATGAATGGTCGGATGATTGCTCAGACAGTGAGGAGAGCAGGCATGCAGCATCCCTAGAAGTAGCCCAGAGGGGACCCTATGTAGAGGGGAAGGTGATGGGTCACAAAGTTTCATTCTTGCTTGATACAGGAGCTACACGCTCTACAGTCAGATGTGCAGAGGTTCTGAAATTGCCACTTTCAGGACGTACCATAAGGGTAGTAGGAGTAGCAAATCAGTTCCTGACAAATCCGATAACAGACCCGGTTCAAGTTGAGATTGGCAACTTTCAGGGATTACATAAATTTGTAGTCTGTGATTCAAGTCCCGTATCCCTACTGGGAAGAGACTTATTGTGCAAAACGAGGTGTTCGATTACCTGTTCCAATGAAGGGATTGAAGTGCAGACAAACAGTGATAATGAAGGAGACGATGCCAATTTCTAGAATTAGAAATGGAGACTGCAAATGAGGAATACCCTTTGATAACCCTATTCCCAATGCTTACAGTGACTGACTTGCCAGCTGAGTTGCAGGGAACAGTGACAGAGAAAGTGTGGGACCTGACAGGAAAAGAAGTGGGACTAATAAAAGGAGAAGAACCGGTCAAAGTACAGGTAAAGCCGAATGCAGTGTTCCCCCAGCTGCCGCAGTACCACATGGCACAAGATGTCCTAATTCTGGTATCACAGATAATTGTGGACTTTGTGAAGCAAGGGGTTCTGAAAGAGGTATTGAGCAGCCTGTGTAATTCACCAATAATGGGTTTGAAAAAGCCTTGCAGGAAGGTTCGAATTGTGCAAGATTTGAGGAAAATAAATGAGATTGTGGTAAAATGCGGCCCCACAGTGCCAAATCCAGCAGTGATTATGTTTCAGGTTCCGTGCGATGCAGAGTGGTTCACAGTTGTGGACCTGTCTCAAGCATTCTTTTCGGTGCCTCTTCATGAGGACAGCCAATTTCTCTTCAGTTTCAAATTCCTGGATAAGGTGTACAGATGGTGCAGGATTCATCAAGGGTTTTCTGAGTCACCTTCCATCTTCAATCAGATATTGAAGAAGGATTTGGAGTCGTTAGAACTGCCTTTCAATTAGACTATAGTGCAGTACACTGATGATTTGTTGATTGCGTCCAGAACAAAAGACGACTGCAGGTATGCCACAATTGCCTTACTGAACCATTTGGGAAAGAATGGACATAAAGTGTCCCTAAAGAAGCTGCAATACTGTCAGAAAGAGGTGAAGTACTTAGGTCACTTGATTGAAAAGGGCTCCAGGAGGATAGCCAAAGAAAGGGTGACAGCTATACTGCAGATGAATCCCCCGACAACCAAGAGAGATGTCAGGATGTTTTTGGGAATGGTGGGCTACTGTCGTCAGTGGATTCCCAACGTCTCGATTATCTCTAAACCATTAGTGAACCTGACAGCTAAAGAGGTCCAGGATGACCCGGGTACCATAATCATGTCCGAGAAAGAGATGGAGGCATTCATGGAATTGAGAGAGTGTATGTGCAGGGCCCCAGCTTTAGGTATGCCTGATTACACAAAGCCTTTTCTACTGTTTTGCCATGAACGTGATGCTTGTTCTTTGTCTGTCTTAACACAGGTCCATGGAGGTGCAAACCGCCCAGTAGCATATTTTTCAGCTACTTTGGACCCAGTCGCAGCAGCCTTACCGGGTTGTTTACGTGCAGTTGCAGCAGTTGGTCAAAGCCTCACACAGTGTGAAGGCATAGTGATGGGACATCCTTCAACAGTAATGGTCCCACATTCAGTTGAAATTCTGCTAACCCGAACCAAGACTCAGCATATGACAAATGCTAGGTTAACCAAATATGAAACAATCATACTGGGGTTGCCAAACGTGTCTCTCAAGAGATGTACTGTATTGAACCTGGCAACTTTACTTCCTATTGAAAATGCTGAGATTAATAATGCTGAGGAAGTAGAACATGATTGTCTTGAGGTAACAGAATTATTCACCAAGCCAAGACCTGACATCAAAGATACCCAATTAGAAGAAAATGATTACATCATGTTTATTGATGGTTCATGCTTGAGAGACTCATTAGGAGTATTGAGAGCTGGGTGTGCTGTGTGTACAATCACTGGTATTTTGGAAGCTTCCTGGCTCGAAAGAGTGTACTCTGCACAAGTGGCTGAATTAATTTCCCTTACTAAGGCATGCAATGCAGCTGAAAACCTGAAAGTCACTATCTATACTGACAGCGGATACGGATTCAGAATTGTGCATGATTTTGGCCAATTATGGTCACAGAGGGGTTTCATGACCTCTTCTGGTTCACCAGTGAAAAATGGTGAAAAGATTAAGGACTTGTTGCATGCGATTCAGTTACCTCTTGAAATTGCTGTTGTGAAATGCAATGCTCACGTTAAGTCACAGGACTTTGTGTCAATGGGAAATGGATATGCAGATCAAGTCGCAAGGTTTTGCACATTGAACTGTATATCGTTCCAAGATCAATGGGAATTGTTACCTGAAACTGAAAATGAAACATGCTTAAACTTTGCATTAAGAGTGGTTGATACATTAGATGAGCTAAGATCACTGCAGGGTTGTGCTAGCAGAGAGGAAAAACGCTCCTGGCAGAGAATGCAATGTATACAGAGGTCTGACGACTTGTGGGTCTCAGAGGAGGGGAAAATGGTTTTGCCAAACAGTCTTTTGTCACAGTTTGCAAGGTTTTACCATGGTCAAGCACATCTTGGGAGAGACGCAATGATCAGGTTGTTTAAAATCGATTGGTTCAATCCGAAATTCAGACAAGCTGCAGAGGTTATCGGTCACAGGTGCATCATCTGTCAACAGATGAATGCAGGAAAAGGGACTGTGGTGACTTTGAGCCACATAGGGAGAGCTGGAGGTCCGTTTAGCAAGATGCAAATGGATTTTATTGAGATGCCTGTGTGTGGAGGCTTGAGGTATGTGTTGGTGATTGTGTGTGTTTTCAGTCACTGGATTGAAGCGTACCCTACACGTAGAAATGATAGCCTCACAGTAGCAAAGCTGTTGCTTAGAGAGTTAATACCACGTTTTGGATTCCCGATCTCTTTAGAATCAGATAGGGGCAGACACTTCAACAATGAGGTGATTAAGCTCTTGTGTGCTGCATTGGACATTGAGCAGAAACTGCATTGTAGCTATCGCCCTGAAGCATCAGGACTAGTGGAACAGATGAATGGTACCCTGAAGTCGAGAATGGCAAAAATGTGCACAGCTACCAATCTGAAGTGGCCAGATGCACTGCCCTTAGTACTGATGTCAATGAAAAACACACCTGACAAGAAAACAGGACTGTCTCCCCATGAAATGTTGATGGGTCGAGCTATGCGATTGCCCGCAGTGCCTGCAAATGCTCTTGTGAATATCACGGATGATATGGTGTTGGACTAGTGCAAGGGTCAGGCTGATGTGGTCCGCTCTTTTTCTCACCAGGTGGAGGCTAACACACTGCCACCGATCAGTGATCCAGGTCACACCCTGAAAGCTGGTGATTGGGTGGTTGTCAAGAAACACGTGAGGAAGTCGTGTTTGGAGCCGCGTTGGAAGGGGCCATATCAAGTGATACTGACAACAACCACTGCTGTGAAATGTGCAGGTGTTCCAAACTGGATACATGGCAGTCACACAAAGAAGGTGACGTGTCCAACTGACGAGGAACTTGAAGTGTCGAAAAAAACAACAACTGCAGAGAAGGAAGTCTCAGGGCCTGAGAGTATTCAAAGGGGAACTGAGACTGAAGGAGAGCCCACTGAGGACGGCTTAGTCCTTCAAACAGTAAACGAGAGGTGACAGTGAGCCTATCTCAGCGGAGGCAGCAGGGGAACCAAGGCAAAGAGAGGTTCTCCCAGAATCAGGCTGATACAGGTTTGAAGTTGAGCCAGTAACAGACCCTGAAGACAAGGGGGAAGAAGCAGAAGGAGGTCAGAGTGCACCAACTACTCCTGAGCCACTTGCAGGTCCGTCAAGAGAAAACACCATAGCACAAGAGGAGAGCGCTGTTCAACGTTCTGAAAGGCCAAGCAGGAAGAAAACACATAAAGGAGATAACTGGCCGGAGCCACAAGCTGCAATAGAGAAAGTGGTCCCTGGAGACAAAATAGAGGAAGAAGTTGATACAACCAGAAAAGAGGATCTCAGTGAAGGAGAGTTGCAGAGTGAACGCAGACTGAAAAGAAAAAGGGTCGCAAACAGAAGGTACGCAGGTGCTGAATGGGCATACGCAACATCAGCTGAATGGCAACAAGAATTCTTGGCTTTCTGTTTTGATCGAGAGGTACCAGGTCAATACTACGGCACCTGAATCAAACCTTAGAAAGAGACTGTGTTAAATTGAAATTAAAAGCTGAAAAGAGACTGATAAATTACTGGAAGTGACACTGAAAAACCTGACTTGACTTTGAAAAACCGATTTCTGACAAACTGTTAAACCTGATTTGACAAAAAGGGTCCTGGAGTGAGTGAAACGCTGTAAATACTCGCAGAGGGAGAGAGACTTTGCATTAAGAAAAAAAAAAGAGCTTTTATATCGTCCTCAAGTTGATTGTTTGTTTTGTATTCTTCTGCTAACTGATTGGGTAGGATGTGTGGTTGGTTGAGTGCCATTCTAGGTATTGTGTGTGCAATAATAATTATAGGTGTGATTGTGGGAATGCCATGGATGGACAAGAAAGTGACTAACAATGCTTCAAATTCTGGGACTGCTACATTAACACCATGGGAGACGTTTGAGCAGGATGCAAAATACTTACATGAAGGAACTAATTCAAAGGGGGAACTGTCTACTAATGTCTTCTATCGCTTGCTGAATGAGTATGATGATACAATGGATGCGAGAAACTGTTATGTGTGCACAAAGATTCCTTTGTCAGTACAAGAAGGGGTTACTTATCATAGCTTGCCGCTAACTTACAGGATAAGCTGTAGTCTGCTACTAACAAGATTCTAAGATCAAGAGCATGTGCAATACTTCTACTCTAACCTTGATGTAGTGTTTTCTTTTGTGCCTCTGATTGAGTTTCTAAACAAATTAGCTAAAGAACACAACATAAAATTAGTTAGGGGTTTCTTTGAGCCGACACTGACATTTGGAACAGTTTATGCGCACCGCAATAATCTAACTGCTTACTAACGCCTGTAGAGAAGAGCTTCTTAGATCACACTGATGATAGACGCAAAGCACTGAAAGAAAGGCTGGAAAAGGGGTTAGAAAAAAGCACACTTGCAAATGATTATGCTTACACCGCAATAAAGACACAGGGCAAATTAGCTACAGATGTATTACATTTAGGTAGGCTTTGTATATATAGGCCGAAATCTGAGCATGGCACTTTATTTGTGGGAACCAGTGAGTGCAGGCATGTGTTTTAGTTTCAGAGTAAATGGATGTTCATGTTAAATGGACAGGATCCAGCGATCCCTGGGATTTATTATATTTGTGGCCTTAATGCTTATTACCGTCTTCCTAAAGGATGGTATAGGACATGTTATTTGGGAATAGTTTTCCCAAAGATCTACCAGATTGATGACTTAAAACAAATTCCTAAAATGTCTGAATTACAACACACTAGACAAAAGAGAGAGACAGCGGCTGCTGTCGTTGGTGACATATTTGGAGCCATAATTCCTTCAGTAGGGGTTATCTTAAACTCCATAAAGATTTGAAAGTTGTCTACTATTGTGGATAACATGCTGACAAACTTCACAGGGGCTATACTCCTGATGGATACTGAACTTGCTGCGGAAAGAGCTATGACTCTTCAAAACCAGCTTGCTTTAGACATTCTTTTAGCGAAGAGCGGGTGAGTCTGTAAGATGCTTAATGAGCGCCATTGTTGTGCGTTCATACCGGATAATAGCAAAAAGATTAGAAGTATGCTTACTAACCTAACTAGAGATTTGAAGAACTTGAAGGAACCTGGAGTTTGGGAGAAAGTTGGGAAAGAAATTACCAGAGTAGGGAATTGGTTTAGTAATATTTGGAATGGGGTTCTTGCAAAAATATTAGGGGGTCTATTGATTGTTCTGATTTGTTTATTGGGCTTATGGTTATCATGCAAAGTTAATGGAAGAATAAAGAGAAATTTGACAAAACGAAACAAAAGAAATGAAGGAAATGAAAGGGAGAAAATGTTTAATGAAATTTGGGAAAGCTCACACAAAGGACAAGATGTTGAAATGAGAATAATGCGGAGTGAAAAATTGAAAAGGGAAAGGTTTGTGTGATGACAAAGGTCATCAGAGGAGGGACTGAGAGAGCATAGCTTATATAATCAATATTAACTTGAAATGTTTATGAACTAACGTATAATAATTCCGCATAGAAAATGTATTAATATGTTTTGCTAAAACGTGCGCTTGAAATGTGCCCACGCGGAGTGGCCCCAATGTATACGGGGACTAATGAAAATGACTAATGTTGATGAATTATTACATCAAAAGATGCTTTTACACTAATTAATAATGGTTATGTTGCTAAAGTTTTGCTAATAAATCATTAAGCCTTAGTTAGCATGAGTTGAGGCCTAGCTGCCTGACTCTCATATTAAATGTGTTTTTCTAACGTGCAGTGTGCTGACTTGCTAAAGGACATGAACTCTTGTTTTTCTCCAAACTAGAAGCTGAATGTAACTGTAGTAGATCTGTTCTCATGAAATTCATCTTGCTTGTAGAAACATTTTAGCTGGATACAACAGTGTAGATTAATGTTAGGTACAAGGTCGCCTGAACCGGTACAGACAATGGAGACACTGACCGAAGATGCGCATAGAATCACAAGAGGATGAAATCATACCGGACATTCTACCTCTAAAGACGTCAATCATAAGGACAAATTAAATGCATGAGAACTGTTATGGGGTGACAAATTCGATGAGCTAATTTGAAGTTAATTGGATAGAGATAGTGGGGTGCAACCCCTTGTCCAACCAAATTTTAGGGGAATGTACAACGAAAAAGGGATAAAAACCTATGACACGGGAAGTTACTTAGATTGGTTAGGGAAATGCTATTGATATGATCCTGAAACTTTGTCACTCTGTTTGGTGACTTACTAGATTGGTTGTTGAAACCATTCTTGCCTTATATTGCCCGTTTATACTTTACCTCCTTATGAGGGAAGTACCCATTGCCCTTCCTACCTGAGCTGAGTTCCTGACTGATGGCGAACCAACTGATGTCCTGAGGACGAAGACAGAACCTGAGTGCTGACCCAAAGACGGAGGGTAACTATATGACAATGGAATTGTGATTGTCTGTTTGCTTTTCCTTTCTAGGTACCAACTGCTTCTTTTGAAAGAGACCATAGCTAGATGTTTTCCAAATTGATGTTACTAAATTGTTTTCGCATGAAGTCCAACATGCCGATGCTAACTCAAGGTTAGGACAGGTGTTCACTAAAACTGACGCAAATAGACAAATGACTGAATCTATGCTTTGTTGAATAATGCACCAATGATACTCTGCTAAAGATAACTTATGTTCACGCCTTGCTATATTATGATGTTCGTGATTCGTGCTTTGATGAAATCTTATCAGTTGCCATATTGTGACTATGCTAATGTGTTTCTTGGTTTGAGACTAATACATTTGCTATAATCAATAGGGAATAAATATCATAAAATACATTCTAAAATGGTGTGGTTATTCATGACTGAAAGGTCATGGTGGTGTTTTGAGTTTCATTAAATGTCTTTAACTAAGGTGAATTGCATTGTTATGATAAATATTAATGACATTATTGACGTATTGATTGACATGCTGATTAGGTATCTCGTCCTAAGTTGTCTTCAATCAGGGTCAAAAGATTAATTGCCCTAAAAGGAGTCCCAAAGTGAGTAAATTAGTCATAAAGGGGCGCGTTATCACCTGTATTTCCTACACTATGATTTTCTTATACCCCCTAATCAAAATTTACCTGTGCTTTTGTCTCATAGTTTTGTGTTCTATGGTATTGCTAAATTGTAGCCATAAAGACCAGTATGCACAAGTAACCCTGTTGAAAATGTTGTTAAGGACCAGCACATTCAGTTTTATCTGACTAAGTAGAACATATTAATTAGCAACTGTGAATAAAGCCAGTATGTCTCACTCTGTAATAGAGCCACCAGACAGACAACACTACTGGCATACACAGAAAACATTTTATAGATGCACATTCCAAAATAAAATGCTCACAAGCATACACACAAAATCTACAGACAGGGACACATAGTAGCACATTATAATCTATTTTGTGTCTCTACTTTCTGTCTAGTGCAGGATAGATGAAAATAAGGAAAACGATTCACTGTTTAAGAGATCTGCAATTCTATGTCAGGACCGGAGGCTTCGGATTATGCTTCTCTTAACTTTACTGACAAACATAGCAGCCAATAGTATTGTAATAGCTTGAAAAACTACAAGTCCCATGAGCCCTATACCACCAATCACGGCTCAGTAACCGTCCATAAATAGCACAAACGCTATAGTCCTTCCTCTTTCTTTGCTGCTCCAGCAGCCAGTTAAGTCACGCGCGAATGCTTGTGTCTTTTGATTATTGTTTTAAGCGAACGCGCGCAGCATTAGCAAATGTTTAAACTTCTATGTGCTTCGGAGTTTCGGCTCCGCTACTAACGTTTGTGTACTGTTGCCTAGCAACCGGTGTGGAGTGGGAGCAGGCCGCCGAACGAGCGCTTCGCTCGGTCTGAAGAGGACTCAGTCCTCTTTCCATGCCCATGCGTGCGCACGCGCAGAGAACCGCTCGGAGCTTTCCGATCGAGTTTTCAGCGCGTGAGCACGGAGGAGCATTTTCTGCTATTAAAACGGCCTGAAATCGCCCGTAGGGGCTGCAAAAATACTAAATAGAGCGTGGCTCAGGGGGCACTATTGGTTTTATACCAATTCTGCAAATTTAAGTTCTAACTATTTAAGTAGCAGGTGACTCCCTCCACAAAAATCTTACTGGTACAATTCAACTGATTTGAACTCTTTAATCACCTGCTCAGGGTTTTTGCCCCCCCCTGCTAACTCCTCCTTCTAAAACTACTTTATGATGGCGTACTACGCCAATGATGATGAGCAGTATGGCGAACTGCAGGAAATACCCTCAGATCATCAAATGGAGGAAAGATTGGTGGAAGCACTGGGGTACCATGTGCAGGATTCCGTGAACTGGGCCCTGATTCAAGCCCTCAAACCCTTTACCCAACCTCTATCCAACTTCGCCAAAAGGGAATTTTTGGGCGAAAGTAGCCAACAACCGCGCTTACAGCCCGGGGATCCCGGCGAAACGGTGGGTTTCAATCTACAACGTTCAGTTGGCAGCTCTTCCGCAGAAATATGGTCACAAATGGCAACCTCTGTGTTGCGAGATCATGCATATGGAGGTTCCCCCACTCCTCCTCAAGACTTAGCATCCAATCCTCTGCAATCCTCTCATTCCAGCTACCACGATCCTTCCTCATCAAAATCAGATTCAGAGGATTCGAGTGAACCCCAACCGCGCAAAAAGCAACGCAAGACGCGACACCAAATGCCTGAAGCTAACCCCTCTCAAGGCAAGAATCTCTTATTTTCACCAGAGGATATTATCCATCCCCGCTCTACTGAGTGGGTTCCTAACCAGGAGGTGGCTAATTATGTTCAAGACAGATTATGCAAATGTTTTGAAAAAGAGGTACGAAAAACTCTTAGATCAGAATGCCCTCGCCCCTCCCTCCTGGGCAAGGTAGCAGATACGCCTGAATTAGACCCTAACATGGCATCATTTCTCAGAAAATTTGCCAAAGACCCCAAGAAGGGTCTAGACCGGGCCTGGAGGGGATGCCAGGACAAGTTATTAGACGTTTCCGGTCCTCTAACAAAATTTTTTGACTTAGCCATACAATCCAAAGAATCAGAGACCCCTTTGGATACGGAGGAGATACTTCAATGGGCTCAGAGAGCAATCTGCCTCCTAGGTAATGCGAACTGCGCCATGTCAACGGAGCGCAGACGATCCTTTCTCATTCGGTTAGACCCTAAACTCGCTGAGTTAGCCACTAATGAAGCAGGGCCATCGGCCAATGGCATGCTTTTTGGGGATAAGTTTATTTCCAACTTGAGCAAATACGTTGCTACTTTCACTGCCCTTGACAAGACCCAATCCAACATCAAGAAAGTATTCAATAACGCTCTTTTTATCCGGGCCGGACGTTTCAGGGGCCGAGCGCCAGGCCGAAGATACCAGGCTCCCAGATATGCCTCTCAGGGTAACCGCGCGAATTACTCGAACCAAAGTAATTTCTACCCCAATCGTTATAGGGGACGTGGTCGAACCTCCAGAGGATATCGTGGAGGTAACTCCAATCAGGACAACGCAAACTCAGGTGAGAATTATTTCCCCTTCAGAGGTCACATTGGGGGGCAGGATTCAGCATTTCCTCCCAGCCTGGAAATCAATTACTCAGGACCCTTGGGTTCTTCAATCGGTCCAGGGCTTCCAATTAGAGTTTTACGCAACCCCGAGGCAAACAAACCCTCCTATGCCTCTCCTTTTTTCCCTCGCAGATCACAAATTCATAAAAGAAGAGATTCTTTCCCTCATTCAAAAAGGAGCGGTAATTCGCTCCTCTCCTCATCCCAGAGGTTTCGCCAGCACCATCTTTTTGGTTCAAAAGAAAGGCGGCGGATCCAGACTGGTCCTAAACCTCAAACATTTCAATTCTTGGATGGTGTATCGCCACTTCAAGATGGAGGGCATCCATCTACTCAGAGATCTGTTAAGAGACAAGAACTGGATGGTACGTCTAGACCTCAAGGACGCTTACCTCTCAGTTCCAATTTTCGCGCCTCACCGGCGTTTCCTACAATTCGAATGGGAGTCCCAATGGTTCGAATTCAAGGTTCTTCCCTTCGGCCTCTCCTCAGCGCCCTGGTGTTTCACCAAACTCCTACGCCCAGTAGTGCAGTTTTTAAGGGAACGTGGAGTGCGTCTAATTATTTACCTAGATGACATTCTTATCATGGCCCAGGACAGAAATCTGGTTCTGACCCATCTCAACTGGACAATACAGTTACTCCAAGACCTCGGATTCATCATAAATGCCGAGAAGTCCTGCCTAACCCCGTCACAGAAGATAGATTTCCTGGGGTTCCAGATAGATTCTGTGACATCTCTATTAGTTCTTCCTTTCAGCAAACGGAATTTGATAAAGAAAGAGTTGAAGAGAGCGCTTGCCTCTCCGACTATATCATTGAGGACGTTAGCACGCCTCGTCGGTCTCCTAGCATCATCCATCCAAGCGATTTTCCCCGGTCCTCTTCATTACAGGGCCCTTCAGAGATTGAAGATTCTTCACCTTCAGAAAGGTCTTCAATACTCAGAACTAATCCCCCTATCGGAGGAAGCCAAGACAGAGATCTCATGGTGGTTAGACCACATGGATGCTTGGAACGGCAGAGCGATCTTTCCTTCCAATCCGGATGTGGTAATAGAATCGGATGCCAGCCGCTGGGGCTGGGGGGCACGGTGTGGCCATGTGGAGACCGGTGGTTGTTGGTCCCCGGGGGAATTATCCCATCACATCAACTGCCTGGAATTCCTGGCAGGGTCGTTTGCCATCAAATCACTGGCTCCCCGCCAGGCGCACTGTTGCATACTACTGCGAATGGACAATATTTCTGCAGTCAGGTACATCAATCGCTTGGGGGGGACCAGGTCTCGTCTCCTAGCAGAGATAGCGAAAGAGTTCTGGCACTTCTGCCTCAGTCAGAAGATTTCGGTGGTGGCGGAATACATTCCGGGCATTACCAACACAACAGGGGATTGGAACTCACGATTCCTTCGGGATGGCAGCGACTGGAAGCTCAAGCAAGACATTTTTCAAGCTCTCCAACTTCGGTGGGGGACATGTCGGATGGATTTATTTGCCTCCCGATTGAACAGTCAAGTTCCTTGTTTCTTCAGTTGGAGGCCGGACCCTCAGGGGACGGATGCCTTCCTACAGATATGGCCGAAGGAACTTCTTCACGCCTTTCCCCCTTTTGTGATGATTCCTCGCGTCCTGGCACAAGTGCAACGCCAATGCTCGGAAATCATTCTAGTGACTCCCTTGTGGAGTGCTCAGCCCTGGTTCCCCTCCGCAATGAACCAATCATGCGACTTTCCGGTGAGGATTCCATGGTCTGTGGATCTTCTCGCGGATCCGTCGAACAGTTTTCACCCTCTAATTCTGCAGGGACTGCTAACACTGATGGCCTGGAGACTTTCAGGCGACGTTGGCAAGTGCCTGGAGTTTCGGACTCGGCAATGTTTTTCTTATCCCAATCTTGGGCCCCCTCCACTCAGAAAAGATACGAACAAGCCTGGAGGAAATGGGTATGTTGGTGCAGTACAAGAAGTATGGATCCCCTGGGGTCAGAGATTCATGTCATAGCCAATTTTCTGTCAGATTTGGCATCCCAGGGCTTGGCATATAGGACAATTAATAACTGTTGATCAGCTCTGTCTGCGGGTCATCCTCACATCCAGGGGAAACCAGTAGGGGAGCATCCTTTGATTTGCAAACTGCTTAGAGGTATTTGCATGGTAAAACCCCCTCTACCGAAATATACTTCCTTATGGGACGTTAATATCATTTTACGTTTCCTTAGAAACTGGCCAGATAATGAGGGCTTATCTCGCAAACAACTGTCGGCAAAATTAACAATGCTACTATGTCTGCTTTCCTGCAGAAGAGTTTTAGATGTTAAAGCTCTGGATTTATCAGGTAGAGTATATACTCCGAGTGGAGTATCCTTTTCCATTTCTAGACGTACAAAAACTTCGTCCAAATGCATTTCATATCCTTCTTTTCCGCACAATAAAAAACTGTGTGTTGTTCAGTGTTTAAAAAGTTATGAAGACGTCACAAGAGAATTTAGACAAAATGTTTCTAGCCAATTGTTGATTTCATTACAAAAACCTTTTAACCCAGTCGCTACAGCAACATTGGCCCGTTGGGTCAAATGGTTATTAGCCGAAGCTGGTATTGACATAAGTGTTTTTGGGGCACACTCGGTCAGAGGAGCCATGGCCTCGAAAGCCTTTGCGACTGGAGCTAGGCTAGAGGACATCATGGCGGCAGCGGATTGGTCAAATGATTCCACTTTCAAGGTGTTCTATCACAAGCCTATTGTTGATGTGGTGTCAGAGGTGGTAAATAGACTTTGAACTAGCATAATCCGAAGCCTCCGGTCCTGACATAGAATAAAAAAAATTCTAGCTATCGCGTCAAGAATTTTAGATTCTATTAAGGACACGGAGGCGAGGATTATCCCACCCAATATGCACACTTTATGGCTTAAAGTTATAAATGTTAAGAGCGTTAAATTGTTATGATATAAAGCGTGAATAAGTACCCTCCCTTGGTATACCTTGATGTTAGTTTTAATTTTCTCTCATTCAGGAACATCCAACACGACTTCGTGAAGGGATCCAACCGATGGTCACTGATACAGTTATTTCTCCAACGGCTTGAGATCGTTCAGAGTATTGGAGAGAGTTTGTTACCAGCGTTGCAAGTTAAAGCATGTTTGAACTGTTTTTCGCAAAGAAAGAGGAAGGACTATAGCGTTTGTGCTATTTATGGACGGTTACTGAGCCGTGATTGGTGGTATAGGGCTCATGGGACTTGTAGTTTTTCAAGTTATTACAATACTATTGGCTGCTGTGTTTGTCAGTAAAGTTAAGAGAAGCATAATCCTCGCCTCCGTGTCCTTAATAGAATCTAAAATTCTTGACGCGATAGCTAGAAATTTTTTAAGTCTACCCTCTCTGAAAATTGGCAAAAAGCTTTAGCAGCTGTAAATAAAAACATGCATTAGCAATGCGCAACTATGTTGCTTGTGCTCTCAGTATGTGCCAGTAATGCACGCAATAGAGCACCTCCATGTTAAATTGTGGGAATCACTTTGTGTATATAAAGCCATCGTTTCAAGGCATAGTGTGTAACCATTTACCCATCCACAAAATGACATTAGCACTGTAGAGAGGTGATAAAAATACATCCCTTAAGTTAATGAAAATGTCTATATTTTCAGAACTGCCATATCATGCAACTAGGAATTACTCTCCAAAGTTTGATTTGCTCATGAACTGCTGAAATCTAAGCTGATTAGACCAGGGTAGGCTATAGTACCTGCTACTGAAATATGAATGCAGCACAAAATTTTTGAATCCCAGCAGGAAAAAGCGATTTGCGACATGCTGGGTGATACTAACACCAGCAAAATGACTCATGGACTACATGCTTTCCACAGACATCTAATTTGCAGGTCATGAGTTTGATTCCCTGGGACGCCAACTGAAACTTAAATCCTTTTAATAGTAAGAAAACAGAGAACCAATAAATGGGGGTAATAGTAACTCTTGTTACTTAAAGCAGCAGAGAAGATTATTTAGTGTAGTGAGAAGCAACAGGTACAAAGTAATAATTGTTAGTCACAGTGCTATGAAGCCACAATACCATGAAAGCAAGAACGCGACTGAAAAAACAAGTTGTGGAACTGAAGTCGTTCAGGTGTTTTATATGATGTAATGCGATTCTGAAGAAAGTCTGAACCCACTTAGGGGCATATTTATACTCTATTTGCGCCGAATGCGCATCAAACATTTTGACGCACATTTGGTGCAAACTGTGCACCATATTTAAACTTTGACACCCGAGCCCGCGGACGTCAAAATTCCTCTGTGTGAGTCATTTTTTGGATGCGGAAAACTGCCTTGCGTTAATGACATGCAAGGTAGGCGTTCCCGCCCACAAAATGACTTTAAGGCTTGTGCGCCTTATTTATACTCCTGTGTCAGCCGTGTGAGATTTGAGCAGTATGGCAAGAACAGAAAGCTTCGTCATTAGAGCTTAATAATTTATCATTACTGCGGAATTAAATTTAGTTTTAGTTTTAAATGAGTCAGTCCTTAAACTGGGATTTATATGTTGTTTCAGGCAAATTATATATTTCAAGAAGTAATAACATGTCTATAGAAATCTTTGAGCTGTTTAGTTCACAAGAAAACCATTCCTGGATAGCAAATAATTTTGGGCCATTCGCTAATTTGCATGAAATATTTAAAGAAGAACTATATGGAGAAATAAGATGTGACTTAGTTAAGTTTGTGTAACTGGGATGGGCAGATATTAAGAGGACAAGAAGAATCACAAATGTGTGCCCCAATAGGAAAAACAGATGAATTTTCCCCAAACATTTTGGCAGGAAAGGAAGGGCTTAGTCAAACTATAAATGCTTTTGTGAACTGGTGCCAATGTGGGCAGATTTTTTAAAAGATATTAACTGAAAAATCTACACATATCAGCGCCTAGATTTCTGATACTAAAGTTTGAGAAACTGGATCTCAGTTTGTAGATCTCTCCAATGCCACTGGCTCCCTGAGTAAGGAGATCCTTTTTCACCCAGTAGCCATTACTTGGTTTGAGAACTAGCTCTGTTACTTCCCGAATCTCGTTCTGCACAACAATGATCGATGCCAGGTGGGTGCAAGAAAAGCACATCGTACCCCTAGAGGGACACTAGAAGATTGCAGGGTTGGAAAATTCAGTCTGAAACTTTGTTTTTGAAATTCGGTTGTTTATGCACATTTCTTTTGTTTTTCATTGCACTTACCGTGCCTTCTCTGATCCAAAATGTCTAAACATTTCTGCAGATTTTCACATATTTGGAATGCCTTGCTCATGGCCCACTACTTTGGTAATGTATTCTCGACGTCCAAGACCAACTTCAAAACCACAGTCATCATGGTTTAATCTGCTTGGCTTGCCCTACGGTCAGCCCTTCACTATTCAATCAGCCAGTCGTTCATATCCCACATTTTGTCCATTTCCCTGCCAAGCTGACAACATCCTGTACCTTTCAAGCTAACCACCTTTCCAAATAAATGAATCCCTACCTCCTGGCTGGTCACTGTCCTCCAGTCTTCAAAACAGCAGTATCCATCACTATTCACAATAAGCCTTAGCAGATCCATCTGCCCATCTCCTTCCCCATTCTTCTACAAGACTCTGAAGACAGCCACCTTCAGAATGGGCCTGATTTACAAACTGCACTTTGTGGCACATTTTATAGTCATAGAAAAGGTACTACAGGTACATTTATGTGCATAGTTTACACCTTCATAACTAAATATACTTACACATGCAGAGTTCTCCTCTCTGACTGCAGAGTCGCTGCATACTTTAATTAGTAAATAAATAGGGGTGGTGCAGAAAGGAGTGGGTGTGGAAGGGGGTAGAAAAGGGAGAAGGAAGAGGGGTTTAGGGAGGGACATCACCCTCCCACACAAGAATAAGCCAATTATACTACACTGGTGGTGGAGACATGTAACATACACTTATCTAGTACATTTACACTCGGAGTTTGTGAATACCAAAAGTAGTAAACATACTCCAAACTTTAAACTTATTCAAAAGTGCAAGTTACCTTTTTGAATCAGACCTAAAGAGTTGGCCCCTCTAGCTATCTGAACTCTGCAGGTGGGTGGGTGGAAAGCACACTCTATTGCAGCTGCAGTCACACTTGTATCAACTCCATTTCAACTGCCCTTACTTTATTATCAGTCTGCTTTCTGCTTCATTTAACTCATGGACATCGCTTCCTCGTCCCCATAGTGTCTTACTTGGGCATGTCTGGCTCTCCAGCCTAGGTCCTGACTTATACTTCTTAGGCCCTCTTAGGCCCTCATCATACAGTGCCCGGTGTTTGGAGCGCCCATTAAAATCTGGTTCCAAGAGGATGGAATTAATTGGGTGTGAAAGATCACTGCTACTACAAATTGTTGTGGTTGTATAAAATGAGGATATGGTTCTTATCATACCATAATCTGCCTGTGTCAGTAATTACTAGGCATTTTTCACCAGGTGACCTTTTGCAGGTTTGATCAGCCATAATTTACCATAGAAGAAAATGTGGGGTGAGGTGTTAGATGCAAAACGTATAATTCTAATATGTGCAGTAAAAGGAGGTCACTTGTTAAAGGTCATTCATCTTGGGGACTACAGAACCTTCAGTACCCACTGCTTGAATTGTAAATGTATATAAATATTAATAAATTCATTAATAGCTACCAAAAGAGAACTTGAGGAGCACGGGGCGAGCTCACCACATGTGGAAACATTCCTTCCAGCATCAATCAGTGCACATCACAGCAAATAACAGCTCAAATTAACCTTTAACCATCTACCCATGCAGCTATCCACTCCCTTAGTGTCATCTCATTTATTTTTTCCCCCCAGCCAGGGCGCTCTCAGGCAGAATGGGAGCCTGTGCAGAGACACTTCTGCGCATATGTGTTTGGCCGGCCCGAGACAGCCGGCCAAACATGCATGCACAGTGAGGGGGGAGTGCTGAGCACTCCCCCTCATTGCTCGTCACCCCGTGGCCCGCACCTTTTCCTTAAAAACTATAAACAACATAGTTTATTATCGTTTTTGGGGAAAAGTTTTGCAGCTGCCACTGCTGGCAGGGGGCGACGTTCCTCCACCCTTATGGAGGAGCCACCCCTGCATCCAACACTACACCATCAACTCTCAAGCCCTGCAAGACCTGACCATACCCTTGCCACCTTTGCCACCAGCCAGTTTCTACCGTTTACACACAACACCATTTGAGTGTAATAGCCTCATTCTTGAGCAAGCTAGAAACCAGACCCTACGAGGCGTTAGTTTTTGAATTCTGAGTCGTCAAGCACAGTTTTTCACTATAGGGATCACTCTTCATTTTTGTGATGGGGCTTGACAGTGCAGATGTCGCCAGGCAATTATGTGAGATTCACCAGGAGTAGGGCTTTGGCCCTGCTCACATGTTGGCGGCGAGGAGTATGTTTTGACTGGGTAGAAAGTATGTGCTTCCACAACAAGTGCTTGCCCTCCACACAACTGTGATCATTTTGTTTATTTATTCAGCACCCTATGCTTGGCCTTTCAGGGGCACACACATGATACTATAATGCTATTAAAGTGTCTTAAAGAACTAGATAATTTATGGTGTTTCCTCTGTCTGGCAGCTGCACAGGTGGGAGGTGGGCAGTCATTAACCTATTTGGAATTGTAGGTCTGGCTTGACCTGAGCATAACCATCGCCCATTTGTTCCCCCTGTTCTTTGCTTCCACACAAATACATATCCATTCCTACGATACCTACTTATAATGATTCACATTAATATACAACATTCCTTTAAAGCCAGATCTATTGCCTAATTCTTCTTTTAGGATGATGTGGAACCTGCATGGCTTGCAGCGAGGCACTGATGACTGTTTAGACCCTCCTATGGCTGGAAGAGGGACTTTCTGGGTGAATTTAGCGCTCGGATCCCCTGGCAAGGCGTATTCCAGGGAGGTTAACTTTAGAGGGTATTGGGGGTTGGAGTCTGTAAAACGCCTGAGAGCTACCTGTTTCACGTATTCAATCGTCATTTGCAGCTGACAGGTGATGCCATCCGAAGTATCAGTGCCTGTGTACACTAAGCACCCGAAAAGAAATGCTTGGCTGGTCAGAATGTAGCGCCGAAGTGCGCATGACCTTGAACTTGCCTCCCATGACGGGTAACAGGTCATGGTATGCTAATATAACCTACAAGCGCCACGCCTGGAACATAAAGCGCAACATAAATGCAATTAGATTGTACAATGAATATATTCCCGAAATAACTGCAAATAGGTCGAATATCGCTAAATAAAACTATCCCAGTATTCACCGACTACTTTTTAAATGATCCCATGTGAGCATATGTTAAAGTACATAGCAATGGTGCAAATATATTTACACAGATCATAAAGCAATAAAATGCATTAACAACCACCAAAGGAGAACATGCGGAGCACGAGGCGAGCTCATCACATGCGGAAACCTTCCTTCCAGCATCAATCAGTGCACATCACTGCCTCCCTCAATACCTGGAGGGAGGGGCGTGGTCATACCTGGCCAGGCGCCTGCTTAGGCATATTCCGCTGCCTGGTTTCTAAATCCCTGCGGAGAGCGGTGCGGCAGGCGGCTGCCGCGAGTGTTCTTGGAGGCGGGGATAGCGCCACAGACCACCCTCTTTGTTCCTCGCCTGGCGCACGTCTTGTGCGGTGGATCAGTGCTCAACATCACAGGAAGGGACCGGGATTTCTTCCAGTTCAGATTCACTGAAGCCAAGCAGAGCGCCACCGAGACAGAAGAAGGACTGCTGCAGAGCACCCCATCCATCTTGCATTAGGAAACATAGAAACACATGGAAAGCAGTGCGCATGATAAAGTGTCATGAAGGTCCCAATGCTTTAGACACAATAGTTATTGAAAATATTATTACTTTACTTAAAAAGCCGTAGCTTGGCTGCCTTTTGGCTAGGTCTGCACTAAACAAATAACTTATATTATATGTGATACTTCATGCCAAAAAACAACCCACTTTAATACCAAGATGGGTGTGCTTTCCTAGTTCAACATTTCTAACAGGTTGGCAACAAAGTAGTTAACAATAATGGTGTCCACTTCACTATAAGTGTAATGGGCTCCTGTGATGCTGTTGTATTGGTAATTATCATAACTGAGATTCCATTAACGTTAATGCAGAATGAACACTGGTAATGTCAGTGGCAAACGGCAGGTGACTTTATAGGTAAGGTTTATATAGCGCTTTCCATACCCTTGCACTTCCTAGGCTGCTTAATTGGGAACCTTGGAAAGACTCTACAGACTTCAGTTGTATATTTCCAATTTTTTGGTTGCTTGTGATAGGTGCTAAATTCTATAGGAAGGGAAATATCTTAAGTTAGCTGTTTTTGGAGGTGCATGAGGTTGTTTACACATACCCTTCCATTAATTCCTACATCTCTTAGGCATCTGTTCCATAGCTGCCAAGGTTTCATATTGCTATGTGTGACATTTTCAGAATTACAGTGTAATTATGAGTGACATTTCAACGACTATGACTGACACTTTCCTGCAAGCAAACTCAAGCAATCATATTGTAATATATAGAGAATCCTATTGTACTCGTATCCCGTTGTACACCACCGCCATCTTGTGGCCTTTGATAAACACTACTCGGAACTTGCCTAGCAAAGTGAGAAACTGGAACAAGAAGGTTTTACAATCTCAGGCATTGCGGTAATGTGGAAAAATGACCGGAAAATCATTATTCTAACGCGAGATGCGTGACACTTGGCAGGGCTACTGTTCTTACCCAGCATACTAGACTGTAGCACCCTCTAGGAATGTTATACCTGCCACCACATTGTACAAACAAGCATTATGAGCAAGATCCATCATCTTTATGCGGTTCATGTGAAGCAGGATGTCTTCCACAGTTAGAGTTGCCACTTGGGCCCCTGTTTTTTTAAGCGGCCTGTATTTTTAAGTTCAAAGCAGTAAAAAATTTAAAAAAAGCAGTGCAATCCAGTATTTTTACCCCTCTGTACCAGAAACGTAAAACAGCAAATACATGACTAAATCACTTATAAAGTGTTAAGTACACCCCTGAGGTGTACACTCACTCAGTGCCCCGGGCCAGGATAACGGACAGCGTGTTTCGGAACAGCGGGCGCAATAAAGAACGCACACACACACACGTTGGATGTACTTTCTCACTCCCGCGCCAAACTACGCGGTCCTCTTTATTACCCCCGAGTCCTGAGGTCAGGACCCTACCACCTTAGCGCTAAACATGGGGTCACCGCTATTGTCACCACATTGTTATGAGTCGCCTCTCCCGGGGTTTACTGGTATGATCCGGGGCCGGACATAACATTCCTCCTCAACTTAAACTAAAATAAAAACAACAACTATAAACATAACCTTGTCTCTCTAGCATGAAAGTCATTAACATAGCACAACCAGTAACTTGATAATCCATTTCCCCGATGAGAAGGATTCATCTATTCACAGACATAGTCTTTGAGTCTCCTAGAGACGGTGATGCGGGGTCGCAAATTATATCTGTCCCCACCTCTTTTCAGCACACTCTCTGGCACCTCAGCTTCTGGCATCCCTTCAGATTCTCTCATTCCAGACTCTTGGTTCGACTCACCAGCTTCGTTCTCTTCCACTCCTTGCCAAGCTTCTGGGCTGCCTTGGACTGTCACCGGGGGACAGAGGTTTCCCGGTACTTCCGGTATCACAAATTCCTCCGGCTCTTCCTTGACCTCATCCCTTGGTGTAGTTCCCTCAATTGCCTTTTCGTCATAGTTATATCGTTTGAACCAAGATACGTTCCTGGTGACGATTTCCTCGTTCCTCTTGGCAGTCACTAATGTCCCTTTCATTCTCACCACTGCCCATGGGTATGGCTCAAAAGGAGTCTTGAACTTCCCTCCGGGATGTCGGTTTTTTATTAACACTCTGTCCCCCACTTGCATGTCTTTCACCCGAGCTCGTCTTTTCTTTGACATCTTGTCATTCTTAGCTTGTCTGTCTCGTAACCTCCTTTCCACCTGATCCTGGATTTTTGTGGGCGTGCTGATTTGAGGTATTGTATCTCTCACATTCCTTTTTATACATAGGGAGCTAGGAGATACTCCAGTGGTGCTGTGTGGTGTCAAACGATACTCTCTGAGAAATTCAAATATAGCACAGTCTAGATTCCTTCCTTGGGCTACTGCAATTCGTATCACTTTGTTGATGGTACGCATGAATCTTTCAGCTTCCCCATTGGCTTGAGGCCACCGAGGAGTGATCTTGCGGTGATGAATCGAGTGCGAAGCGAGATACTTAGCAAAATCATGGCTTGAAAAAGGGGGACCATTGTCGGTTCTCAACTCTTGCATAATTCCATGGGTGGCCATTATTTTTTCCAGGCACGAGATCACCTTGTCCGTGGTGGTCGACTCCACCAGCTCGACTTCCGGATACTTTGAGAAGTCATCAATGACCACCACCATGTGTCGACCATCTGGTAAGCTACCTAAGTCGGCACTTGCCCTGTGCCACGGGGCGGATGGAATCGGTTCTGTGATTATGGGGGACGGGGGATCCGCCGGTCCCATCATTTGGCAAACATGACACCTCTGTATTGTCTATTCCACTCTAGAGTCCATCTTCGGAAACCACACTTTACTTCTCAATCTGGCTTTGGTTTTTACCATGCCTTGATGGGCAGCATGAGCGAGATCAATCGTGCGTTGTTGAAGAGCATCTGGGATGACAAGGCGACAACCTCGTAAAAGGCAGTCCTCCGACGATACAGCTAGCTCATGTCGAACACGGAATAATGCCTGTAGTGCCAAACGTGCATCCTCGGTTCTTCGCGCCAGGTTTTGTTTCAGCATGTGCCACTTCCCATCCTGAACACATGACATGGCCAACTGTAACACTTCATCCCGTTGGGTAGCTTCCTGAATTTCTTCCAGCGACATTGGCAGTGGCTTGGACCTTTCTACCACTAGTCGGACATACTCCTCAACGTTTTCTGCTTCCTCCCTTTCTTCATCAGAGGCCGGTCTTGCATGACGTGATAAATAATCCGCGGATTTTGGGTTCCTGGCCGATAAAGCACCGAGAATTGATACTCTTGAAGTTGTAAAATCCACTTCTCTATTCTTGGTGGTGGCTGAGATGCTGTTTTGTTAAACAAAGGGATCAGAGGCTTGTGATCCGTGTAGACAATGAATGGATGACCATATAGGTATAAGTGGTAGTGGCGGCATCCCCAACTCACTGCTAAGGCCTCTTTCTCTATGTGAGAGTATCTTTGTTCAGTCACTGTTAGAGCTCTGCTGGCATATGCCACTGGGGCCCACTCCCCATCTTTGCCTTTTTGGGATAATACAGCCCCCAGCCCAACGGGGCTAGCATCTACCGACAGTTCGGTGTCTCTTGCCGGGTCAAAATACACTAACGTTGTTTCTGAGGAAAGTGCTTGTTTTGTCGCTTGAAACGCTGCCTCCTGTGTCTGATTCCATTCCCATGGGGTGTTTGCCTTCGTAAGCTCTCTTAGCGGGGCTGTGAGTGAAGCTAGGTTCTTCAGCTCGTCGTGCCGCCTCGGGACTGTGCCGGGGTCCGTTTTACTTTTTTCTTTTTCTTGCCGCTCCCGGCACCTTGTCTCCTGAAGCGTCTCCCAACTTGCCCGGCCGCCGCGTCTCCGCCGCTCCTCCCCCGTCGCTCCGTTCACACGGAGTGGAATACACGGTGAGTGATCCCACCTTCGTCGCCAATTTGTTAACTACACCCCTGAGGTGTACACTCACTCAGTGCCCCGGGCCAGGATAACGGACAGCGTGTTTCGGAACAGCGGGCGCAATAAAGAACGCACACACACACGTTGGATGTACTTTCTCACTCCCGCGCCAAACTACGCGGTCCTCTTTATTACCCCCGAGTCCTGACGTCAGGACCCTACCACCTTAGCGCTAAACATGGGGTCACCGCTATTGTCACCACATTGTTATGAGTCACCCCTCCCGGGGTTTACTGGTTTGATCCGGGGCCGGACATAACATAAAGTACGTCAGAGCTGTGTAAATCGTTTCAGAATGATTGTTAGAGAAGACAGAGAAATTATTACCATGTTAGAAAATAATACGGTCAAATGTACACCCTTGTTTTTTGCCCAGCTCTTGGCTTTTCCACAATAGCAAAACATGAACAAACGGCTGGTTTGTTTTCCAAGAAGGGTGGTTACCCTAGCTACAATTACATTTGAAATCGTGAGAAAAAATTGAGCATTTTCACTTCAAGCTCCGTCACAATACTGAGGAGCAGTATTTCTTTTCAGTATCACACATAGCCCAAGTTGTAAAAACCCACATCTAGTATTCTCCATATTCTCCTAGTACTTATCTGCCTGCTGCCTACGCATTCTTTATTTCATTGCACGGCTTGTGCTTTTTAACCCGTTCATTCCTTCCCTGCGAGCAAATATGTTTTGCATTTCATCCATCTGTATATGGGTTCACAAATCATTGCACATGGACTTTGTATTTCCCCCAAGTCAATTAAACTAAAATAAAAAGTAAATGGTTAAACTTATGTTAAATGGGGAGACAAACTTGTATTGGTATGTTCACATATTAATTTCTGAAAAAAGTGTACTTTATGTATACTTTGTATGTTTGGGTGTCTACACAACAATAGTACACGAGGTAGTGCTCTCTTCATAAAGGCTCACAAGATAGCAGCCTGAAGGTATGTCCATCCTGCTTGTGTAAGTTCTACAGTGCATATTGTCTTTGCATCACATACACTCATCCACCTTCACAGTTCCTGCAAGACATTTATGCTCAAATAAAGCTACCAATTGAGAAAAAAACACAACTGATGTAAGGAAATGGGGAATTATGCGAGCAATGGGAATTCCAATAATCAGGCTGTATACAAGTTTCATCTTATTTGATAAAAAAATCTGATCCAATCCTAACCTTAAATCTAACCCTTTAGCCCACAATAAAACTAAATGAATCTAAATTCAACCAGCTTCCAACTCTAACATTATTCCTAAATTGAATTAAATCAAAATAATCATATTAAAAGAACACTATTTACCACGTTGTAGTTTTAGGACCTGATTACGACCTTGGTGGATAGGATACTCCATCACAAACATGAAAGATATCCCGTCTGCTGTATTACAAGTTCCATTATATCCTCTGGAACTTGTAAAACAGCAGGCAGGATATCCGTCACGTTTGTGTTGGAGTATCTCATCTGCCAAAGTCGTAATTAGGCCCTTAATCCTAAATCTATCCCTTACCCTAATATAAAACAGAATTAAATTAATTAAAAGTGAGAAACCTTATTCTACCCCTAAAGCTAAGACTGCTTGCAAACCTACACTAAAATGTATTAACTCAATTCATTTTAATTAATTCACTACTAACCCTATCTATAGCCTCACAAGAAATTAATTCATTTAAAAAGTCATTTTATTTGAACCACAAAGCTAAATCTAAATGTAACCGCCAGCTAAATCAAATGAATACTATTCTTGATAATAAATAAACAAATGTAAATGTGAATTAAAATAAATGGTGGCCTTATTTTAATTTTAATGTTTAATTACATTTTCCATAAAAAATAAAGGGCCTGATTTAGAGTTTGGTGGACCAGATTACTGCGTCACAAATGCAATGGATATCCGCTGTATTACGATTTCACTAGAGCCTATGGAAATCGAAATACGGCAGATGGGATATCTGTCATATTTGTGACAGAGTAACCCAGCCACCAAACACTAAATCAGGCCCAAATCTTGATCTCTTGGTAAAAAGATTGTATGTATCAGTAATCTCAGTGTCGTGGTCAGCAAAGCAATGGTGTCCAAGAAATGTAGAGGATCTTTTTTAATGCAGCTGTTTAGGCTTTGCAAATATTTGAAACCTTAACTTTACTTATCCCCTTGATCTTGTCTCAAACCTCTTACCATAGCCAAATCTCCATCCATAACCTAGCCCTCACCCACGTCATACAATTCTCACCCATCATCATGACCCTCACTCTCATAATACCCTACTCTCACCGTGATCCTATATTTGCCACTAAAGCTTACTCAAGCTCTCCTAACCCGAACCCATATTCTCATACTAATCTATGCCTAATCCAAAATAGTGACCCTCAGTTTGACCCTTAGCGCTGTTGTGTAGATATTTTAGCCATGTTTTAGACACGTTATTTTAGCAAACTAGGCCTGCCGTTGTTTACTTTAGCCCAGTTACATTTTATTCAGCTTCACTTTATTTTTCTAGCATTAGCCACATTTGCGGTGTTTTAGTTTCTCTATCTGTTTGTTCTTTCGCCTAGGAAAGCATCACATTCTTAGCACTGCACTTTGTGCTTTCCTCAAGGCTGCAGTCAAATAGGGTTGCCAGCAAAAGTGGTACGTTGTGTCTCCAACATTCACAGAAATGTACGTATCTTTACATGGAGAACTTTTCTTAGAACATCAACTGTTTTATTATCTTTCCCATACATGGTAGAGGGAGATTCCAGCCAGATGACCATGACTGCATGCTGACCGCTGAATGTCTTCGTTAAAGCTGCTTGCTCAGACTGCTGAATCCCTGGCCTATATGGGAAATGGCTGTGTTTGCGGGGAATTTTGACGCTATTGTGTCAAAAAACGCTGCATATCCGGTTTGTGCGGTCGTAAATCGACCCACAGTCATTTCTGCCGCGTTAACGTCGTTTTGCTTTACAACTTGATGCTGCGGTGTGCGTAAAAAAAAAAGACTTACACCTGTGGTTTGTGCCGCCGTGTGCCAAAGTCTAAAATGCCCGCACGGTGCACCAAAATGGCGTTAGCCGGTGGTAATATTTTTGACGCAAAACTGCGCCGGCACAGTTTTGCGTCAAAAAGTATAAATATGGGCATAAACCTTTAAATGACGTGATATGTACTAACTATTCCAGTACATACTGGACAGTCAAACACACACATTCTCGGAGCATGACAACAAGACATGCTTGCAGCTAATCACTTATACACAAGGGACAATAAAAAACACTTGGTCATCAGAGTGATTGCTGATGCCATTGGTTTCACCTATGTAACGTTCAATGAGGGTGAGACTGTCCCGATTGCATCTAAATCACATATGTACTTTGCAGCAGAACGTTTGCTCTGACTGAGATAATTCTCCCTGCTGACCAGATGGCTTTCATTAAAGAGTGACCTCTAGCCCCGGGGAAACGAGTCATTGTCGTATCTCCAATTTCGGCTCTTCAGGCTGTTAAAAAGGCTAGCGTTCCAATGCTAAAGCTCTACATCCACGTTGGATTCAATGGGCAACATCTCTGATGGCCATTGATGTTGACTATATTTTTGACTCAAAATTACAAACTCAAGAATTTCTGCAATATGAATTGGAGTACCCAGTTCCAGTAAATACATTGCCTATTGAACAATGTCAAACAATTATGTACACTGATGGTTCATCCCAACCAGCTATAGGCACAAAACATCAATACTCTTCCGCTTGCACAGTCGTGAGTGGCTACATGAAGGATGGTGAGTTCCATCCACAACATACTTATACGCAGACCTTAGGTGACTGCACTGCATGATTAGCAGAGCTTAATGGCACTGGAACACATGGATCCTGACGCTGATTGTCTGTGATTCGTACTATTGTGTCCATTCCTTCAATGAATATCTGCATTACTGAAGCTAGAATGGGTTCAGAGATTCAAAAGGAAACATCATCAAACACAGACTTCTGTGGGGGAAAGTAGCGGAACAGAAGGAAACGCTACCTAATGTCCATATTGTACATACACTAGGACACCAGCGTGTTGGAATACACATTGCAGGCAATACCGTGGCTGATGAAGCTGCCAAATCAGCAGTAGCTATGGCTTCTGTTGCTGCAGTAATTTGTTCTAGAGTGAAATTGGACGATGAAACACTGGCTGCTGTGAAAGCTTCGGCTGACGGCACGCCCATGCTAAAGACATACCCTGCCAAGTATTCCTACTGAATATCGTGCCTCACTACAGCCCTAGTTGTAATATCAATCAAAAAATGTATAGAGCGCGCTACTCACCCGTAAGGGTCTCACGGCGCTGTGGGGGAGAAAAAAGAAAATAGGGGGGGCTGCCGATTACTGTTCGAAAAGCCATGTCTTGAAGTGTTTTCTGAATGACAGGAGGTCCTGAGTCTTGCGGAGGTTGGTGGGGAGGGAGTTCCAGGTTTTGGGGGCGAGGTAGGAGAAGGATCTGCCTCCGGCGATGGTGCGTTGGATGCGGGGGACTGTGGCGAGGGCAAGGTCAGCGGAGCGGAGGTGGCGAGTGGGAGTGTGGAAGTTCACTCTTTCGTTGAGGTAGGCTGGTCCAGTGTTGGGGAGGGATTTGTGTGCGTGGATGAGGACTTTGAAGATGACCCTTTTGTCGATAGGAAGCCAGTGAAGGGATCTGAGGTGGGAGGAGATGTGTTCATGGCGTGGGAGGTTCAGGATTAGGCGAGCGGCTATGTTCTGGATCCTCTGGAGTTTCTGCTGAAGCTTGACTGTGATGCCAGCGGAGAGGGCATTTCCGTAGTCTAGCCTGCTTCTGGTGAGTGCATGGGTGACAGTCTTTCTGGTTTCTATGGGTATCCATTTGAAGGTTTTTTGCAGCATGCGGAGGGTGTTGAAACAGGAGGAGGTGATAGCGTTGATTTGCTGGGTCATGGAGAGAGAAGATTCTAAGATGACGACGAGGTTGCGTGCGTGGGGGGCGGGTGTTGGGGGTGATCCTAGGGCGGTGGGCCACCAGAGTCATCCCATATTGTTTTGTTGGGGCCGAAGATGATGATTTCGATTTTGTTAGAGTTTAGTTTGAGGTGGCTTGCTGTCATCCATTTGGCTGTGTCAAGGGGTCCGGCGTGGAGGTTGGTCTTGGCGGTGGTAGGGTTCCTGGTGAGGGAGATGACGAGCTGGGTGTCGTCTGTGTAGGATATGATGGTGATTCTGTGTGGCTGGAGGATGTTGGCGAGTAGGGCCATGTAAATGTTTAAATGGGTGGGGCTGAGGGAGGACCCTTGGGGAACTATCAGGGGTGGGTAATCGTGTGATTCCCAACAAAGATCAAAGACCAGAATTGATCAAAGCAGCACATTAGGGAGTTGCTTCTGCCCATGCTGGTGTGGCAGCTACAATATCATTGTTACAAGCACATTACTTGTGGCCAGGTCTCTACAAACAGTCCAAGCAGTATGTCCTTTGGTGTGACATCTGTCAGCAAATAAAAGGGTCCACCACAGACACCCCTCCTAATTTCTAACAAACCGTTACAATGTGTGTATTTGGACCATTGTGGTCCTCTGACACCTGACAGTGCATACAAATACATTCTAGTTGCTGTTAACTCAGGCTTTAGATTTCTATGGATTTGGCCACAATGCTCGGCTGAAGCTCAATATGCTGTTGCGGCTTTCCGCTCAGACCAGGGCCCTGCCTTTGCCTCAAGGACTTTCAGGGACACCATGGCTTCACTGGGGGTCCAGCTGCATTATTCGTCTCCATTTCATCCTGAGAGAAATAGTGTTGCAGAGTGAAGAATCCAGTATTTAAAGCAATCCTTAACAGCCAGAATATTAGGCACGAGTTGTAGTTGGCTTACTCACCAGTATGGAGTCCAGAGAGAATTCAATAATCTGCCCAAAAGGTCCTTGACAGGGCATACCTCATACGAATGCCTGTTCAGAACACAAATGTATGTTTCAGATCTTGATGGTCCAGGTGCGGAGGTGGTAGATGCACCTTTTGACATAAATGAAGGTGTCACTGTCTTGCAGGAGTTACAACAGTCCCATGACAACAACGCATCTGCCAGTGCCGACTCCTTGGGCATAAGGGATGTACCAACAACGTCTACTGGCTGGATTCCAAAAGTTGGAAATCTCATGCATGAAAAGAATGCTGTGAAAAAAGAGTTTGGTCCTTCCTATCCTGGACCGGTTCCAATCCTGGGAATACATGGTGCCAGGATTGTCATTCTACCACCACTGCCTGGTTCTAAAGCAAATCGCTTTGTCTCCATCGACAATGTCAAGCTTCACCATATGGCTGATCCTGCACAGCTGACCCAGAGGACTCCTGGGTAGTACCCAAATCCCTCTCACTACAGACCAAGATGTTCCTCTACAGATTTTAAGCAGCAATGCTGATACCTCTCTGAGCTTGGGGAGGGTGGAAAATGATCTTTCATTAGTTCC
Organism: Pleurodeles waltl; assembly: GCF_031143425.1. NCBI lineage: Eukaryota > Metazoa > Chordata > Amphibia > Caudata > Salamandridae > Pleurodeles > Pleurodeles waltl. The sequence goes on from NC_090451.1 coordinate 92,980,112, forward strand.
ACTAAGTTCTTCTGCAACAAGTAATGTTAGCAACATTGAGAGATTCTATTCAAATTCTATACAAACGGATGGTATAGTCTACTATAAACCAGAGAGGGAGACTTCTGCCAACTCTCCTCTTCCAAACACAGCTCCAGTTTTTGCACGAACTGCTTCTGGATAATTTTGCTAAAATCATTGACACTTTCACCGACTTATCTGCCTCTGCTACAACAGAACTGTCAAGAGCACATACGCTGATAATTTGGTTCAAAATTAACAATTTCATTCCTCCATGGAGCCATCTATGACTTTTATTAACTGTACTTGCCTTCCTCTTTTGGATTGGGTTTGTCATCGTTTCCTTTTTAATGATACATGGTCATTACCTTACTGAACGCTCTACAGTTGAACTGGTGGATGAGGTCCTAGAATCACATTTTTCTTCTCACAAAGTCCAGAGAGACTTGTCCCAGTGAACATTTCCGCTATACCAATGCCTGATGGGATTTTTCGGATAAAGTATCCTTTGATATCTATGACCTGATGGAGGTCATTCAAATTCTGTATGTATTTAAACTTTCCATGAACGATGTAATAACACCTGGTGTAGTTTCTGATGATTGGTATGTGAAAACAGTTGATTCAATGATGTCTGATTTACAATATTTCACTGTATTTGAAAGTGAGGATGTTTATCCATCCAAAGAAAATTATGGACATATGTTCTGTTATAATTATTATGGATATCATTTCTTTCACAGAGCAAGTACCCCAAAGACTACTTTAAAATTTTCTCCGTGGGAACAATGTCCGACTGCGCCATTGGAGAGTTCCAAAATATATACTGAAATGTTTGCATATTTTTCTCGGCACAATTAAAAAAATGCAGAGTCATATCACTTTAAATTGTCAGTAATGGAAAGTAAACACATTTTATTGACCAATACAAAAATGATTTATTCTGATTCCTTTGTTTCCCGGTTAGATATAGGAGGCTATGAATATTGGTTAAAGTAGATAGACTTGAAAAGTGTGTGGGGAAGGTAAAATTAGCAAATAAGGGGAAAGGAAGCTTAGTTCAGAGCATGCCTACTACCTGTTCAAATAATATTTTTAAATGAAACTGTACAACAGACAAGTTGTTTAGGCTTGGCAAAAATTAAGGATTTGAATGTGCCCAGTACCCCTACCCCTGCAAAATTTTATAAACGGCGAATGTACATTAATAAAACTGAAGAACAGCTTGATGAGTGGATCCAGAATGGAACATTTAGCACATCACTTTCACGTCGTGGTGGGTGGTGATTGTGGCCAATAGACACCAATGTGTCTACATATTGTAAACTCCACAGGGGGTTTAAAACAAATAGTCTAGACCCTCGCCATGTGTCATTGGAACACGCAAGTATAGTGACAACATATAGTGTAGGGAAATTATGCCAGCAATGGTTGAAAAGTTTCTCACTTGATGCTGTTAAAGAATACCTCAGTCTCCTGTCTAATGATACAGATTTGCAGGATTTCCTGTAAGGCCCCAGAAGACAACACAGAAAGCGCTTCTTATATTCAGTATATAATGAAATTTGGAAACCTTCCAAACAAGAATCTGCTGCCCGGTTAAGGCAAATAGATCAGAAAAATCTACAGAAAGCATTAGCCTTTGTAGATAATGGGATTAACACCTTGTCTGACCAGATATACAGTTTAGACAACATTGTCTCTTCTGCAATAGACATAATACAGAGTGACATGTCATTTTTACACCATGGACAGAGACAACTAAGGTCCGTTATACAGTTAGGTTGGACACTACAAGCATTGAAAACAGGTCACGTTCCCTGGCAACACATTAGCGCAGTGGATATATTTGCAACATTTAATTTAACGCTGCAACAACAGATAATGGCTAAGAAGGAAGTAACTTATGTCATGTTAAACATTGAGAAGTTAGAAAAGTTGCCTTTTACTGTGGCTGAAATACCATCTGTTGAATGGTTAATACAGGGGTTATTAATCTGCCTATTTCAACACTTCAGTGCACATCTTGCTTGAAACACATTCCAGTACGCAGATATGAAAGGCTGGGAGATAATTATATACACAAGGTGTGGGACCAGGTGTGGGAGCTTCCCTTTTCATACAAATGTTTCAATGGCATGTAAGAGGTCTTTCTTAGCGGCAGTGAATGTGTGACTTCTGTGAGCCACTCGATGGTTTGTAAGCAGCTGTCCTTGCACAGGGTGTGTAATGCCTCAGTAGATAACCTGGCTTGCTAACTGAAGGGAGTTCAGTCTCCTTGATTAGACCTGCATTCCAGGTGCTCTGAAATGGAAGCTATGTGCTTCTTAATAGCGAGAGTTGTTGTGGAATGCGAGCTGGAATAGCTTATGTTGCTTCGGTCTCCCAAATTGTCACCTCTTGCAGGAATGTCCTTTTCCCCACTACACAACAAAGGGAAGTAGCAGAGATTTGGCTTCATATTGCTACTTACAATATGAATTTTGACAAGTTAAGCAGACTCAAGGCGTTATTGTTTCAAAAACATGTGGCACCTACCTCTGCGTGCAAGACCTATGCGCTTCAAGTTGCAAGGTCATCTGCAGAGATTCAGTCCCTTTTAAGCACAAACTTTCCGAGACACTTTGGTGAACTTGTGGGACGACTATTTAAGGCATCCAGTACTACTGGAATCGCGCATTTGTTTAAGGCTGTTGGTTCTGGTTTCACTCACACCTTTTCTTCTATATTTGGCTTAATCCCTTCAGTCATACACTCAATATTTTTGAGTATTTTGGGGGGATTTTTGATTACTGCACCCACCTGTGCCAGACCATAGACCTCCTTACCTTCAGGAAACTTCTCAAGACCTGGCTGTTCGAGCAGTAGCAGCACCTTCCCCCCTTCACCCTCACGGGTGAGTAGTGCGCTTTACAAATTCCTGATTGATTGATTGATTACTTTGGCTATAACAGGTGGCATTCTGCTGTTGCTATTTTTTCTGCGCCATGGCTGTCCTTTCACAACAAGGAGAACTGAAAGTGCTTCCACCAGTGCACCTGTGTCATTAACACATGATGCAGTATTTCAGAGCACCATTCCTGAAAGAACTAGAGTGCGACTGGTTTCTATCATTTAGTCCGGTTTTGGATTGTGTGCAGCCCATGTTTCGATGCCTTTGGCACCTTTTTGAATGTGCACGGAAAGTTTGTCTTTCTGTGCAGCACTTACTTTCATTGGGCACTGACCTGTTGTTGTTCTCGTTGAGGGCTCATTACTAGACTTGCGCGTTGAGGGTGCGTTTGCTAAGGGAAGCTGTCTATGAGTTGCCCTTCGTGGATAATGGGGTCTTAACTCAACATTGGGCACTACATGGAATGCTGCTGCCTCAGCTGGAGCTCAGGCTTTGGAACATGAGTGCCCCTTGGTTTTCTTTGGAAACGATTTGGCTATTTTGCCATCTGCCGAAGTGGAACATTTCCTGACTTCAATTTTCCTGGATATCATTGGGGATTTTAAAAATGACATTGACTTTTGAATTCAGTTTTTTTCTAGCCACTTCTGAGGTTTTAAAGTGCCCCTTTTTACCCCATGCTCAAGTGTCCTTTAACTTGTCATTACTGACATTCATTTTTATATGCTTTTATGAAGTGATTTTAGTAGCTTATCTTTCCCATTTTAGGCTTTGAACCACCTTTGAACCAGCAAGGGGAGGGTGTTGTGTAACTATTTTAGCCATGGTTTAGACACATTATTTTAGCAAATTACGCCTGCCGTTGTGCGCTTCAGCCCAGTTACATTTTTTCCAGCATTGCTTTATTTTTCTAGCATTAGCCACATTTGCGGTGTTGTTTTATTTTTTCTATCTGTTTGTTCTTTCGCCTAGGAAAGCATCATGTTCTTAGCATTTCACTTTGTGCTTTCCTCACAGCTGCAGTCAGATTGGGTTGCCGGCAAATGTGGTACGCTGTGTCTCCTGCATTCACAGAAACATACATATTCTTACGTGGGGACCTTTTCTTGGAATATCAACTTTTTATTATAAAAACACTTTTCTGTCCCATACACGTTAGAGGGAGATTCCAGCCAGATGACCACGACTGCATGCTGACCGCTGAATGTCTTCGCTACAGCTACTTGCTTAGACTGCTGAACCCCTGGCCTATATGGGTTCAGTCTTTTTTTATACAACAGGCTTCCTTGCTCAGGTATGGGGGATGATGTCTACCCAGGGGGGAAACCTGGAGGGTAGATTAGGGCTTAGCACGTTGTGCTCTAACATAGCTTAGGTAGGAAATATATGGAAAATGTTACTTACTCAGTAGATATCTGTTCGTGGCATGTAGTGCTGTAGATTCACATGCTTTGCATAAGTCCGCCATCTAGTGTTGTACTCGCAGTGTTACAAGTTGTTTTTCTTCGAGGAAGGTTTTCGAGTCACAGGAGCGAGTGACTCCTCCTCTCGGTGATACTGCGCATGGGCATCGAGTCCTTTGTTACATTGTTTTCCCCGCAGGAGGGTGAAGTAAAGAGTGTATAAGTGTATATGTACATATATAGTAAAGAAATTAGATGTCAATGCAATGTATATACATATTTATAATATTTAGTACTACTATGGCCACAGGATTCTGGGGAGGAGGGAGAGTGCATGTGAATCTACAGCACTGCATGCCACGAAACAGATGTCTACTTGGTAAGTAAAATTTTCTGTTCAATGGCATGCATAGCTGTAGATACACATGTTTGTATAGACTGTAAAGCAGCCCCCCCAACCCCCCAAAATTGAAGAGCTCTTTCAGCAACTGAATCTGGCTGTGGAAAGAAGACTGCCAATTCCACTGACTGATTGATATGAAAAGGTAAAACCACTTTTGGTAGGAATTTTGGATTTGTTCTCAGAACTACTTTGTTTTTGTGAATTTGAAAGAAATGTTCTTCTAAAGTGAATGCTTGAATTTCACTGACTCTTCTTTAAGGACTGATTGCTACTAAGAAGGGAACCTTCCATGGTAAAAACTGAATTGGGCAAGAATGCATGGGCTCAAATGGTGGCCCCATAAGTCTTGTGACTACAATGTTAAGATTCCACACAGGGGCTGGTGGAGCTCTAGGTGGAATAACCCTTTTAAGACCCTCCATAAAAGCCTTTATAACAGGAATCCTAAACAGGGAAGTATGTTGTCTGTTTTGGAGGTAAGCAGCTATTGCTGTTAAATGCATACTAATAGAGTATGTGAGGTTTGCTTTTTGTAAGTGTAGCAAATAGCAAACAATATCCTGTATTGAAGCTTTGAGTGGGTCAATGTTTTTAGGCTGACAACAGTAGACAATATGCTTCCATTTCACCGCATAACACTGTCTAGTTGTGGGTTTGCATGCTTCCTTTAGAATATCCATACATTCAGATGGAAGTTGTAAGTAGCCAAACTCTATGACTTCAGGAGCCAAATCGCAAGGTTGAGTATGCTGGGATTTGGATTTCTGATTTGAGCTCTCTTTTAAGTCAACCAATCTGGTCTGTTTAGTAGTTTGTGATGTGGTACTACAAACAGAGCCAACAGTGTTGTATACCAATGTAGACGTGCCCATGTGGAAGCTATGAGTATCATGGTGAGCGAGGTTTGTTTCATGTTTTTGATCAGAAATGGAATTAGTGGGAGAGGTGGAAAAGTGTAAGCAAATATCCCAGACCAATTGATCCATAGAGCACTGTCCTGGGATTGAGGGTGTGGGTACCTGGATGTGAAGTTTTGCTTGTGGTGAAAAGGTCTATGTCTGGGGTTCCCCACATTTGAATATATTGTTGAATCCCATTTGTGTACTTGTTGTTGCGTCCTGCTTAAGAGGTCCGCTAGTTGATTGTGTATTCCTGCAAGATACTCTGCCAGTAATTGAATCTGATTATGAATTGCCCATTTCCTAATTGTCTTTGCTAAAAGGGACAATTGAGATGAGTGTGCCCCCCCCCCCGTTTTTGCAGATAATACATAGTGGTCATATTGTCTGTCCTTATTAACACTATCTTGTGTGTGATTTGTGTCTGAAAGGCTTTGAGCGCTAGGAATACTGCTAGTAATTCCAAGTGGTTTATATGATAAGTCTGTTGAATTGAGTCCCATTCCCCCTGTACAGTGAGGTTTTTGAGATAAGCTCCCCAAACCTATCATTGATGCATCTGTTGTGATTGTGGTTTGAGATACAGGGTCCTGAAAGGGCCGCCCCTTTGAAAGGTTAATGCAATTCCACCATTGCAGAGAGCGGAGAGTCTGGCAGTCCAATAACTCTAGATCCTGATTTTGACCCTGTGCCTGAGACCATTGTTGAGAAAGACACTCCTGTAGTGGTCTTATGTGCAGTTTTGCATTGGGTACTATTGCTATGCATGAAGCCATAATTTCCAAGAGTTTCATCACTAACTTCACTGTATAAGTGTGGTTGGATTGTAGTCAAGATATGAGATTATGAAATACTTGAATCCTCACTGAGTTTGGGTATGCTAATCCTGATTGAGTGTTCAGAATTGCTCCCAGATACGGTTGCACTTGTGATGGCTGCAGGTGAGATTTGTGGTAATTGATTCTGAATCCTAGATTGTGTAGGATGTCTATGGTATATTGAGTGTGTTGTTGACAAATTTGAATTGTATTGGCTTTTATGAACCAGTCGCCCAGATATGGGAAGACATGTATGTATTGTCTTCTGAGGAATGCTGCAACCACCGGTAAGCATTTGGTGAACACCCTTGGTGCTGTTGTTACTCCGAATGGAAGCACCTTGAATTAGTAGTGCTTTTCTTCTATAAGAAATCTTAGATACCTTTGATGTGCAAGATGTATGCGAATGTGGAAATAAGCATCCTTGAAGTCTAATGCTGTCATGCAATCCTGTTTTTGTACTAGGGCAGTGGTTCCCAAACTTTTTCGATCCCCGGCTCCTTTGACCTATTGGCCGTGTTGGCCACGGCTCCCCATTATGTTACTTTTTTTTGGCGGGTGGGGGAACGTAATCCCAGCCTGTACCTGTACATACACTATTTACAGTTTGACTTCTTTATTCTCTCGTTCAGGTTCCTGAAAACCATTTATTTTAAACTATTTCTTTTCTTTTGTCATAGGGACATTATTAATGGTACACTGGCGCCCTCAGCTGGTCACAATAATTAATGCAGGGGGTTTTGTTTCCAAAACCACGGTGAAAAGCTACCGATTAAAAGCACCTCCGAGTGGTTTCCAGACTGTGTGCGGCGCCCCTGGCTAATTTTGACGGCGCACCAAGGAGCCGCGGCGCACAGTTTGGGAACCACTGTACTAGGGGAATGATGTCTTGTAGAGTGACCATATCAAAGTGTTCTGAAAGGATGTATTGATTGAGGGGGTCTGAGATCTAAAATTAGTCTGAGAGTACCATCTTTCTTTGGTATGAGGAAGTGCAGTAAATATACTCCAGACCCCTGTTGGAATATAGGTACTATCTCTATGGCTCCTTCGATTAGTAGAGATTGTACTTCCTGTTTTAATAAAGTGAGATGTTCCTGAGTGAGTCTGTGTGAATGAGGGGGGGATGTTTGGTGGAGCAGAGATGAGCTCTAGACAATAGCCATGTTGGATAATTATGTTGTGCCATTGCGGGTAAAATGTTGCCAGTCTTCCTCGCAACAGGAGATGTATACTCTGTGGGGATTTGTAAGAAGTCACTGTTTTGTTTAGGTGGAGGAATCTCTGGGGGAGGCTGATTTACCTCTTCCCGTATAATTAGATCCTTTGTAAGAGCCTCTGAATGAACCTCTATTATAGAAGTGTGGCCCTTGTTTTTACTGTGAAGTAGATGGTTTGAAACTCCTAAAGTGTGGCCTACAAAAAGTGCCCCTAGTTGGCGTGGTGTGTAATACACCCATTGCTCTGAGTCTTTTTCAAATTGATCTATTGTGGTATCAACCCCTGGACCAAACAGAGGTTCGTTATCGAAGTGCATGTTTAAAATTGCTTGCTGTTGCTGTATCTCTGGCTTAAATCCTGAAGCTCTTAGCCATGCATGTCTCCTAATGATTATGGTTGTGTTGACTCCCCTTGCTGCTGTATCAGCTGCATCTGTAGCACATCTGCTTGCATTGTTAGAAATAGCCAGTCCTTCTGCTACTATTTGTTGTCCCTTTTTTTGACGTTCCAGTAGAAGATATTGTAACAAGTCTTCCATCTGATCCCAATGAGCCCTGTCATACCTTGCTAGGAGTGCTTGGGAGTTTGCAATCCTCCAATGGTTAGCAGCTTGAGTAGCAATTTTTACCTGCTGCATCAAATTTCCGACTTTCTTTGTTTGGAGGGGGAGCATCTCCTGTATAGTGGCTATTGGCTTTTTTTTGCTGCACCTACCACTATAGAATCAGGTTGTAATTGTGTCCTAATAAAAACTGGTGCAGGTTTATATTTTGTCTCCACCTGGGGTGTAATAATTCTTGCTTTCAAAATGTCTTCAGCATGTCTAAGCATAGCTGGAAGCATAGGGAGACACTGAAACTCTTTATTAGTAGATGTTAGAGTGTTAAATAGAAAGTCATCCTCAATAGGATCTGTATGTTACTGTACTTTATGATACACACTTGCTCTTGCTATAACTTGGTTATAAGAAGTGGTATCTTCAGGGGGAGATGGTCTTGCTGGGTATGGATCTGGATCATTAGGGAGAATGGGATCTATATCATATATATCCCATGGGTCTACCTATTTTTGAGGATCAATTAGGTCATCTGTATGCAGTGATGTACATGATTTCTGTGCAGAAAACTGTGCTGATAATGTAGGTAAAGGTGGTGGGGGGTAGCAGGAAGGATAGGAAAATCTGGTGGCGAAGGCTTAGACTGTTGGATTGCCTTTTGTTTCTCATTCTGTTTAGAGACCTTAATAGGTGGAGGCCCAGCATCCAAAGTCTCTTGAAAAGTCTGTTTTCTTTTTATTGTTGGAGGAGGACAGGCTATGACCCTTCCTGTTTCTTTGTGTATATGAACCTTGCGCTGTTTAGCATCCATAACCTCTAATATAGGTTGTAGGAAAAATCAGATTTTTGGTTCAGTACCAAAACTGATGTGGCTGGCTGTTTGGTATATGCCGAATGCACTTTGTTTTTTTGGTCCAGTGCCGAACCCAATGGTTGGTCATCCGAAGGTAATTTTTGGGTCCGACCATGGCCCGAAGGCAGTGCAGGACCGAAGACCGATGCATGAGTCTTTTTAATTGTCTTTGGTGTGGCAGGGCTGATTTTCTCACGCACTGCGCCGACGGAATATCTTGGCTGTCGACATCGGAATCTGGATTAGAATTGGAATCTGCAATGGAGACGGCTGCGCGCTGTCATATTTCTTCTTGCGCATGTTCTTCGCCAAAGATGTCCGGTGTGTGTTCTGACGACTTGGACGCCATTTCCATTCGAAACGCCCTTCGGTCCCAAAGAGTCGTTTTGGATCGAAATGATCTGCAAGTGTCGCAGGTTTCTTCTCTATGTTCCAGAGACAGACAGAGATTGCACACCAAATGCTGATCGGTGTAGGGAAATTTGGTGTGGAACCGTGGACAGAACCGAAATGGAGTCTGTTCCATCAGCCTAAAATGACTACAACATGTCGAAGTAAGCCCAAAAAGGGCCAGGTCGCCCACTACAATCGGATTGACTATACTGACGTTTATAGAAAGTTAGAGAGAAATTCAGAGAATACCGAACCAAGATATACCAGAGCGAGAGGAAACACGTCTGAACCCGACAGAGGAAAGAAAACTATCTAACAAAGGACTCAATGCCCATGCTCAGTATCACCAAGAGAAGGAGTCACTCGATCCCATGACTCGAAAACCTTCTTTGGAGAAAAACAACTTGTAACACTCCGAGCCCAACACTAGATGGCGGATTTATGCATGTGTATCTACAGCCACACTTGCAATAGAACATATATATTCCTAGTGACAGTATGGCGGGACTGTTTTTTTGTTTCACTCTCCTTGTCACAATTTTGCTTCTAATGTGTTTTATCATCCTAGTTATTGCAATACATGCCATTTTATTTAAGATGTAGTTACTTCAATAAAACATATTGAACTATACTCTGCTTCTGTTTGTCTTTGCTTGAGTGAGGCTAATGTAACTGAGAGAAAGGGGTGAGATCTGATCGACCACGATTCCCCTGAGGAGTCCTCTCCGTCATGACCCCAGTTGCCACAATCATCCCTGCTCTTGGGTGGAGATGAGGCACTGCTAGTTGGCCAGAAAACCCGGATTGGGGTGACAGGTGTCACATGGTGTGGGATTGAACTCAGTAACCCACGATTCAGGTGATCCTGCCACCTAAATCCAGTAGTCTCATTAGGATAATGAGAACCTATGCAAGAACGCTTCCACTTACTCTAAACCCGACCCTTACAGAGTCCCAAACATTGGTGAACCTGTTTTTCAATTACAAATAAATGCTTTTGTATGAAAAAATGTCAAATTAACCAGTGGCTCTGGTTTTATTCTTACTACAAAAGCCTGGAAAATGTTGGTGAATTTTATTGGCTTAAAAAAATCTTGCTTGATGTCTTGATGAATTATTGTTAAATTGGATAAAGAAGAGATAACCCGCGTCCCAGCCGAATTGGACCCAACCTCCTTCATATAAACAAGCATTGCCTCTGGGACACCTTAATACAATCCACTGTTACTAGGAACCTCAGAATAGTTTTACCCTCTGTCATGAGACAAAAGAAAAATCCATTAGGTTCTGATGTGAAGATTCATTAACTCCATCCTCATCATACTTTCCATACTGCAAAAGGACTGAACACTAACCTTGTAATTGGCAGAATCAACTGCTTTACATCCTTTCAGTGTGTTGCCCCTAAACAAAGTTATAAAAATGACTTCACAGACCCCGTTTAATCTTTGGAGACACACCCTCATCTAACCTTACCAAATCCAAGCTGGCTGGTTATCCGTGACACACCGTTTCTTGTAGAAACTACTCATGTTGGTATTTACAGCTATCCATGGCATTTGTATTACTTGTCAACAAGCTCTGACCAAATATCTTGTCACTCTTAACCTAAGACCTTACACCTTTGCTCTTCTTGTGACCCCCATACTAGGATTAACAAAATTATCCAGCAGTGAAGGTTTGAATAATGCAGCATGGCTGACTTAAGTAAGTTGTTATGAAAGGCAAATTATGCAGCATTATGAAAGACATTCTGTGGGAATACTATTCTGACTTTTTGTCACTTAAAAGCACATTAATACTGTCTGAGCAAACGTTTAGTCTTGTTAGTTCCACTTTATCAAATCACCAAAACATAGCAAGAGTAACTGAAAAGCGATTAATTCACATTTGTAACTGATCTTCTAGTGTGAGGTCCGATATGTGGCACTTTCTAAAGATTTTTAACCCATTTGAGCTCAATATAAACATTTTTGTTAACATATGCAAGGATTATGTAGATAGTGTAGCAAAGCCAAAATTATGCAAAATGGCGGCAGTCTCAAAATTCAACTATTTCAGAGGCACCCCTCCTAACCCACTCTATACTGCATCTTTATTTTGATTTGTGTCCCTTTCTGTCTGCTTGTACAGGTCATAAGTTCTCTAGTACAATTCAAGAAAGACTTGAAAACTCACTTGATACTGATCAATGCACAATAGACTAAGGCCCATATTTATACTTTTTTAGCGCCGCTTTTTGACGCAAAAGTGGGGCAAACTTACAAAATACAATTGTGTTTTTGCGTCAAAAAGCGGCGCAAATGTGAGAACAAAAAAGTATAAATATGGGCCTAACTTTCTCCACTTCTCCGTCTGCATATCTGCTTAAGTATGAAAGCTGTATTAATGTACAACATTAATTTGTTTAAACATCAAGTTGCGCTTTTGTTCACCTGACACACAAATGCATGAATGAAAGGCTCATAACCTGGTTAACAATTTTTTTAAAAACTGGAAATGACCTACGGCCATCCACAAAGAAGGAAGGCAAAGAGGTGACGTCAATTTGATTTATTTACACATTGAGTATTTTTCACTATGTAATAACACCTCCTTACAGGCAATACCATTCATCTTCATCAATGTGTTTGATGCTAGCAATGTTGTAGAGACACAGCACTGATGGATACATTGGGGCTGATTCACACAGACATGTATGAGTACAGGAAGTAGTACTAAAGGAGTACATTTTGCCATACCCAGAAACACTTTTTTGAACCAACATCAAAACATTAACTCCCAAATAGTAATAGTGCAGATAGGGTGCAGTCCATTATATCTGTCCTAACTGTATATTCACATGTTATTTACATTTTACATGCTTTAGTAGCCAATCCATAAAGGCCATTAAGACTACTTAAAATTCTACTAAAGGACTGCTACTGTCCGTCTTACAAATTGGGTTTGTGAATGGGCCCATATATTTAGAAACATTTCCAGAATACATAATTCCACTGGCAGAATAACAAAAAAAAGTAATATTTTGTGAAATTGCTAAATCGTTACTCGTTTCCTAATCATGGATCTGACAAGATTCCACAACAATAAAAAAGTTAATATGCATTTTTTTAACTAAAATAAATACAGTTATTTCTAAAACTCACTGAAAACAATAAGTTTTTGATTTTTTGGGTGGGCAAAATAATTTTAAAGACTTCTATTCCCAGAATGGTTTGTGGAAGCTTCAGACTTTTAAAGTACATTTTGCGTGCTTTGTATTTCGGCAATTGCATGGATTCCAATTAATTATCAATATAACTTTTGTTTTTTTTTAAATTCCGATTTGTAAATTTTTAAAGAAAACTTTGGTTTTATTTAAAATGCTGTGATTTGATTTGTTAAAATATATGTCACGGTGTTTCAGGTAGCATCACGCCTCCACGTCTGTGAACTCCTTGGAAGGCATGCACATGGTCCAATAAATACAAGTTGATACTCTAGAATGTTACTGACAAATAAGCATTTATTTTTCATGTAATCTTTCAATCATCAGCATTCTCTAACAGGAAGTTTGAAGTGGTCTGATTTTCATAATGTGAACATTAGTTCGTATGCTTGATATTTTCTCTGCTTCACATCCTACTTTCAAATTCGTGGTATGAACTTTGGAAAAACATCTGCTCTTGCTCCAGGTAGACAATGGATGATTCGGTCTGATGGATGAATGGTTTTCTGAGGATGACCCTCATTTCTCCTTCTAGAAAAAGAATCAGAAGTTACCCAAATGCGTGTCACATTTGAATTAAACACAACTAGAGACCGCCACCAAGCATTGAAAATGTCAAGAAATACTGAGAATTACAACTTTTGGCTAAATCTTTATTATGGTACCTAAGCTGGTACACATTTAGGATTTTGTTCAGTTGTGAGAAGGAAACACACAAAGTAATACCTAAATAAAGATATTTATACTTACACTTTTGCTTTGATGTAGATTCTTAAAATACTAAAACAGTTGCCATTTTTTCTGCATTAAGGTACCCAAAGAACACTACACGATATGCAAGACTCGGATGGTTGCATGTAAGTGATGTGTTCTCACAGCAGCATCAAGACGACCTGACCATTTTTTTGTACTGAATGGACCTACTTCTATGACATAATGTAAAATGGTACTTATCCAGGAATCTCCATGACCTTCATAAACACTGCCTCATTAATATTCATGCGGGACTTTCTTCAGTGAATCCATATAGTCCAAACTCCCCGCTGGGCCAGAAAGAGAAAGCAGAGCTGTGCCTCTGAATTTCCTTTCATAATGAGCTTTAAATGGGTGGTGGTTGCATTCTCATAAGAAAGTGGCAGATGCTAAAATGGACATCACAGAGTGCAAGGAGTGGTGCGTTAGTATGTTCTCTGCTCCCTTTGCTGCCAGACGCCCCCCCTTAGAAAGTGAAACTGTCTGCCATGGACAGTTTCCACAGTGCAGATGGTTACGTCCAACCATGGGAGATGGTAACAGTTCAATGTTTTTGGGACTACTGGAGAACTCTCAAATCACTGATACATTTCCATGAGAGTTCCAAGGAGTGGAAGGTGCCTATTAACCACATCCTTTCCTTTCTGATTTGCTGGGATTTGTAATTCTGACACTGCAAATCGCAAATACATTTGTGAATTGCAATGTACTTTTAATGACTCCATTGAAAAGCCAACTCCTAGTGCAACACCATGGTAGAATGACACTGTTTACTACTTACCATCCTCATCTTCAGTCCGGTCCACAAGCACATGGCCTGTAATTGGTTGAGGAGCTCGTCTGGCCTTAAAGACACCTTTAAAACAAAAATGTAAAGTAATCACAGAAAATGACCACTAGTAGCCTATCACATAAACTTGAGTAACAAGCGGCTAAATCACTAACACCATCAGCAGTAGAGAAAACCAAAAAATACTGTTCATTTCATAATGTCAATATCTACTGTTGCAAGTGCTTACTTTGTAAATGAATGAGTGCCCAGGCCCAAAACTCTGTTCAGACGCCCGCATCCCACAAATGAAATGTTGTTGTGCCAATAAGCTGCATAGTCTTGAATCCATCTCCTACTTTTTTATCCACTACCAGGCCCTCCTTCTCCTTTATCTTACTCTTGCAGGTTCCTTTTTTCTACCTTTGTGCTGAATTTTCCGTCTTTCTGCTTTGTGTGTTTATCCTTCGCTTACTCTTGGTAAATCGCTGATACAGAAAAATAAGTGCCACCCCCCCAAAATGAGTGCTGGTGGTGCCCACCAGCTCAAATTAAGCACTGACTGTAGGGAAGTGCCCCTGTTGGCATGGTTACCCCCCACACACACTTTTTGCCTGATATTGATGCCAACTTTGACTGCAGGTGTGCTGGGATCCTGCTAACCAGGCCCCAGTACCAGTGTTCTTTCCCAAAACCTGTTCTATTGTTTCCGCAATTGGCACACCTGGCACGCAGTTAAGCCCCTTTTAAAAACTACCCATGGTACCAAGGGCCCTGTAGCCAGAGAAGGTTCCCAAGGGCTGCACCATGTATTATGCCACCTTGGGGGACCCTCTCACCAAGCACATGCACACTGTCCTTGCAGCTTGTGGGCGCTGGTGTGGAGAAAAAGGCAGAGTCGATATACATCCCTCTCAGGGTGCCATGCCGGCACACCACTGCATGTGGCATAGGTAAGTCACCCCTCTAGCAGGCCTTACAGCCCTAAGGCAGGGTGCACTATACCACAGGTGAGGGCAAAGCTGCATGAGCAAAATGCCCCTACAGTGTCTAAGTCCATTCTTAGACATTGAAAGTGCAGGGTAGCCATATTGAGTATATGGTCTGGGAGTTTGTCATTACCACCTCCACAGCTCCATAATGGCTTCACTGAATTCCGGGAAGTTTGGTATCAAACTTCTCAGCACAATAAACGCACACTGATGCCAATGTTGTATTTTTTTTTAACAATGCACCCAGTGGGCATCTTAGAAATGCCCCCTGTATTTTACTCAATCCTTTAGTGCATGACTGACTGGTCTGTGCCAGCCTGCCACTAAGAGATGAGCTTCTGGCCACATGGGGTGGGAGTCTTTGTGCTCCCGGTGACCAGGAACAAAGCCTGCACTGGGTGGAGGTGTGAAGCACCTCCCCGCTGCAGGAACTGTAACACCTGGCAGTGAGCCTCAAAGGCTCAGACCTCTTGTTACTGTGCCTCAGGGTACCCCAGCGAGTGGAGTTGCCCGCCCCCCCAGACAAAGCCACTCTTTTGGCGGCATGTCCGGTGGGAAAATTAGGGAAAGCAGGAAGGAGTGACCACCCCAGTTAGGACCACCCCTAAGGTGTCCAGAGCTGAGGTGACCCCCCTCCCTGCAGAATTGTCTATCTTAGTTTGGAGGACAGGGCCCAATAGGGTTAGGTTTGTGTCCCCCTCCCCAAAGGGAGTGGATACAAGAAGGGTGTAGCCATCCTCAGGGTCAGTAGCCATTGGCTACTGCCCTCTGACCCCTGTAATGCCCCTAAATCCAGGATTTAAGGGCTCCCCTGAACTTAAGTCGTCAGATTCCTGGTGACCTCACAAGAAGAAAGAAGAAGGACTGCTAAGCTGAAGTCCCAGCAGAGAAGAGGGAAGGCAAGAACTGACTTGCCGGCCTGTCTCCTGCTTCAGAGAAATTGCAAAAGAAAGTCACACATCCTGTGGGTCCAGCAACCTCTGCCAAATCTCCAGAGGGCTGCCTGCATCACAGAAGACCAAGAACTATTGTGGACAGTGGCCCTGTCCAAAAAGAAACTACAGCTAAGGACTCCAGACCCTCCCCGGATCCGCAAGTCCTGACCACTCTGCACCCGATGCCCACAGACCGTGTCCAGGTGGCCTAACCAACTAGAGAGGATCCCCAGGTGATTTTGAGCAAATGCCACCCTCGGCTGACCACTCCTGTCCCCCACGACGACACCTGCAGTGTGAATCCAGAGGAGCCCTGTGACTGCAAAAGCTCCAGATGAAGATATCCGATGCGAAAAGGTACACTGTACCCCCAGTCCCCAGGCCTTGGAGAACCCAACCTCTGGTGCAGCAACGTTCAGAAGACGGCCCTCCTACTTGCTTAGCCTGTGGTTTTTCCTGAACAGATCCCCTGGACCCAGCCTGCGGCATCCAAGTGACCCCTGGGGCCCCCTCATAGGAAAACACTGGGAGCTCAATGGTCTGTTTGCACCCTGCACCTGGTCGCCCCTGCGCCACTAAGGGTGTCAGTTTGTTGCCTACTTATGGCCTCCAGATGCTCCTCTAAACTCCCCAGGTCTGCCCTCCAAAGACATGGGTACTTACCTGCCAGCTGATCTGAAACTGAGTGCCCGGAGGCCCCATAGGAGCCCATGTTAAACTTGCCTCATCTTTGACCTCTGCACCCGGCCGGCCCAGTGTTGCTGGTGGTGGGTGTTTGGGGTTGAACCCCAACCAGTGGAATTCCCAACCCCCGGAGACTGGAACTGTAAGTGTTGTATGTACCTGCAAAATGTACTAACTTTTCTTCGTCCACAGGAACTGTTCTGAAAATTGCACTGTCAACTTTTAAAACCGATTATTGCCTTTTATTCAAAAAACGAAAAACTTACCAATTCCAATCAAAATGGTATTGATACATATATGAAATACTTATTTATTTATGTACTTCCTTGCAACTTGAATCTTGTGGTTTGAGTAATAAATTAACAAAATATATTTTTTCTATATAAAAACAATTGTTCTGGAGTTAAGTCATTGAGTGTGTGCTTCTTCTATTGTCTGTGTGTGTACAACAAACACTTTGCACTACCCTCTGCTAAGCCTAACTGCTCGACCACACTACCACAAAAGAGAGCATTAGTATTATTTACTTTAGCCTCTGTTAAGCCTCTGGGGGATCCCTGGACTATGTGAACACTATGGCGGTCATTCCGACCCTGGCGGTCATGGACCGCCAGGGCCGGGGACCGCGGGAGCACCGCCAACAGGCTGGCGGTGCTCCCAAGGGCATTCTGTACCGCCGCGGTCAGAAACGGAAAACCGGCGGTGTACCGCCGGTTTTCCGCTGCCCTGGGGAATCCTCCATGGCAGCGCAGCTTGCTGCGCCGCCATGGGGATTCTGACCCCCATACCGCCATCCTGTTCCTGGCGGTTTCGGCCGCCAGGAACAAGATGGCGGTATGGGGTGTCGTGGGGCCCCCGTAACAGGGCCCCACCAAGATTTTTAGTGTCTGCCATGCAGACACTGAAAATCGCGATGGGTGCAACTGCACCCGTCGCACCCCTTCCACTCCGCCGGCTCCATTCGGAGCCGGCATCCTTGTGGAAGGGTGTTTCCCGCTGGGCTGGCGGGCGGCCTCCTGGCGGTCGCCCGCCAGCCCAGCGGGAAACCCAGAATACCCGCGGCGGTCTTGTGACCACGCAGCGGTATTCTGGCGGCTCCCGCCGGCCCCGCGGGTACCGCGGCCGGCGGGAGTCAGAATGACCCCCTATATCTCATTTTGATATAGTACATACAGAGACAGCTTCCTACATTGGTGGATCAGCTGTGGGGTTTACAACTTTGCATTTGCTGGACTACTCAGCCAATACCTGATCACACAACTAAGTTCCAAAATTGTCTTTAGAAACTGATTTTTGAATTTGTCAAATGTTTCTACATTTCTAAAAGTCCTGCTAGGGCCTTGGTTAAGTTCATTTAGCATCTCTTTCTAGATTTAAAAAGTTATTGTATCTTAGGGGTTAGTAACTAGAAGTAGTTTTAGTTCCTAAAAGTAATTCCCAACTTTAGTAACATAATGGGCAGCTCAGAGGAAATGGTTGTGGAGCTCAACCTCACCCGTTAACTCCATTTAGGGATGGGAGAGTTAAGGCCCCTCTGCAAGCTAAAAAAGATTAGAACAGGCTCCAACCCTACCAAGGTCAAGCTCCAGGAGCTCTTGGCAGAGTACATTTGGGACCACCCTGCTGAGGAGTAAGACCTCCCCCGCAAATATGCAAGATGTTGGAGCTGAGGAGGATGAACTCCCCCCTTCTCACCTAACTAGGGAGATCAGGGTCCCAAGGTCCCTATCTCCAAAGATAGTACTCACAGTACCTGGATGTTCGAAAGGGAGTCCAGCTCCTCTGGGAACATTGAGGGTAGCCCCAATGAAGAGGACCTCCTTTTAGCAAGGATGCCCAAAACATTAGCTTTGGAGCAACATCTCCTAGTTATAGAGAAGGAGAGAGCAGAAATGGGCTTAGCACCCATTAATGGTGGCAGCAACTTAAATTGGGCCAGAGAGAATATGGATACCCTAAAAATCCCCAAAGGGATTGCCTCAAAATATGAGGAAGGTGATGATATCACCAAATGATTCACAGCTTTTGAGAGAGCCTGTGCAATTAGAAAACTAAACAGATCTCACTGGGGGGCTCTCCTTTGGGAACTGTTTACTGGTAAGTGTAGGGACAGACTCCTCACACTCACTGGTGTAGATGCTGAATCCTATGGCCACACAAAGGCTACCATGATTGAGAGCTTTGGATTCACCACTGAGGAGTATAGAAGTAGGTTCAGGGGGGCTCACAAAACCTTCAGCTAGTCCTGGGTTAAATTTGTGAACTACTCGGTGAACGCACAAGATGGTTGGATAACTGGCAGTGGAATGCATGACTATGATCAGATTTATAATTTGTTTATGAAGGAACATCTTTTAAGTAACTGCTTCAATGACAAATTGCATCAATATTTAGTAGACCTAGTTCCAATTTTTCCCCAAGAATTGGGAAAGAAGGCAGACCATTGGGTCAAGACAAGGGTGACCAAGACTTCCACTGGGGGTGACCAAAACAAAGGGGTCATAAAGCCTCCCCAAGGGAAGGGTGGTGAGACACCTAAGGACAAAAACAAAGAGTCTTAACAAGGGCCCCAAAAACCTGCACAGGAGGGTGGGCCCGAGCCTCTTCACAGTCCACAAGTGGGTACAAGGGTAAACACTTTGATCCCAAGACGGCCTGGTGACACAACTGTAAACAGCATGGGCACCAAACTGGAGACTTGGCCTGTCCCAAAAAGAATCCCCCTAGCACTGCTCTTGTTAGTTCTGGTATAGCCAGTCTCCAGGTGGGATCAACAGTATGCCCAGAGCAATTCAGGGTCCACAATGAAGCTACTCTAGTCTCTGAGGGTGGGGTGTATGTAGCCACACTAGCTGTCTGGCCGCCTACCATGCAAAAATACAGACAGCATCTCTTAATAAATGGGACAAAAGTAGAAGCCCTGAGGAATACAGGTGCCAGTGTCACCATGGTGATAGAAAAACTGGTTTCCCCAGGACAGTATTTGGCTGGACAAACTTATCCAGTCACCAATGCTGACAATGTAACTAAAGTCCATCCCATCGCTATGGTGACTTTAGAATGGGGAGGAGTTACTGGCCGGAAATAGGTAGTGGTCTCTTCTACAATCCCACTGGAATGCTTGCTCCTTGGGCTGAGGTAGAGCTCAAAACACATGCAGCCATGCTGGGAATCTGAACTGGTGTGTGTGAAAACAAGAGCATAAAGCAAAGCACAGGGTGAAAAAGAAGTATTCAAGCCAGGAATAATGGCCTAACCTTCCAAGAAAAAATGTAAGAGGACTGAGGGACCAGCCTGTGAACAGCAAAAGAAGGAAGACCTCTCTTCCCAGGAAGATGCCTTACCCCCTGAGGGAACTGAGTCCATGGAGCTGGATCCTTGCCTTGTAGAGCTCTTGGGCCAGGGGGACCCTCAAGGGAATAACCGTGCCAAGGACAAAAGACTTGTCCCACTCTTGAAGGCCTGAGGCAGCAGGCAGCAAGCAGCTGCACAGGAAAATGGAGATGTCAGTGGCTCCCGCAAGGTCTATTGGGAAGATGGACTCCTTTACACTGAGGCCAGATACCCCAAACCTGGTGCAGCCAGGAGAGTGGTAGTGCGTCATCAGTTTAGGGAGTTAATCCTAACTTTGGCCCATGATATCCCCCTAGCTGGGCATCTTGGATAAACAAAAACATAGCGCAGGCTTGTCAACCACTTTTTTGTAGCTCCTGTGTCACCTGCCAAGCCAGTGGTAAGGCAGGTGGCCACCCAAAGACCCCCCTCATTACACTTCCTGTGGTGGGGGTTCCCTCTGAAAGGGTTGGTGTGAACATTGTGGGTTTACTTGACCTACCCACAGCCTCAGAGAATCAGTTTATACTGGTAGTAGTGGATCATGCTACCAGGTACTATGAAGCAATTCCCCTTAGATCTGCTACAGCTCCTGCAGTAGCCAAGGCCCTGATTGGTATTTTTACCAGAGTGGGGTTTCCTAAGGAGGTGGTTTCTGACAGAGGTACAAACAATGGTCCTCATTACGACCCTGGCATCCGGCAGTAAGCTGGCGGTAACAGCGCCAACAGGCTGGCGGTGTACCGTCAGTGGATTATGACTGTGGCGAATTAGCCACGGCCATACCGCCGGCCCCTCCAACATACCGCCAGGCTTCCACTTGGCGGTCATAATCCCCAAGGCAGCGGTGCAAGCACCACCGCCCTGGGGATTATGAGTCTGCAACCGCCAGCCTATCCATGGCGGTAAACACCGCCATGGAAAGGCTAGCGGGAAGGGGGACTCCAGGTGCCCCTGGGGGCCCCTGCTCTGCCCATGCACTTGGCATGGGCAGTGTAGGGGCCCCCAGGCACAGCCCCATTGTGCATTTCACTGCCCGAATTTCGTCAGTGAAATGCGCGACAGGTGCTGCTGCACCCGCTGCACATCAACATTGCCACCTGCTGCAATGTGGATGTGACTTTTCTGCTGGGCCAGAGGTTGGAAACACTGTTTCCGTCCGCTGGGCCAGCGGTAAAGTCATAATAGGGAGCTACATATACTGCCAGCACTGGCGGTATAGTGGCACCCGCGGCTTCGGCAGTCTTCTAGTAAGACCGCCAAAGTCGTAATGAGGGCCTATATGTCAGCTTACCTGAAACACATGTGGAATGAGTGTGGGGTGACTTACAAATTCACCATACCACACCACCCACAAACCAATGGACTTGTTGAGAGATTCAACAAGACATTGAAAGGCACGATGATGGGGCTCCCTGAAAAGCTCAAAAGGAGATGGGATGCCGTCCTGTCATGCCTGCTGTTCGCTTACTGAGAGGTGTCTCAGAAGGGAGTAGGGTTTTCCCCCTTTGAACTTCTGTTTGGCCACCCTGTAGGAGGGCCACTAGCATTTGTAAAAGAAGGCTGGGAAAGACATCTCCATGAGCCTAAACAAGATGTGGTGGGCTATGTGCTTGGCCTCCACTCAAGGATGGCTGAATACATTGAAAAGGCATACAAAAACCTTGTGGCCAGCCAACAGCTCCAGAAGTTGTGGTATGACCAAAATGCTGCACTGGTAGAATTCAAGACAAGGCAGAGAGTATGGGTTCTGGAGCCAGTGGCTCCACAGCACTTCAGGATAGATGGTGTGGTCCTTACCCTATCTCAGAGAAAAAGAGTGAGGTCACCTACTTGGTGGACCTGGGCACTAGCAGGACACCCAAGAGGGTAATCCATGTTAACCGCCTAAAGCCCTACAGTGAAGGGGCAGGCATAACAATGCTGATGGTTGCTGATGAGGAGTAGGAAGCAGAGAGTGAACCTCTCCCTGGCTTCCTCTCACATGACCCTAAAGATGGGTCAGTTGATGGACTTGTCTATTCAGACACCCTCACTGCCCAACAGCAAGCTGTCTGCAGGCAGGTCGTACAACAGTTTGCTGGGCTCTTCTCTTAGACCCCTGGACAGACTCAATCATGATGAGGACACAGGAGATAGTTTACCTGTCAAAACAAAAATATACAGACAGTTTGACCAAGTCAAAGAGACCATCAAAGTGGGAGTCCACAAGATGCTGGAGTTAGGGGTTACTGAGCACTCTCAATAACCCCTCACTGACAGTCCCTGGGCTAGCCCAGTGGTCTTAGTCCCGAAACCTCATACCAAGGATTGCAAGAGAGAAAGGGGGTTCTGTGTAGACTATAGAGGTCTCAACTCTGTCACCAAGATAGATGCCCACCCTATACCCAGAGCAGAAATATTGATTGACAAATTAGGTGCAGACAAATTCTTAAGAACCTTTGATTTAACTGCAAAGTACTGGCAAATTAGGATGGCACCTAGAGCAAAAGAAAAGACAGCTTTCTCTACACTTGATGGGCATTATCAGTTTACTGTTAGGCCCTTTGACTTAAAGAATGCCCCTGCCACCTTCCAAAGGTTGGTGAATCATGTCCTTGCTGGCTTGGAGTCCTTAGTGCAGCATATCTAGATGATATTGCTGTCTTTAGCTCCACCTTGCAGGATCACCTAATCCACCTGGGGGAGGTTTTGTAGGCCCTGCAATCTTCAGGCCTTACTATTAAAGCATCAAAATGCCAAATAGGGCAGGGCACAGTTTTATACCTGGGCCACCTTGTAGGTGGAGGCCAAGTGCAACCCTTACAACCCAACACCCAGACAATTCTGGACTGGGCAGCTCCAAAACCTCAGACTCAAGGCAGAGCATTCCTTGGCTTGACTGGTTACTACAGGAAGTCTGTGAAGGGGCATGGACCCATTGTGACCCCCCTCAGAGAACTGACCTCAAAGAAAAGGCCCCAAAAGGTCAACTGGACTCTTGACTGTCAAAAGGCCCTAGACACCTTGAAAGAGGCAATGTGCTCAGCACCCGGTCTCAAAGCTCCAGATTATTCTAGGCAGTTTATTGTGCTCCTATCCCATGTTCAGATGCCTCTGAACATGGGATAGGAGCAGTCCTGCTCCAACCCAATGATGATGGCCTTGACCAGCCTGTTGCTTTCATTAGCAGGAGGTTGCTCCCCAGGGAGAGGCGTAGGAGTGCCATTGAGAGTGAGAACTTTGCTGTGGTCTGGTCACTGAAAAAGCTGAGACCATACTTGTTTGGTACTCACTTTACTGTTCAAACTGACCACAGGCCTCTCAGATGGCTAATGCAAATGAAAGGTGAGAACCCTAAACTTTTGAGGTGGTCCATAGCCCTACAGGGAATGGACTTTTCAGTGGAACACGGACGTGGGACTGCACATGCCAGTGCAGATGGACTTTCCAGGTTTTTCCACTCATACAATGAAGACTCTCTTGGGAAAGGTTAGCCTCATCCTCTTTTGTTTGGGAGGGAGTTGTGTAGGAAAGTGCCCTTGTTGGCATGGCAAATACATTTGTGAATTGTAATGTACTTTTAATAACTCCACTGAAAGGCCAGCTCCTAGTGCAACACCATGGTAGAATGACACCGTTTACTACTTACCATCCTCATCTTCAGTCCGGTCCACAAGCACATGGTCTGTAATTGGTTGAGGAGCTCGTCTGGCCTTAGGGGCACCTTTAAAACAGAACAAAAGTCATTACAGTAAATGACCACTAATAGCCTATTGCATTTAGTTGAGTAAAAAGAGGCTAAATCACTAACACCATCAGCAGTAGAAAAAAACAAAAATTACTGTTAATTTCATAATGTCAATATCTACTGTTGCAAGTGCTTACTTTGTAAAAGAATGAGTGTCCATGCCTAAAATTCTGCTCAGATGCCGGCATCCCACACAATTAAATGTTGTGCAAAATAAGCTGCATAGTCTTAAATCCACCTACTACTTTTTCAATCCTCTGCCAGATACTCCTTGTCCCTTTATCTTATTCTTGCAGGCTCCTTTCTAACTTTGTGCCAAATTTTACATCTTTCTGCTTTGTATGTTTATCCTTCGCTTACTCTTGGTAAATCGCTGATACAGAAAAAAAAATGCCTGCCCCCAAAAATGAGTGCTGGTGATCCTCACCAGCTCAAATTAACCACTGACTGTTTGTAGGAAAGTGCCCTTGTTGGCATGGTTCCCCACCCCGACTTTTTGTCTGATATTGATGCCAACTTTGACTGGGAGTGTTTTGGGATCCTGCTAACCGGGCCCCAGGACAAGTTTTCTTTCCCAAAACCTGTACCATTGTTTCCACAATTGGCACACAGCGGCACACAATTAAGTCCCTTGTAAAAGGTACCCATGGTACCAAGGGCCCTATGACCAGCGAAAGTCCCCAAGGGCTGCAGCATATATTATGCCACCCTGGGGGATCCCTCACCAAGCACATGCACTTGCAGCTTGCGTATTGTGGTGGGGAGAAAAAGGCAGAGTCGACATTGCACCCCTCCCAGGATGCCATGCCCACAAACCACTGCCTGTGGCATAGGTAAGTCACCCTTCTAGCAGGCCTTACAGCCCTAAGATAGGGTGCACTATACCACAGGTGAGGGCATAGCTGCATGAGCAATATTGCTTAGACATTGTAAGTGCAGTGTAGCTATACTGAGTATATGGTCTGGGAGTTTGTCATTCCAAACTCCAGAGCTCCATAATGGCTTCACTGAATACTGGGAAGTTTGGTATCAAACCTCTCAGCACAATATCCCCACACTGATGCCAGTGTTGGATTTATTAAACAATGCACCCAGAAGGCATCTTAGAGATGACCCCTGTATTTTACCCAAACCTTTAGTGCAGGACTGACTGGTCTGTGCCAGCCTGCCACTAAGAGTCGAGTTTCTGGACACATCGGGTGAGAGCCTTTGTGCCCAGAAACAAAGCCTGCACTGGGTGGAGGTGCTTCACACCTATCCCCTGCAGGAACTGTAATACCTGGCAGTGAGCGTCAAAGGCTCAGGCCAGGCTCAGGGCTCCTGTTCTCCAGGCGCCTGCAGTGTGAATCCAGAGGACCCCCCTGACTGCAAAGCTCCAGACGAAGATATCTGACGCAAAAAGGTACACTGCACCTGCAGCCCCCAGGCCTTGGAGAACCCGACTTCTGGTGCAGCAATGTTTAATAGACGGCCCTCCTACTTGCCCGGCCTGTGGTTTTCCAGAACCGACCCCTGGACCCAGCCTACCACATCTAAGTGACCCCTTGGGTCCCCTCATAGGAAAGCATTGGGAGCCTGACGATCTGTTTGCACCCTGCACCCGCTGCCCCTGCGCCGCTGAGGGTGTGAGTTTGCTGCCTACTTGTGCACCCCTCAGTGCTCCTCCAAACCCCCCTCCGAAGACGTGGGTACTTACCTGCCAACAGATCTGAAACCGAGTGCCCCCAGTCTCCATAGGAGCCCATGTTAAACTTGCCTCATCTTTGACCTCTGCATCCGGCCAGCACCATGTTGCTGGTTGTGGGTGTTTCGGGTTAACTCGAACCCCAACCAGTGGACTTCCTAACCCCCAGAGACTGGAACTGTCAGTGTTGTACTTACCTGCAAAACGTACTAACTTTTCTTCCCCCAGAAACTGTTCTGAAAATTGCACTGCCAACTTTTAAAACAGATTATTGCCATTTATTCAAAAACTGTACAACTTACCAATTCCAATCAAATTGGTATTGATACATACGTGAAATACTTATCTATTTATGTACTTACCTGCAACCTGAATCTTGTGGTTCACGAAATAAATTAACAAAATATATTTTTGCTATATAAAATCAATTGGTCTGGAACTAAGTCATTGAATGTGTGCTTCTTCTATTATCTGTGTGTGTGCAACAAATGCTTTGCAGTACCCTCTGACAAGCCTAACTGCTCGGCCACACTACCACAAAAGAGAGCATTAGAATATTCTCCTTCAGCCTCTGTTAAGCCTCTGGGGAACCCCTGAACTTAGTGCACACTATGGCCCTCATTACAACCTTGGCGGTAAATGCCACCTACCGCCAACATACCGTGACCGTGGTGGTTATTACCCACACTAAGAAATCCACCACTATACAGACACTCACACAAGTCCGCCAGACCAAAGGTCAGTGATAAACTGGCGGTATCCAAACCAACACCGTTACGCCAACAGAAATACACCCACAGTATCAAACCCACGAATCACCGCAGTGGTCTTTCAACTGCGGTAAACTATTGGCGGTACACACCGCTGCGCTCAAAATACACAAACACTAACAAAACCACACCACATTGGACAATTAAAAAATACACACACCTGACACCCATACACAGACCACACCCACACACGCACACCACTAGAAAACATACACCCACATTACCCACAACCCCTTACAGCGAAAAAAAAGATAGCAAGCAGAGAGAGACAAGCCAGGAGCACCCACTCAATCAGGCACAATACATCATCACCCATACACCATCCACGCACCTCATAACACAACACAGCACACATTATCCCACACATCCGCACACATACCACTCACACCACATCCATGGCAACCAAAAGACACCCCAGGTTCTCAGAGGAGGAGCTAAGGGTCATGGTGGAGGAAATCATCCGGGTAGAGCCACAGTCATTCGGATCACAGGTGCAGCAGATGTCCATTGCAAGGAAGAAGGAGCTGTGGCGGAGGATCGTGGACAGGGTCACCGCCGTGGGACAGCACCCCTGAACTAGGGATGACATCAGGAAGAGGTGGAACGACCTACGGGGGAAGGTATGTTCTGTGGTTGCAAGAAACCCAGGTAGCTGTACAGAGGACCCCACCTCCTACCCCACAACTAACAACATGGGAAGAGCAAGTCTTGGCAATAATGCATCCTGAGGGCCTCGCCGGAGTAGCAGGATGACTGGACTCTGGTAAGTCAAATTTTTACTACTTTATCCCCCCCACCCTACATGCATACCATCACAAGGAGTTGGAGAAACTGGTGGATGGGGTCCTACCCCAGTACATGTTACTCGATGGTCCGCCAGACAAGCAGGTGAGTACACTGTGAGCATGATGCGTGGGCCATGAATGGATGGAGTGCTGTGTTTGTAACCCACATGTAGGGGGGGCTGAGGGGTCCTGGGCAGAGTGCTGCATGTATGGTGGTCAATGTATGTGCATAAGGGGATGGGAGGGATATGGTGGGCCATGAGGATGACAGTCCAGACGGTATGACTTTTTCCCTGCAGGTCAGCGCCCATCAGAAAAACGGTAATTGGCGTGCCATCGCCAAGGAGGTGCAGACCCTTGGGATCTATGACAGGCAGAGCACCCACTGCCGCAAATGGTGGGAGGACCTACGCCGGTGGGCAAAGAAGACGGCGGAGACCCAGCTGGCGTTGGCCTCCAACGAGGAAGGAGTGCCCGTCGCACCATGACCCCCCTGATGTACCGCATCCTTGCGGTGGCCTATCCGGGGTTGGATGGGCACTTGAAGGCATCACAGCAGCCACAAGGGGTGAGTACAGATTCTGAATCATGACTTTCACGCGCTAAGAGTTACCTGGGTGGGGGATGTGGGCTGTGGGTGCCCCTAGGCCAGAGCGAAGATGGCAGGGTAGCTCCCTTGTTGGGCAGGCTATGAAGCACTCCTACCGCAATAGTATTAGTGGGCATCTACTACTGGGTAGCATCCTGTGGGTTTCAGGTGTGCAGCTAATGGCGGTAGGCATTGTACCCCATGGGCTGGTGACTATCTTAGTAACTGGTAGTGCATGGCCTAGTGCATAGGGCTGCTCCCTCTGTGTTCTGTACAGCAACAGTAGTGGGTTTGCTGGCATTGACCAAGTGTATCCTCTGTGTCTTCCCCCCCCCCTTTTTGTTTTGTCACCCTGCCCTTGTGTGCATTAGCAGCATCTAGCGGAGGAGCAGAGGCACCGACAACGGAGGGAGCTGCATCCCCCATGGGCCGGGAGGCCGAATCCACAGAGGGTGAGGGCACCAGTGGGACGGAGGGTGAGGGGAGCACCACGACGGGGACATGAGGGGAGACCACAGACAGCGACTCCTCCTCTGATGGAAGCTCCCTGGCAATGGCAGACACCTCTGTGCCCACCCCAACAACAGGTACAGCCGCCACCCCCCTACCAGCACTGCCCTCCGAGCAGCCCCTCAGCGTGTTTCCCGTGCCCGCTCACCCAGGAGGGTGGGCATCTCCTTCGCCCCAGGCACCTCAGGCTCTGCCCTAGTCAGCCCTGCTGCCCTCAGTGAGGAGGCTATTGACCTCCTGAGATCCCTCACTGTTGGGCAGTCAACCAAACTGAATGCAATCCAGGGTGTCGAGAGGCTTTTGCAATAAACAAATGCATACCTGGAGGGCATTCACTCTGGCGTGGCGGCCCAACAGAGAGCATTTCAGGCTCTGGCCTCAGCACTGATGGCAGCCTTTGTGCCTGTCTCTAGCCTTCCCCCTCCAACTTCCTCTACCCAGACCCAATCCCCTCAACTCCAGCCTGTCCCAAGCACACCTTCAGACCAGCATTCACCCAAATCAACACCCAGAAGTGGCTCAAGCAAACACAAGCATCACATTTCATCTCACAGGCACTCACACAAGCACAATCCCCATGCAGACACACCAACATCCACTGCCTCCACTGTGTCCCCCTCCTCCTCACCGTCCACCTCCCTCCCAGTAGCGTCTCCACTCACACCTGCATGCACTACATCCTCATCCACTACCTCCATCACCAGCACGCCCATCACAACACACCCCTCACGGGCAGTCACCACCCCCACATCCATGCACATGTCCCCTGTGTCCTCTCCCAGTGTGTCTGTGACCCCTCCTCCCAAAGTACACAAATGGAAGCACCCACCCAACAGCCATCCACCTCACAACAGCATCCAGCCCATGCACCTGCACCCAAACTCAGCAGACGGACACCTCCTACAACCACTCCCTCTTCCTCCACTCCCAAACCTTTTCCCTCTTCCCGCCCCAGTGTCTCTAAGAAGCTTTTCCTGGCAAACATTGACCTCTACCCTACGCCTCCCCCCACACGTCCTTCCCCTCGGGCCAGGGTGTCCAGAACCCAGGCCAGCACCTCAGCTGTCAAGTATACATACGCTGTGGTACCTGCAACTCACAGAGGCTCAAAGGGGGCACCCGTCAGCCCAGCCAGTGTGCCACCAACCCCTGCAAAGGACAAAACCATTCCTCCACCTGCCAAGGTGAAGAGGGGGACAGCATGCAGCAAGGGCAAGGAACATGAACCACCCAGCATGGCCTCCTCAAAAACTACAGCTGCCAGACCCAAGGTCACACCACCATCTGCCAAGGTGAGGAAGGGGCAGAAAACACCAGGCAAGGCACTTCAGCCATCGGAGGCTGCAGGTGAAGGCCTGGTGGCTACCAGCACAACCACCAGCCCTGCCACCTGCACCACAGCCAGCACCTCCAGCAGCCCAGCCGCTAGCACCGCCACCTGCACCGCCGCTAGCACCACTACTGGCAGCTGTAGCAGCCCCAGTGGGCAGCTGCC
Source organism: Pleurodeles waltl (assembly GCF_031143425.1). Classification (NCBI taxonomy): domain Eukaryota; kingdom Metazoa; phylum Chordata; class Amphibia; order Caudata; family Salamandridae; genus Pleurodeles; species Pleurodeles waltl. The sequence goes on from NC_090451.1 coordinate 93,009,788, forward strand.
AAGGCTGCAGGAGAAGGGTTGGAGCCTCCCTCCACCACTGGCAGCACCGGCACCTGCACCACGGCCAGCCAAACCACCTGCACCACCGCTAGCACCGCCCCAGGACCCGCCGCAAACACCGCCACCTGCACTGCTGACAGTAGGACCACTACCAGCAGCAGCAGCCCCAGTGGGCAGCCCCCGAGGCTGCAGGAGCTGGACTGGAGCCTCCCACCACCACTGGCAGCACCCCCACCAGCACCGGCACTACCACCAGTTTGCAACCTTAGCCGCCACAGGATGGAATCTAGCCCTGCCTCCATGGACTACCATGCAACCTGTTCCCTGCAAATCTCGTGCCTCAGACACCCAGGTGAGAGACTGTGACCTTGCACCATCCAGGATGAAGCAGACTGGGCACAAAGCCCCCTCCAGAACCAGTGGAAGAAGGCATCCACTCACCCCTTCCTTGGTAGGATGAAGCAGACTGGGCACAAAGCCCCCTCCAGAATCAGTGGAAGAAGGCATCCACTCACCCCCTCATTGGCAGGATGAAGCAGACAGGGCACAAGGCCCACTCCAGAACCAGTGGAGATATGCATCCACTCACCCTATCCTTGGCAGGATGAAGCACACTGGGCACAAAGCCCCCTCCAGAACCAGTGGAGATATGCATCCACTCACCCTGTCCTTGGCAGGATGAAGCACACTGGGCAAAAGGCCCACTCCAGAACCAGTGGATATATGCATCCACTCACCCTATCCTTGTCAGGATGAAGCACACTGGGCAAAAGGCCCACTCCAGAACCAGTGGATATATGCATCCACTCACCCAATCCTTGGCAGGATGAAGCAGACTGGGCACAAAGCCCCCTCCAGAACCTGTGGAAGAAGGCATCCACTCACCCCCTCCTTGGCAGGATGAAGCACCCTGGGCACAACGCCCCCTCCAGAACCAGTGGAGATATGCATCCACTCACCATATCCTTGGCAGGATGAAGCACATTGGGCACAAGGCCCACTCCAGGACCAGTGGAAGGGGCCATCCACTTGGAAAACTGTGGCTTTGCACTCCCGAGGACCAAGCAGTGGGCAAACCACCCACTTGAGAGACTTGTGAGACTGTGGCTTTGCACTCCCCAGGACCAAGCAGTGGACAAACCACCCACTTGAGAGACTTTTGAGACTGTGGCTTTGCACTCCCCAGGACCAAGCAGTGGACAAACCACCCACTTGAGAGACTTGTGAGACTGTGGCTTTGCACTCCCCAGTACCAAGCAGTGGGCAAACCACCAACTTGAGAGACTGTGGCCTTCCATTCCCCAGGACCAAGCAGTGGGCATGGAGCCCCCTCGAGGAGCAGTGGCATTATTCCATCTTCCGACTGAGGTACCCCCGCCCTTCCCTGTTCCCCTGAGGTGCCTGTGTGTTTTTGACCTGATGTCCCTGCAGTGTTCTCTCCGTATTGAGGCAGGAGTCAAGTGCGCGCTTGGGCCATGATTTTTGGCCCAGTGGCCCACGGACATTTTGAATGGACAATGTACCGTCTTATGTAAATATTGTATATTTTTGTAAATACTGTTTTTCTATTTATTACGTATATCTGTCTATTTCTAAAATATTACGGTTTAAATTAAATCCTTTTGTCCTTGCATTCTTCCAGGGGGCTACAGGGTGTAAATGTAATGTTGATGCATGTGTTTGTGTGTATGGTGTTGTGGGTGAGGGTGGGGGTGTTGCGTGTGTGTGTCACTCTCTTTTTCCTCCCACCATCCCCTGTGTACTAGGTGCAGTACTCACCTTGGTCGCCGCCGCCTTTCGTATTCCTGGTAGATGAGGAGGTAGACCAGCATGGGCAGGATCTGCAGTTCAGGCTCCATGGCATCCTGGTTCTTCGTTGAGTGTCGAGAGGTGAGTGCTTTCTCTTCCAAATCCTGTTTCCGCCGTGCTTTTGATGGCGTTGGTACCGCCCCAGAAAAGCTGGCAGATTGGTGGGTTGTGATGGGCTGGGCGGTACATTGTCTTCCGCCTAGCTGTTGGTGGTTACTGCTGCGGTGTTTGTTGCTACCTCCGTGGCGGTCGGAGTGTTAAAGTGGCTGGCTGTGTTGGCGGTTTCCGCCGTGGTCGTGATCCCATTTTTTTTTTTTTACCACCGGCCTGTTAGGGGTATTACCGCCGCTTTAACACCGACCGCCAGTGTTGTAATGAGGGCCTATGGCCCTCATTCTGACCCTGGCGGTTCTCTACCGCCAGGGCCAACGGGGGCGGGAGCACCGCCGACAGGCCGGCGGTGCTCCCTTGGTCATTCTGACCGCGGCGCTTTGGCCGCGGTCAGAACGGGAAAACCGGCGGTCTCCCGCCGGTTTTCCACTGACCCTTAGAATCCTCCAAGGCGGCGCAGCTCGCTGCGCCGCCGAGGGGATTCTGACCCCCCCTACCGCCATCCTGTTCATGGCGGGAAAGCCGCCATGAACAGGATGGCGGTAGGGGGGGTCGCGGGGCCCCCTAACAGGGCCCAACTAGCCTTTTCAGTGTCTGCGATGCAGACACTGAAAAGCGCAACGGGTGCTGCTGCACCCGTCGCACGCCTTCCACTCCGCCGGCTCGATTCCGAGCCGGCTTCCTTGTGGAAGGCGCTTTCCCGCTGGGCCGGCGGGCGATCTGAATCAGATCGCCCGCCGGCCCAGCGGGAAAGTCAGAATACCCCTCGCGGTCTATTGACCGCGGGGCGGTATTCAGGCGGCTTCCGACGGGCGGGCGGCAACCGCCGCCCGCCTAGGTCGGAATGACCACCTATGTCTCATTTTGATATAGCTTCCTATACTGTTGCTGTCTAGATGTTCCATGGTGTAATTTTTTTTTTTTTAAACAGCCAGCACAATAAGATATCATCTGCCACTTTCCCAATTAAGCCACAGGGTTCAATCTGATGATTTAAGATATGGATACATTATGACAAATTTTACATATTGAGGTACCAAAATAATGTAGTAAAAACATCGACAACTAAAATACTGGTGAAGGTAAGTATATATTTGTTACTCCTACCACTATACCTACACAACTTGGAAAAAAAAAAAAAAATATATATATATATATATATACACATACACATATAGTCAAGGTACATATATGTGGTGTATAGTACAGCTTTGTGTGCCTTTATTTACTTACTTAGTAAATATTTTAACCATCAATATTGTTGGTACAGTAATTTGGTACCTTAATATCTACTAATTTATATTCAAAGATGCTGGGTGTGATACCTATGTTTCTAAATCATGTATTCAATAGAGAACCTGCAACGCCTGTTCAAGATAACATTATAAACATAGCGGGACACTGATTGATCTGACAAAAAAAAGGTTGTTGAAAGACCATCTTAAAACTAAAAATGTAATCTTGATCCCATTGTGTACATTTATGAATAGGGGTAGACTTTGGTATTCACAGATTTTCAAATGCTCTCTGAAGAAGGTGAATCATGGAAGAATTCTGGATCTTTTGATAACTTTAATGAAGTATATATAAAGATGGTCAAACACTCTGGGGATTATGTTTCACTCTCTCCAGTGTGAATGAACTTGAATTCTGACTTCTTCTCCTGCTTCTCCGAGTGTCCCTCAGACATTGACCATTTCAGGAAAAATGACTCACCCAAAGAATAATCATCTGGGCCACCTTAAAACCCCAGAATGCACTAAAACCTGGGATTTTTGTTTTTGCTGAGTTTGAAAGGTCTGCCCTACGGAAGAAAATGTAGTCTTGGATGTGATCTTCCAACCAGAAGATTACAGAAAAGGTGAAAATGCCATATACTTCTAAGACATACTGATACTGCATATTCATGAGCTATCTTTGCTTGTTTTAATTCATTCATTTAGTGTTTCTCTTCCCTGGTCTTATGGACTATAGGGTTTAAATATTGGCAATAGACATTTCAGCCTCATGTCACTTCAATCCTCGGCGCTCTTGTTTTTTCAGGACATTATATTGCCCAACTCATTGAAGAAAATTTTTCTGTGCCAGGCGTGCCACCCACTTTTTATCGACCAATCATCATTCATTATCTTGCAATTGCAATTATCTTGTTGGTTCTATCCGTTCCGGGAAAATCCTCTTCTTTTATCAGAAAGAAAGAGCTCTCTCTCGATATATATATATCTATATGTACACATTTTTGTCATATCTCACACTCATGGTCTTCTTGAAATTTACCATGTGGGCACAGATCACAGTACCTTGTGTGGCAAACCAGAAAATCCTTATGTTTGCACCCCTTTTGCCAGCAGCATCCAGACCCATTTCGGTTGACATAGCCTTTCTCACAGATCAAGGTTGTGTCAGCTAAAATGCGTTGGCAAGCTTTGGACTTTATGATAAAATAAGGAAGCACTTGTTTTTGAACACCCACCATGAGCACAGTCCTACTTTCAGGACTGTAGAGAGTGGTGAAAACATCTTTATGTATTGGTTTTCTGTTGGTAACTAGTTTTCATGTAAACTGCCTTTGTGTAGAATGCTTCCAGCCTTAGTTATGAGATGGCATTTTGTGTTAAAATATATATTCTATTTTAATTTTCTGCCACATAAGACTCTAAGAACCCAGTCTAATTAGAGAAATGATCATTCTTACCTTTCTCGCTATCCAAGGTTCTTCCGAACAGAAACACTGTCCCAGCCATGATAGCCGCTAAGGTCAATATAATAAAAAGAATGGCCCACCAGCGTGCCTGCAAGGAAACCAGGAATATTTCAGAGTTAATGGACACAACTTTCTAAAATACTCTCTAGGATAAAGGTTTATTTATATACTTTGGTATCCAATGGTCTGCCATGCAGAACTGTGTACATGTATATTTGCAAAACCTATCCCTTTATTGCAAAGTAACATAAACATATGCTTTTATTGGTTTGTTATCTTGTGTAGATGTCAGTTCTTATATTGCAATGTTTATTGGGTTATTTGAAGTAGTGGTTGAAGGGAATGGCATGTTGTCTTGTCTAGTCCAGCTATTTAAGTAGGGCGAAATCTGATTCTCCGCCTCAGCCCTAGTTCATTTCCTTCTGCAAGAACAGAAGTGGCATATTCATACACACCAACAACTACTACATGGGTGTTCCAGTTCCTGAAACTCACAATCGGCCTTTTCATATTTACCGCTTTAGAAGAACTCAATTAGCCTTACCCTCCTTGGGCTAACTAGACCCAGAGAAGGTGACAAGAGGAGATCTGATTTGCACAGGAGTTACCATTGGCTACAATAACATGAGATTGTCCACATGCTACACCACACTGAAAGTTTTCAAAGTTCTGGTATTTTGATGCATTATTAAAAATAGGAATATGTCAACTGTGCCTTTGTAAGCTGTTTTCGGCCATGTTAATATCTTACATAATGTATATTATACATTTTAAGTATTACAACAAGACAGTATCATCATGAATCCAGAGTTGGAAGCATCTAAACTGGCTCTACTCCAATAAGACAACAACAAAGTTTCTAATGGTGTAGACTAAGCCAAGCACTGGCAAAGTCACTAGGGTTATAGGAGTTGGCAACGTTAATGCATTTGTTGCAGTTCTGAGGCTGGTTTTATTGATATCCCAGCAGTAGTATTCATTCACAGGCAGTGCCCCCCACCCCCCGCCCCAGGCACCAACATCTCAACTTGCATGCTTTAATTTTTGCAACGGCTTTCACTTGAACCAAAAACAATATTTTAACTACTAACATTGGAACCTTCAAGTAAACTAAGTCATGTATGGTATCTGCTACCTGATAGCAGTTTGCATGGGTTAGGAGTGATGTTTACATCAAACACTGTTTATGAGAGCAGTAAAACCTCTGTGGCAGGCCACTGTGGAGGGATAGTATAACCTAACGCCCTGCTGCTGCCACACACTGAAACACGACACATGGATGGTTCAGCATCAAATGCTTCTCTTTCCAACCACACCACTATTTAAAGAAAAAGGGCTGGTTTCCACTGAGCCAATGCCCTGCTGTGATCATGAACTGCAACAAACCACGTGGTGCTTCTGCGCAATCTGCGCATTGTAGGAAGCTGGCCTGGTAGACACCGCAGTGTCTAGAAAGCCAGGGCTCTCTAGAGGTAGCTGTGGATGAGCAGCCAATACTTATGTAGGAGACATGCAAAGTTTATGCAATACCACTACAGTGACACAGCACTGTCACACATGAAAAAAAAAACACGGTGTTACAAGAATAAAGGTACTATTATGGTAACACAAAATACTAGAATACTAATAGGCAATCCCCCAAATTGGAGGTGAGTAAACACACTAATTATATACACATTAGCAATCAGAAAAGAGCATAAAAAGCAATAAGCTTTGGCAAAATAATAGAAAATAGTTAGGGCCCTAGGGGAGGGCCAAACCATATACTAAGTAAGTGGAATAGTTTGAGGGGCACTGGAGGAACTAGGAACCCCAAGAGGTGAGTACCAGAGTGACCCCCAGCGACCAGGAGGTCAGAGGTAAATACCTGGTTTTCCCCAAAACCAACAGGAGGACTTAGGAAAAAGGATTGTGCAAGACCCAGACCAGACTGGAAGAACCCAAAGGTGGATCCTGACATAATAGGACCTGCAAAGGAAGTGGACCAAGTCCAGTTCGTGATGGAGTGTCCGGTCGTGGCAGGAGCCACTTCCAACCCTTCTGCGAATGCAGGACCAGGTCGACGAGGTACGAAGAAGACCAGCTGTGCAGTGCTGAAGATGAAGAGGAGTTCCTGAAGTGATGCAGATGGTGTCCCAAGTCGGCTGTCTGGTTGCAATGGGTCAGTGGTGCTGAAGAACCACAACAAGCCTTGGCAAATGCAATAGAAGAAGACGAGTTGCAAGGCTGAAGAGCACCAGCAAGGTCCCGGGGACTTGACCCAAGGAGGTGAGTTGGAGGGGACCCTCAGCAGTCGAGGGGGCCCACAGAAGAAGTTGCAGCCACACAGGCTACCCACTGGCAGCAGGCACAGTAAGTCGCAGTGAGGCCCAGTCAGCACACTTGAAGAGGAGTCGCTGGAGCAGCAGAAAGGAGAATGTGCTTGGCAGGAAGAAGTGCTGGGGGCCGGGCTACATGGAGCCTGAAGATCCCATGGAGCAGGACCAAGCAAGCCTTGGTAGCTGCAAGAGTTGGGGTGCACAGGAGTACTGTCCTGCAAGGAGAGACAGGGGCTTACCGTCTCCCAAGTTGGACAGCAGACGGAGAAGACCAAGGGGACCACTCTAGACCACTACCTGTGATACAAGATCCAAGCAGTTCTGGAGGAGTGCAATTCCATGCATCCAGTCTTCATTGCAGTTGGTGGCTGCAGATATAGGGGAATGACTACTTCACTCCAAGGGAGATTCTGTCTTGCTTCTTGGTGCAGGCTGAAGTCTTGCCGATCTTAAAGGATGCACAGCTGGGGAAATGTTGCAGTTGCTGGAAGGAGCCAGGGAACAATGTTGCACAGTGGAGTCACCGCAGAAGTTGCAGATTGTTGGTTCCTGAGGAGTCCAGGTGCAGTTCCAGTGGCCAAAAGATGAAGTAAACGATGCAGAGGAGTCCTGGTGGAATCTTGCACGTCAAATCTGAGGACTCACCCAAGAGGGAGACCCTAAATAGCCCAGGAAGGGGGTTTGGTCACCTAGAAGGGTGACCACCTATCAGTAGGGGGCTTTGATGTCACCTACCTGACCTGGCCATTCAAATGCTCCCAGGGGCCTCTGCACATCTTGGTTTCAAGATGGCAGAATCCAGCTGCCACCTAGAGGAGCTCTGGGCACCACCACTGCCGTGGTGATGTACAGCAGAGTGGTCACTCCCCTTTCCTTTTTCCAGTTTCGCACACAAGCAGGGACCGGGGGTCCCTGTGCTGGTGCAAACCAGTTTATGCAAAGAGGGCACCAAATGTCCCCTTCAAAGCAAACCGTTGGCTTGGGGAGGCTATACCTCCCAAGCCTTGTAACACATATTTCCAAGGGAGAGGGTGTTACCGCCCTCTCCCACAGGAAATCCTTTGTTCTGCCTTCATCTGCCTCAGCTGGTCAAGCAGCAGGACAGAAACCTATCTGAGAGGACAGAAGACTGGTAGAAGCAATGCTGGGGGTCCTCTAAGGAGCAACCGATGCTGGCAACAGTATTGGGGTATGATTCTGACATGTTTGATACCAAACATGCCTAGGTTCGGAGTCACCGTTATGTAGCTGGACACAGGTAGTAGTGACCTGTGACCAGTACATGGGTAAAAATGGCATCTCAGCACTTACAAAGTCCAGTGGAAAGGAGCTGGAGTTCGTAGGAGCACCTCTGCTCATGCAGGGGCGCTCTCACACACAGAGACCAGCATCCTGCCCTCTGGGCTAGGAGGGCCTACCACAGAGGTGACGTACAGTGACCTGGTGCAGTGGCGTGTTGTGAAAGGTTGCATGCACCTTTTCACGTGGGCTGCAATGGCAGGCCTGCAGACACATTTTGCCTGGGCTCCCATGGGTGGCACAGTAAATGCCTCAGTCCATGGGGACCCCCTGGTTCTCCAATGTCCTGGGTACCTAAGTATCATATACTAGGGACTTATAAGGGAGCACCGGTATGCCAATTGTGGGGTGTGCAAAGTCCTAGGCAACCAAATTTAGACGGAGAGCGCACAATAACTGGGGTCCTGGTTAGCACAATCCCAGTGAAAATAGTCTAAGCATCCTGATAGCAGGCAAAAGGTGATAACCATGCTAAAAAGAGGGCACTTGTTTACACAACCCCCCAAAAGAAGGACAATAAGACTAACCTTGCCCAGTTGAGTCTTCATTGTCTAAGTGGAAATATCTAGAGAGTCCATCTGCATTGGAGTGGTTACTCCCAGGTCTACGTTCCACTGTATAGTCCATTCCCTGTAAGGATATGGACCACCTCAACTATTTGGGATTTTCACCTTTCATTTGCTTAAGCCATTAGAGGGGCTTGTGGACTGTCTGAACAAGGAAGTGAGTGCCAAACAAGTATGGCCACAGTTTCTTCAAGGCCCAGACCACAACAAGGGCCTCCCTCACAATGGCAGACCAACGCTGTTCCCTGGGGGTCAACCTCCTGGTAATGAAAGGTACAGGTTGGTCCTGAACTCATCATTTAGTTAGGATAGTACTGCCCCTATCCCTACCTCACAAGCATCTGTTTGCACAATAGATTGCGTGGAGAAATCAGGGCTTCTTAGTATAGGAGCAGAGCACATGGCCTGCTTGAGGTCATCAAAAGCTTTTATGCAGCTAGCTGTCCATAAAACTTTCTTGGGCATCCTTTTGGATATGAGGTCATTTAAGGGGGGCTACAATGGAGCCATTGTTCTTAATGAACCTACTATAGTACCATATCAGGCCCACGAAGGCTCTGACTTGAGTCTGAGTTGTAGGGGCTGTCCAATCCAAGATTGTTTGGATTTTGCCCTGGAGTTCTTGAATCTGGCCTCCAACAACCAGGTGGCCCAGATATACCACCTTCCGCTGCCCTATCTGGCCCTTTGATGCTTTGATAGTGAGGCCTGCTTTTTGCAGAGCCTCTAGTACGTTTCCAAGATGGACCAGGTGATTCTCCCAGGTTGAGCTAAAGACAGTTATATCTTCAAGATAAGCTGCACTGAAGCTTTCCAGGCCTTGGAGAACTTTATTCACTAACCGCTAGAATATGGAAGGGGCATTCTCCGGTCCAAAGAGCATCACTGTAAAGTGATAGTGCCCACTAGGAGTGGAGAATGCTGTCTTGGGTTTAAGCATCCTCTGATAACTTGATCTGCCGGCTCTCAGATCAAAAGTGCCTAGACACTTGTCAGAAGCCAGTGTATCTAACAGCTCATCTGCCCTAGGGGCAGGATGGGCATCTATTTTGCTAACTGTATTGAGGCCTGTATAGTCCACACAGAACATAATTTCTCTTTTGCCATTTTGAGAGTGTGGTTTGGGGACAAGGACTACAGGAGAAGCCCAAGGGCTGTCTGAGGGCTCAATAACTCCCAGGTATAGCATCTTTGGCACTTCAGCTTTGATGCATTCTCTAACATGGTCAGGCTGCCTGTATATTTTACTTTTGACAGACCCGCTGTCACCTATGTCACCGGTGTGTTCACACCATGTAGTTTGACCAGGAGTCAAAGAAAGCAGTTCTGAGAACTGACCTAGGAGATCTCCAATCTCCCTTTTGTTGCTCAGAGAGGGAGCCTGCAAGTTTAACCCCATCTACTGAGTTATCCACAGTATTGTGAGAGAAGAGGTCAGGGAGAGGGTCACTCTCTTCTTCCTGACCTTCATCAGTTGCAATGAGCAAAGTCATGTCAGAGCTATCATAGTAGGGTTTCAGGCGGTTCACATAAAGTATCCTGTTGGGGCTTCAAGCACTGCCTAGGTCAATCAAATAGATGACCTCCCCTTCTCTCTCTACAATAGTGTGTGGGCCACACCATTTGTCTTAACGAGTGCCATGGGAGCCACAGGCTCCAGGACCCACACCTTCTGTCCTGGCTGATACACAGTCAGCATAGTCTTCTGGTTATGCCACTGCTGCTGCAGCTCCTGGATGGCCTGAAGATTTTTGGATGCCCTCTTCATGTCGGCCATTTTGGATCTTAGGTCCAATACATAGTCCACAATGTCTTGTTTTGGAAGCTTGAAAGGTTGCTCCCAGCTTTTTTTCACAAGAGCAAGAGGACCCTTGACAGGGTGTCCAAACAAAAGTTGAACAGGGCTGTATCCCACTCCCTTTTGAGGAACCTACCTGTAGGCAAAGAGGAGGCAAGGTAACAGGACATCCCATATCCTTCTGAATTTCTCTAAGAGTCCCCTTATCATGCATTTGAGGGTTTTGTTGAACCTCTCAACTAACCATTTGTTTGAGGATGGTAAGCCGTGGTGAATTTATAAGTGACACCACACTCCTTCCACATGGCTTTAAGGTAAGCAGACGTGAAGTTTGCACCTTTGTCCAATACCACCTCTTTAGGAAAACCCACTCTGGGGAAGATTTCCAGGAAGGCCTTAGTCACTGCAGGGGCTCTAGTGATCCTAAGGGGAATGGCCTCTGCATACCTGGTGGCATGGTCCACCACCACCAGTATGAATCTGTTTCCAGAGGCTGTTGGATGGTCCAGGGGGCCAACAATATCTACCCCAACCCTCTCACAGGTTACCCCAACCACTGGTAGTGGGATTAAGGGGGCCTTTGTGGTGCCACATGTCTTGCCACTGGCCTGACAGTTGACACAGGAGCAACACAACTGCTTGGTGTCTTCAGATATATGGGGCCAGTGAAAGTGAGGGACAAGCCTGTCCCAAGTCTTGCGTTGCCCCAAGTGGGCAAGGGGTATGTCATGTGCAAGGGTTAACAGGAACTCTCTAAATTTCAGCGGGATGACCAGTCTCCTGGTGGCACTAGGTTTAGGGTCTCTTGCTTCTGAATAAAGGAGGCTGTTAACCCAGTATACCCTATTGTTACCACTAACATCCCCTGCCTCTTGTGCTGCAGCTTGTGCCCTAAGCTTTCCAGTGTGGCACAGGTTTCCTGTTCCAGACTGAGTTCCTCCCTGGTGCCCCCCGCATCGAAGAGCTCAGCTGTGTCAGCTTTGTGATCCTCTTGTGTACTCGTGTAGGTTCCACCCAAGGAGTAGATTCCTCCCCCTCAGGTGTAGAATCTTCACTTTTTAGGAGCTTCCTGGGCCATTGTTCCAGGCTCCATAGCTTGCTGTTTCCTTTTTGTTTTGGCCTGTGCTCTGGTCAGGGCAAAGATATGCTCAGAGATGCCCAGCATTGCTGCATGGGCCTCCTACTCAACTTCAGCCCAAGCTGAAGTCTCTTAGTCAATACCTAGCAGACACTCTACAGGTATATCAGAGAACACTACAACCTATTTAGGGCCAGTAAGCCCCCCCAAGCAAAAGTCAATAACTGCCATGGGGTGGCATAGGGTGTTATTGTGAGCATCAGTCACTTGGTGCATGTGACCAAGTAGGCGTGTCCCTGTAGGCCTCAGCCTCAACACCATTCATTAAGGGATGCTGTCTGTACTTACCCATATTAAGGGGACAGGCAGCTACAGTGGCAAAGTCAGTGCCACCATCAGAGACCAACACAGCTTCACTGGTCTCCCTGACTATCCCACAGCCCACTACAGTCTGCAAGGTGAGCCCAGCTGCACTTTTGACTGACTACTATTATTACCACTATTATTGCTACTGATAGGGGCATTAGGAGCAGGAGTGGTAGTAGTAGTGGTAGGGGGCTTGCTGTTCTTTTTAGGACAGGTGCTGTCAACTGCCATATGGCCTTGTTTTCTACAGATGTAGCACCAAGGTTTCTTGTGGGAAGAGGAAGAAGACTTAAACCCACCCCCAGAGGAGTTTTGTGAACCTGATGAAGACTCATTGTTTTTGCCCCCATCCTTGTCCTGATTCTTACCTGAATCCTTCTTTTTGTTGTCATCCCCGGGTGAGCTTTCCTACCCACCCTGGTGCAGACCCATTTGTCTGTCTCCTTTCCAAATTCTTGGGGAGAGGGCAGATCAGAGTCCACCAGGTACTGATGCAGCTGATCAGAAATGCAATTGTTAAGAATCTTCTCTTTCAGAATTAAATTATACAAACCCTGGTTGTCACTTACTTTGCTCCCATCCAACCAGCCTTTCAAAGCTTTAACAGAGCAGTCCACGAAATATATCTAATCCTGGTAGGACTTATTTTTAGTCTCCCTGAATTTAATTCTGTACTGTTCAGTGGTCAGCCCAAACCAATCCAAGAGTGCATTCTTGAGTGCTAGGTAATCATCCGCATCCTTGTCTCCAACAGTGAGGAGTTTGTCTCTGCCTTTGTCAGAGAATGAGAGCTACAAGATTGCTGCCCCTGTCTCTGAGGGACCCTTTGTACTTTACAGGCCCTCTCCAAGGCAGTGAACCACTTGTGAATGTCATCTTCCACCTTGTAAATTGGGACTATTTAGTGCAGGTTCCTAAAGTCATGGGAGTCCTCCCTGACCTTGGTGTCCCTGAGGTTGATATTGCTGCCACCACGGGGAGGTAGCCCCAAATCCTGTCTCTCCTTGTCCACTGCTAAGGCCTCCCTATCTTGGGCTAATTGATGTTGCTGCAGTCTCAATTTTGGCTCCTCCAACTTTAGTTTTCTGAGTTCCCTATCTAGAGAATCGTCCCCTGAGTAGGAGCAGTAGCTCCCATCAGATACTGATGAGACATGAGTGTTGACCGAGGATGACCTGTCCCTCCTCTTGGGGACTCTCTGAACCAACCCTGTAGGAGTAAAAGTGGGCCTACTTGAGTGGCCCCCCTTTTCGCTACCTGCAGTGCTCCTAACAGGGCTGTGGTGTACCCCAGGTTCCTTCTCACCCTCCCCAGTGTAGCCTACATCTACCCTGTCTAAGATTGGGGGGTCATCCTCTGCTTCCTCCTCCCCCTGGCTACCTGAATTGTCCTGGTCAGCCTGGAGGAGTAGCCCTGGAAGTAGACTCTTATTGGGATTTCTCTGTGTCTTCAGCTTCCTGGAAGCACACATCTCCCTCAACTCTTGGAAAGTACAGCTCTCATATTGAGAGTCTGGGACTTGAGTTGTGTTTTCCATTGAAGACATCTTGTTAGAGTGGTGTGGGTGCATGTGACTACTCTAGCAACTAGACTCCCTTAAGAGTTTGGAGCAAGGGCTATGCTAGACCCCCAACTTACCCAAACTAGGAGACTAGTGATCTGATCACTAGGTGCAGTGTGTTCCTAACAACTAGTAGGGGGCTTTCCTGTGGAAAGTCACTAGTGACAAAAGTGGTTAGACAATTGCAAGTGTCTTATCCCACCGATGCACTACCAAAGAATCCTCTTACTAATTCTATGGTGTTTCCCTTAGCTACTCTATTCAGGTACTTAATTATAGGCACAAATTAAAATACTAAGTTGTGATTTAAATAGAAGTACTGAATGCACTCCTGGTTATAGAATCTTCTTAGTGAAAGACTACAACTTATTACATAAGTAAGGGGCAAACTATGGTAAACAACTCCTTCCTCCACTGATGAAGGAATCTGCGTACAGACATAACAATCTCTTGCATTCATTGTCTCAACATACTCACGCAATAAGCAATAGAAAACATTAGAAGAAAGCTCCCTTTGGTTGCTGTCTACGTGCAAATATTTCTCATCTATCCTCTACGTGCAAGTATTTCTCATCTATCCTAAACTTAACTAATTCTGTGAGTGCTGCAGTTGTCTCTAAAGCAGAGGTATGGTTGGCCACGATCATGTCAAGAAGAGTCATACTCACAATCAACACCAGACACAATATCATACATTCAATCGCCAAACCAATACCTATGTATTTACAGCACCTATTGTTCCTAACCTGCTGGCTGTTGTTACTCATGATCTGTAAAGAATCAGAAAGTAGAAGAGAAGAAATTGTAACTATGCAGCGAAAAAGCAAAACAAAAAAATTTTCAATCCTCATTAGCGGTTATTTACAGCTTTCCGTCTTTCTTCCAGGACCTTGTCATATAGGTAGCTTGTCAAAATTGATAATTTTTCTGTCAGAATTAGTGTAGCAGCTTGTAAATTCATGTGATTTAAAGTTTCTTCCGGTTACTTTCAATAGTCTCTTTTGCACTTTTCTTAGATTTCACGATTTTACAGTTTTACAAAGCTCAGTTCATTGATCTTCTTCACGTGCAAAAATATTGACCTGGGATTTCTCGATCAAAACAAAAAGACAAAAATTCACTCTGCCATTCACTTGTTGTTGCATACGCCCATTCAGGACCTGCGTATCTTTGACTTGCAATTTGCTTTCTTTTCAATCTTAGATCTCCATTTAATTCTCCATCACTCAAATCTTCTCTTCTTGTTGTGTCTATTTCTCCTTCAATTGTTCTCACTGTAATTGCTTCTTTCCTCTTAGCTGGTGATTTCGGCCACTTTTCTCCTTTCAGTGGACCTTTTGTGAAGGTTCTTTTCAGTGCTGGACTTGTAACTTCTCTTTCTTCTGCAGGATTTTTTCTTGACATACCTGCAACTGGTTCTGGAGGAGTCAGATCGTTTTGGCTTTGATCTGCCTCAAATCCTTCCACCTCAAGGCCTGTAGTTTGTTCCGTTTGCCTTTCAAGACCGTCTGCATCTGGGAGAGCCCTCCTCTGACAAGACTCTCCTTCTACCTCTGTTAAAGATGGTTCACTATCACTCTCCTGTGGGTCTTCTACTTCATCCCTCACAGGAGTATTTGCACTGTTTTCAGTCTGCTCAGAGTCAGTCTCTGATTCTCCCATTTCCTTCTCTGAGCCTGGGTTTTGTCTGGAAATTGTTGGTACGCTCAATAACTTTTTATCATGGTCCATTGGGCAGGGTACCCAGGGTACCTTCCGAGTATGGCCGGCATGAATCCAGTTTGGAACTCCAGCGCACTTCACAGCTGTAGTAGGAATCGGTACTACTTGGTATGGGCCTGTCCATCAAGGCTCTGAATAAGTCTTCCTCACGTGTTTTCTGATCACAACCTAATCTCCTGCTCTCTGGTTGTAGCTGTGATCTTGAGACGGTTGCAGTGTGGTAGCTACCTGATGAGAGAAAGAGCGAACCACATCTCTGGTTGTAGCTGTGATCTTGAGAGGGTTGCAGTGTGGTAGCTACCTGATGAGAGAAAGAGCGAACCACATCAGCCAGACCTTTGCAGTAATCCAACACCATATAATCTGTTATGTTCACAAGAGCATTGACAGGAACCGCTGGCAACCTCATTGCTCTGCCCATGAGGATTTCATGCGGTGACAGTCCAGTTTGCTGTTGGGGGTGTTTATCAGAACTAACAGCAGTGTGTCGAGCCATTTCAGATTCATGGATGCACACATCTTTGCAATTCTTGACTTCAAGGTACCATTCATTTGCTCAACAAGTACTGAGGCTTCAGGGTGGGAGCTACAATGCAACTTCTGCTCAATGTTTAAAGCTGAACATAGTATTTAAATTACTTCATTGTTGAAGTGACTTCCTCTATCTGATTCTAAAGAGACCGGACAACCAAAACGAGGTATCAGTTGCCTCGTCGCTATTGTAAGGCTGTCATTTCTTTGTGTAGGGTAAGCTTCAATACAGTGGCTAAAGATACAAACAATTTCCAAAACATATCTCAATCCTCCACACAGAGGCATCTCAATAATATCCATCTGCATTCTGCTAAATGGAACTCCACTTAAAGGTGTGAATCATGGCATCCCTTCCAACATGTGCTTGACCATGATAATATCTAGCCATTTGAGTCAAGAAATTGTTTGGCAAAACCACTTGTCCGTCCCCGGACACCCATATGTCATCCTCACGCAGAACACATTTCAATTTTAACCAGGATTTCTTTTCATCTTTGTCAACATTATTCTGAAGCACTTTCAATTCTTTCCAAGTATCTATGACATATAGTGCATAATTTGGGCACATTTCTTCTTTAGGTAACAATTCCCATTTGTCTTTAAATGATATACAGTTCAATGCACAAAACGTTGCGACTTGATTCGCATGTCAATTTCACATTGACAAAAAATCTTGTGATTTCAGGTGTGCACTGCATTTCACCACAGCAATCTTTTCAAGCATTTGTAAAGCTTGTAAAAAGCCATGGATTCTTTCACCATTTCTAACTGGTGAACTAGAAGAGGCCAGGAAACCTCTCTGTGACCACATCTGGCACAAACCGTGGATTATTCCAAATCAATACTAGCTATCAGTATAAATGGTAACTTTAAGATGTGCAGAAACATGGCATGCTCTCGTAAGGGCTACAAACTCAGCCACTTTTGCAGAATACTCCTCGGAACTAGGACGCTTTGAGTATAACAGAAATTGTGCACACAGCATATCCTGCTCTCAATGTTCCCATGTTATCTCTTAAACAAGAACCATCAACAAAAATTATTTGGTCATTGTCTTCCAATTGAGTATCTCAGATATCAGGTCTTGGTATTGTGCACAAATCTGAAAACTCCAGACAGGCATGTTCAACTTCTTGCAATGTGTCAACTTCAATATTCTCTTTTGGAACTAAAGTTGCTGGGTTAAGCACTGCACACCTTTTTAATGATACATTGGGTGACAACAGGATGACAGTCTCATGGTGCGTCAACCTGGCATTAGTCAAGTGTTTTGGTTCTGGTGAGTAAAACTTCAATGGAGTGAGGGACCATAACAATTAAACTATGTCCCATCACAATGCCCTCACTGTCAGTGAGGTTCAGTCCAACCTGTGTCATGTGGTGTTGAGGAACTTGGGGGAAAATCACATTAGGCATGACTGGGACCTGGCTCAACTCCTTGGATTAGACCGATGTGTTTTCCTGTAAAATCCCACACTTTCATTTTAACTGTTCCCTGTAAGTCTGAAGGAAGATCTCTCACTGTGAAAACTAGAAAGAAACAGATCAAAGGGTACTCCTCATTCACTGCTTCACAGTCTGTTCCTGTGGACAAGTCATCTTCATCATCACTGTTTGTCTGAATGGCAATTCCATCATTTGAGCAAGTAACTGAACATCCTGTTTTGCATAGTAAGTTCCTTCCTAGTAGGATACCGGACTCAAATCACAAACTACGTATTTGTGTAATCCTTTAAAGTTTCCAATTTTAACCTGAACTGGTTCTGTAATGGGGTTTGCCAAATATTGGTTTGCAACTCCTACAATCTGCACTGTTTTTCCTGTAAGAGGCAACTTCTTCAGTTCTCACTGTACAGCGTATGGCTCCTGTGTCGACTAAAAATGAGACTTTGTGACCCATCACTTTTCCCTTCACATATGGACCTTTCTGGTCTATTTCTAATGAAGCTGCTAACACATATTCCTCTTCATCTGAACTCTTGCTTACCCAATCATCGTTCGTTTCATCCTCACTGTGTAGTAGGTATTGATGTACTGTGTTATTACTCTGGTTAAACCATTGACCTGCTGAGGAAGCATCACCTGCTGCTGCTCCACTGGGGCTTGAGGTATTTGAATTCGTTACCTAGGTACCTTTCGAACTTGAGGTTGCATTTGCTGTGACTGGGGCATCTGCAAACGTATCATCTGCATCTGTTGCATAGGCTGAAAACCTTGCACCTGATTCACATTACTTTGGAAATTTGGATTATGACCTCTCGTTCTCAGTCCTCTCATATTTGGGAAAGAACTGATTTTGATTGTCTGCTAAAGAACACCTTCTTGACCTAACATCAGACACTCCCATTTCCAATGTCCGAGGCCTGCGCAAGCGTGACATGGTAACATTCTTTTCATTCCGTGCACATCATTCTTAACAACAACTGTATTCAAATCAGGACTACGGTTCACATTTCTAATTCCACCACGACCTCTACCTTTCACCTGGTTCTGCAACCACGTTTCCTTGCTGCTGCTGTGGAAAACTTCCCTCCATTCCTGGTTGTGCTGCTTTAATCTGCATCACTATTGCCTTTTCTTTCAATTTTTTTTGCTTCAACTCAATCTCATCACTACAGTACTTTACATACTACAATACTTCATCAATCAGCTTCGCTTACCAACAAATCAAATTACTCTTAATCATCTGGTAATCTCAGGTCTCAATCCTTCAGCAAATCTGAACACAAAATGAATTACGTCTTTCTGGTCAATTATTTTTGTGCCACTGTAATGTTTGAACACCTGCACCAATCTCTCATAGTATGCACGTATTCACTCTTTTTCTTCCTGAGCTGCACTGTCTATTCGCTGCCAGTCAATGTTTGTTGGAGAAATTCTCATCTTCAAAAATTCAATCACCTTATAATAGTATTTAAATACGTCAGGGGACGTACACCTGTTGCTGGATCTCTCTGAGGTTCTCTTGTCGGCCAATCTACACTTCTCTTACACTCAGCCCATAAGTCTGCTGGAACTACTATTTCTAACAGTGTTGAATATTGACAATCACCTTTATCACACTTACAAATTTTTAAATAGTCACAATCGGTTGCTCCCTTTCCCCCATATATTCAATTATGATTTCTTACAAATTAACCACCACACGTACCTCCATTTATACTATGGCTTTGTGAAGATATTTTCTTTTATTTCCACACTCATTTACTATCATTAACACACTAGGGCCATTACTAATTAATCTTTATCTCAATACAGAATGTGCTAACTCAATGTATGCCTTCTTGACCCTTCTTTAACCAGGTCATGATCACTCTGGTCAGCTTTCAATAATCTTATGAGATTATATTTTGGTATCTCACCTTGAGAGCAGTCATTTCCTCAGATTATCCTTAACTAAATCGTTTGTCTAAACATTGCTGTATTAATATCTCCACCATCCCCTTTTCAGTAATAGGAGTTACCTCTGCTACATTTTGCAATTGTCTTGTCACCTTATTTTGGACAATTGAAATTAAGACATTTTCTAAAATAACAGAGTCACAATCTTAAATCAAGATTATGGACACTATGTACACTTTCGATCTAGCGGCCTCTTTTGTAATCGGCATCATATCAACATGATCAATATGGCCAATGTTTTTTCCATTTCTTCGTTCTGTTTCCTCTTTACATAGAACTATAAACATAGAAATAGGACTTTGACCGATCAATGCCCCACTATGAAAAGAGTGAAGGGACTCATGTGAGTGCTCCCTTCTCCCTGAACATAGTATGATATTCAAAGCAGGATTTGGTCTATACCGTTACACCCATTATATAAATAGTAATACAACCACACGCGGCTTTCGCCGCACTCAATATGGCGTATATCTAGAACGCCGTGATTTCGACTCTAGGACTACTCCGAGGATTCCGGTAACATGAATCGGGTAAGAGATATTAGCCATAATAACATTTGCACATACCTATCTGGACCACACTGAGAATGTTTCTAAGACCTCTAATAACACCGTATTTGTTTGTCTCTGTCGATCCACATCTGTGGATATAAATACTACATGAGAGTATAACAGAAATACGACCATTTTCATTTTGTTCCCTTATATTTTTCTTGACAATACCAAATAATAAAAGAAAACCTTCTGTCATTCTCACTTGGGGAAATCAACTTATCTGCAGTATATCGATGTATATTCTTAGGTTGCTACTCTCTTTTTAGAAAAAATTGTGTATCCACATAAGAAATGCCCTAGGACATGTACTGCTAATTAGATTACTACCAGGTCCTGCTCTACCTTTTCAGTTATTTCAATGTGTAGTTAATTAATCAGTCAGCAAATGTACAATCATTTCATCTTTTATATTTAAATCATCTGCATTCAAAAATGAATTTAGTCTGATGAATATTACGATGGTATGATGTTTTTTCGATCACAATTATTAAGATTTCTATGATTTACTAACTTACTATGATCACCACTAAACACTGATGTGGTTATTTTATTTAATTACGCAGTGCCAGCACTAATCTTACTCAATTTTTGGCTTTGGACTTTCCGAGTTTACTCTTGAATGGAACCTTTTTGATACATCTTCGATTTGATTAATTTCTAATGCATGTTCGAAACTCAATGCCTCATTCTCTTATTTTCCATAATTTATGGACTAGGCTATGGGACTATTACTTATCCGAGATCACCACCCATTACTTATTTTCTTTTTTCTCTTTTTCTTTCTTAGTACACTTAAAATTCTGCACCAATGGTCGGCACCTCTGCATGGCTTTCACTATTATTTCAACTTATGAATCCTTCCAACCCCTTTTTTTCTGATCTGCCCCTTTTCATTAATTGCAGCCTTGAAAAAGCCCTAGGTGAATGCACCACAAGGGGCGAAACACGTGTCGGCTGTCTCTTTTCGTAACCTTCAGAATATTTCTCATGTCTGGAATTAATAAATGCACCTGAATCAAATACGTGGATATGATGTATCATTGTCTGCACGCAATCTGCAATTTTACACCATTTCTTAAAATGATCCAAGTGGGTTCTCAACTCTAGTACTTTCTGACGTTTGCTTTTTTGGGGGAAAACTGGTTCAAACCCCCACTTGATTACCCACTGTTCAAATCAACAAATCTGGGCATTTCTGAGGAAGGGAGAATTGGACCTTAGCTGTTTGTGTTTGAACTATTTCTAACAGGGTGTTCAAATCCTCCCACAGTCATTTTGCGAGTTTTCCAAACCTATCTGTTTTCTGGTGCCTTTCCACTGGCTTTTCTCTCAACCTGGGATACTCATTGGTAAATGACAAAATGTCACTTCTGCTCCAAGGGACATGGACAAAATTCCCTCTGGGAATCTCTCTCATTGGTAAGATTTTCACTGGATCCTCAACCTGATGCACATTTACAGTAAGATTCACAGAATCCCTTTTCTTCTTGTCTCTTTTCTTCACCCATCTGCATTCCCATTTATCTAATGCTCCCCATGTTTGAATGCTCTATATTATTTCCCTAATGTGATTTTTTATTCCCGGTACTCTCATGTTCTTAAGGTCCTTTGAATCGAACTCTAATCTGTAACTCTTCTTTGAATGTTTTGTTTTCTCAATTTGTATGTCATATTTTCCTGCCAAGTCTGCCAATTTCTGATGTACTATCCATGCTTTGTTAGCAATCAGCTTGCACAAATAACGTAACTTGTCTTCTCAGAAAGAGTCAATTCTGTCCAACCCCATCGTTCCCTTGATTGAGTCTTCTGCCTCTAGTCTAAGCCTGGTCAAATTCAGTACACGTCCTCCACTAGAATCTCCTTGGTGCTACTCAGCTTCTCTAACCATTCAGTTAACTGCTGAGCTGTCAAACCTTGTAATTAAATGTTATTATTGCTTACACCGGGCACTTGCTGTAACGTTAGGCTAGGGGTTTCCGGTGTCACCATGCTTGGATTGGAACCCATATCAAATCTCCCTTGATTAGTTGAAGGAGTTCTAAACGAACCCAAATCGATTAACAAACCAGCTCCATCAAATGTCGGTCTCATGGGGGGCCATCATTCTTGCGCTTCCATCAAATCTCTTCTTCTCTACGCTGATCTCTAGGGTACATCATTCCTGTATTCTGCCTTGCCAAGGCAGACATTTATGTCTGTGATCCTGTTATGGGATTGTATCTCAGGATCGTCTGTGTCTGTATTGGGGACATCAAATTCAGTGTGGGCTCCATCTGGACCAAAGCCGGCTTCTGGTGGACCTGTCTCATGTGGGCAGCTTGTCCTGTCGGCACTACTAAGTTTGTTACAGCATCTATATTAGATACATCTGGATAAATTCTGGGTATATCGATCTGCGCCATAGGCCTTTGAATCTCAGAAGTCGCTGGAACATTATAACTAACCTGTATCTGGCCCTGTGTAGAGTCAATTGGTATCAGAACTGTAGGGTCTACACTGGTACTTGAACCTCTCTCATGTGCTGCATATGGTGGGGGAAGAATTCTCAGTAACTGCAAAATAAATTCATCATCATCTGACTTTTCATTGTGTGTTAAAGACTTCCTAAACTCTGTGGGTTTCTGCTCTCTATTGTCTAAAGGATATGAATCCCTCTTCTTATAGGGGCTCTTTTTAGCCTTGTTCCCGTTCTCTTGTGGAATTGCCAGAAACAACTTAATTCCCTGTAAAGTCTCAGTTCTCCAAAATGTTTGGTCACTATCCCATCTCGCCTCTGCTAACGTTTTCTCAGCTTTCCTCATTCTTCTCTCAAATTTCAGCTGTTGTTGCTGTCTAGCTACTAGTTCCCAAATAGCTAACGCTTCAAACTGTGTAGGTCTCGTCGGAGGTTTCAAATAATACAGTATTCTACTCAAATTCTCTATAATCCTCAAATTAAATGTTCCATGGGCAGGGAATGCTAAACTCTCAGTTTCCTTGCATCATTGTTTCAGCCAAAGACATGACGCAGCACCTTGTTCTTCAAATACAATATAAGCGGGTTTACCTTTTGGCGGTGTCAATTCTCCTATTCTAGTTAGAATGAACATATCGCCCCTTAGGGCGCTCTTTAAAGCTTTGACATTTTTTATTTTTTATTTTCGGTAACTTACACTACTTTTAATCGAATCAGGAAGTGACTTTCAATCCTAAAATCCTTTTTTGCCGACCTTCTCAACCAGTTACGCTTCACGGTTGCCCTCCAATCCGTTTGCGGCTTTGCACACTAACCAACCTATCCCAGCGCGGCTCCAATGAAGTCACACTGACGTGTACAGCGGCTGACGAAGCCCTTCGGCTTGCCCTCCTAAACTCAGATTCATGCAAAACTAAATGCAAATATTGTGAGCACTAAATAAAATAAACACCCAACTTGTCTGTTTACTACAGATACTCCTTCTATCTCAGTTTCCCTGACTTGCAAGCAAAATACGACCTGCAAATCTTACTCTCAACTGATCATTGGATCCTCCTAGTGCACATAGGACTCACCAAATCTCCTTTAACACACTCTCTTGAGTTTGTCAACCACTCCCGATTGACCTATTAAACAGACAAATTACAACATAAACCAAGTGTCTCATAAACTTATTCAGTACTCTGGAGACTTAGACCATGCAGGGTCCATATACCAACAACCACGTGGACAATTTTTTAGCACAAAGTGCCACACACATGTGAAGTTCGACGACTTCCTTACTCTCACACTTTGGAGTATGCAAACTCCCTAAACAACTTCATCTGGAGTACACAAACTCCCTAGACACGCTCAAACATCACAATTCACCCACGATTTGCTTCATCTGTGTAAGCGCAAAACTGATTTAAATCTCACTGTCACTAGAAATGCTGAGAACATCTTTAAACAAGCATTGGCAAGCTCCAAGGTTTTGGGAATGTCATGGTAGGTTCTTAAAGAGACACAGGCTCTCATTATGACATAGGCGGTCTTTTCAGAAGACGCCGTGGTGACATCCCCCAACAGACCAACTCGGAGGTGGCAATCCGCCCGCCAAATAATGACACCCAAACACAAAACCGACACAAACCAGCCACAACAACAGGAGAAAAACTGTCGGATCCACCACCCTCCCGCTACGCCAGCAATACACTGCACCAACAGAAGCCAACATTGGCCGGATTAAAAAACCCATACCTGACACATATACACACACCATCCACACCCACCAACAGCACTATAAAACACACCCCCACACAACCCACAAACCTTTGCAAACGCCAAAATCTAGCTACACGTTGCCAGGCCAAAGATTTACAGAACTTCACACACAAACCACAATCACCTATACACCCGTCACACATCACACACCATACCTCAACACCTAACACCCTCTGCACAACATACACACTACACCCACCACACAATAGGCATGTCCCCACAGAAGAATCCCTGTTTCACAGATGAGGAGCTGCAGGTGATGGTGAGGAAATCGTCAGGCTAGAGCCACAGCTGTTTGGTGCACAGATACAACAGATATCCTTTGCGAGGAAGATGGAGCTATGGCGGAGGATCGTGGACAGGGTGAACTCCATGGGACAATATCCACGCACAAGGGACGACATTTGAAAGAGGTGGAATGACCTACGGGGGAAGGTGCGCTCCATTGCATCTAGGCACCAGGTCATTCATGAGGACTGGCTGTGGACTCCCACCTCATCCCCCACAGTTGACAGCATGGGAGGAGAAAGTCTTGGTAATCCTGCATCCTGAGAGCCTCACTGGAGGGCTGGACACTGGTAAGCCACCATTACTACCCTACCACCACCGATACCTGCATGGCATGTCACCCCCTCATCCTGACTCACTTCACCCCACTCAAACCCATACAGTGAACCACCCCCATGACCACCCTCAATTGTGTACCCCTGCATGCCCTACCAACTGCAAGCACACCCCTCCCAGCTCCGCATGTACACACAACAGTAATGCATAGGCAGCATGTAGTACTACCACTCACACAATCCACCAGCATACACTGACCAAAGGTGGGAGGACAACACCCAACCCATAGGGAAAGCCAGAAATGTGGAATATGTGACACTCAATGACTGTAACACATCACTTCCATGTCCACAGGTGCCCCAGCCAATGTCAGCGGCCAGCAGGTGCCACGGCAATCCAGTCCTCCACCAGACAGTCAGTGATGACTTCAACTCTGGATGTCCTGATCTGGATGAACTCCCTGGCCCATCTGGGACCACTGGTCAGTCGGCTTCCACATCCCACACCCAGTCCACCACAGGGCCCCCCCATCTGACTCCAACACCACAGCAGCCACTAAACGTCCCCAAACTTTGTCCCCAGGACGCATCGATCAATAGTGTGCCCACCTGTACAGGGACCCGTGTCAACACCACACAGGCAAGACAATGAAGGTCCTGGTGTCAGTGGGAGTGGGCACATCGTTCCGGGGACAGAGGCACAGGGGCCCAGGGCCAATGGTAGGTCAGCTGTGCACCAGCGGGAGGCCAGACCCAGGGAACCGGCTGCCCAGGAGGCACTCACACATATCCTGGGGCATACCAACAATCCCAGGACAGGATGGGGCAGGTCATTACCATCTTGCAGGAGAACCAGCGGTTGCAGGGGGTACACCACAAGGAGGGCATGCAGCAGTTGCAGGGCCTAAATGCCAACATGGCCTCCATTGCAGGGTTGCTGGGTGACATGGCCAACACGATGCGTAAGAACAGAGCACACCAGCGGGCCCCTTCCACTAGCCAGTCCACTTACCAGCCAACAACATCTGCTTCAGCTAGTGGACTGGAGGACCTGCCACACCACTCACAGGCCAGCAGCACCCCTCACCCTGCAGAAGGTAAACCACCCCACAAACATTCCCTGTGACACAGACAGACACCAGGGACTATTGCCAAGACCAAAAGCACCACCAGGAAATTAGCCCCTCCAGAATATCTCCCTTGTGTGCCACTGAGCCACCTTGTTCATTTTGAACTGCCATTGCTCCTTTACCTGTGGCCCCATGGATAATGGACCTGTGCTACAGACCAGCTGGGCCACTACACCACAAGCACCCCACTCTATTGCACTATCCCATCCTTTTTGTCACTTAAATAAACACTCTTGAACACAACTGAAGTATTTGTGCTTTATCATACGACAATATGCAATGTAGTGAACTGCATTATGCTGTGCAAATGTCCTGTAATGTGTGAATCCATCCAACAAATGTGTTTAAGCAGTCTGTAGTCATCATATCAGTACACAGTTGTGACCACATCAACATCTGCAAAAAGGGAAAGCAGAAGTGACAGTCAATTGAGAAGGAAAGGTAGTGCTTGGCACAACACAGCACAACACAGCAGACACACAGCACTTAACTGTAATGAGATATGAACAGTAGTACAGTCTTACCTGAGTGTCATTGGAAGTACTGCTGTATCATATGTGTCCTGTTGTCCACATCCTCCTCCTCCTCCTCCTCCTCACTGTCTACAGTGTCCTCTGCTGCCACAGGTGCATTGCCTCCCCCCTCCTCCTGCAGGTAGGGCACATGCCATCTGAGGGCCAAATTGTGCATCATGCAGCAAGCCACCACTATCTGGCAGACCTTCTTAGGGGCATAGCATAGGGATCCACCAGTTAAATGGAGGACCGAAACCTGGCTTTCGGTAGACCAAATGTGCGTTCAACAACCCTCCTGGTACGGCCATGTGCTTCATTGTACAGATTTTCTGCCCCTGTCCTCAGATTCCTCAGTGGGGTCAACTGCCAGAACAGGTTTGGGTAGCCGGAATCACCTGAAAGAAGTAAGGGACACACA
Organism: Pleurodeles waltl; assembly: GCF_031143425.1. Lineage (NCBI taxonomy): Eukaryota > Metazoa > Chordata > Amphibia > Caudata > Salamandridae > Pleurodeles > Pleurodeles waltl. The sequence goes on from NC_090451.1 coordinate 93,036,455, forward strand.
TTACACATGTACAATGGCATGGAGTACAACTTCAGTTGGCATACACTGTCATACACTGAGTGAAGACTCAAGCTCAACTATTACCCACACTCTCTGCCTCTGTAGTTGTGCAATCACCAGAGGGACGCTGCTATTCCTCAACACACAGGCATCATGGACAGATCCGGGAAACTTGGCAGTGACATGGGAGATGTATTGATCAGCAAGGCACACCATCTGAATATTTAGATAGTGGTAACTCTTCCTATTCCTTTAGACCTGTTCATTTGCCCTGGGAGGGACCAAGGCCATATGGGTCCCGTCAATGGCCCCAATCACATGTGGTATGTGTCCCATGTCGTAGAATGCAGCCTTCACAATGGGCAAATCTTCACTCTGGGGGAATGAGATGTAGCTGCTCATGTGTTTAAGTAAGGAAGCCAAAACCCTTCCAAGCACAATTGAGAACATTGGCTGCAACATTCCTGCAGCCAAGCCCACAGTCACCTGGAAAGAACCACTTGCCAGGAAGTGGAGCACTGACAGTACCTGTCCTGCAGGGGGTATTGCTGTAGTGCTATGGATAGCATGAATCAGATCTGGCTCCTATTGTTGACAGAGCTCAGTAATTGTGGCCCTGTCCAGGCAAAAGGTTATTATGATGTGCCGTTCCTCCAGTGTAGCCAAGTCCACTAGGGGTCTGTACACTTTTGCTTATCTCCTCCTCCGCAGTGGTAGGTATCTAAGTAAACCAAACATGAGATGTGTGTGACTATAGGAAGTATGGGCACACAATATCACAGTACACAGAGCATGTATTTATGTAGTAGACTGGAATTCTCTTAGTGTTTATGATCGATACCTATGACGCACATTAAATTGTCCAACATAAGTACCAATATTAGGAAATGACAACCGCCTGTCCTGTATGCAGGAACTAGTGGAAGTGACTTCACTCTTCCGGTGTTTGGCGTCATGGCAGAAGGTTGTCTGCACCGCCATGCAACTCTTCATTGGCTAACATGGAGCTCCATGGAGCATAGGAACCAATGATGATCAACACCGGCGGTGACGGTGTTCACCAGCGCGGACATGACCGCCATTTTCTCTGTACTACTTCAATTGATTCCTGACTCTCTACAGCTCAACACCTCAACCTTGTGTGCTGCTGTGTCCTGTGTCTGGAACCCGTGATGGCCCTTGCTACAGGGGAAAGGGCGCCAGCCTTAACATCAGAGGAGTTGGATAAGCTTGGGGATGGGGTCCTACCCTTGTATGGGCAGTGGTTTGAGTCTCCAGATCAACATGTGAGTACATCCTGGGTACGTTGGATGCGACATGACTGCATGAAGATGTATGTGTGTGCTGGCAGTGTGTCATTTGGGGGGAAGTTTGCTGCATGCAATGTGTGTGCAGAGGTACGGGTCATGTGTGTGCTTAACGTGGGATCTATGTACTATGTAAGCCATTTCTGTAACAAAAAGGAGTGTTGAGTCAATGGTGTCCATTCATCTGTGGTCCCTATGAAGGTCAGCACCCATCAAAAGAAAGGGTTGTGGCGTGCCATACCCAAGGATGTGCTGACCTTGGGGGTCGATAGCTGGTGGAGCACCCACTGCAGGAAATGGTGGGAGGACTGGAGATGCTGGGCCCAGAATACCATGGAGGCCCATCTGGGGATGTCCTCTCAACAAGGGTGGGGTGTCCGTTGGACCCACACACCCCTAATGGCCCGCATACTGTTTGTGGCCAATCCTGAGTTGGATGGGTGCTTGAGGGCAGCATAGCAACCACAAGGGGGTGAGTACAGACTCTGTGGTAATTATTTTTGTTGCCCGCCATGGGGTATGGGTGCCGGGTTCTAGTCAGTGGATGCCCCAATATGCCAGTTTAGCTATTTTTGTGGGGTCCTGCTTAGCAATGTAGGGTGGTATGTATATTTGGTATTGGTAAGTAGCTAGCATACCATGGCAGACATGGCTTAGTGAGTGCCAGTAGGTGTGCAGATGGTAGTGTTTGGGTTCTTTTCTGCAGTTGTTTCCAGGTAATGGTTTGTCATTGTGGTTCATACTGCACAGTGTTAGTCCCAGGGAGTGATTGTGATGTGTATACCATATGTGCTGTTGTTGCTGTGATTGACTCTGTGCTCCTTTTCTTTCTCCCCCACCCTCTCTCCTTTTTCCATCCTGTCCTTGTGTGCATTAGTATCATCTGGCGAAGAGCAGGGGCACCGGCGAGTGGGGGAGCTGCAGCCCACGGGACACAGGAGGCAGAGTCCACAAACGCCGAGGGGTCCAGTGGGTTGGAGGGTGAGGGGAGCACCACGGGGAGACTGGAGCTATGACTACAGACTCTGATTCCTTCTCCGATGGATGCTCCCTGGTGGTGGCAGACTAATCTGGGACCACCCCAGCTACTACATCTCCCACCACCCCACATACCAGCACCGCCCTCCAAGTAGCTCGCCACCCTGTTGCCCGTGCCCGCGCACCCAGGAGGGTGGATGTCTTCTTCACCCCAGGCACCTCAGGTCCTGCCCCAGTCAGCCCTAATGCCCTCACTGAGGAGGCTATTGACCTCCTGCGATCCATCTCTGTAGGGCAGTCAACCGTAGTAAATGCCATCCAGGAGCTGTCATCCCAGGTACAGCAATGCAATGCCTACCTGGAGGGCATTCACAGTGACTTGGCTGCCCTACAGAGATCTTTCAGGGTCTGACAAGCAAAGGCACCACACTTCACTCGACAGGCACACAGACAGCCAACACACAGAAGCACATACTACAACAGCTACTGCCTCCACTCTCTTCCCCTCCCCCTCCTACCTCACAGTCACATCAACACAAACACCTGCGTGCACTGCATCATCAGTCCCAGATCCTGCCACCTGTACAGCCTTGCCCACAGGCACCACAACCGCAGACATGCAGACTAGCACCTCATTCACCACATGCGCAGTCACCACCACCACCATCACAACCCCATGCATTTCATTCACCTCACTTGCAGACACTACAACATACATACACACGTCCTGTTTGTCCTCTCCCACCCTGTTTGCATCCCTGTCCAAAAACACATAAATGCTCCCTCTCAGACACTCAACAGCCATCCATCTCACACATGCACACTGTCCATGCACCTGCAAGGTGCCTGCCTACCATCACCATGATGCCCCTGCCCAGTGGAGTGACTTGGGTCGCTGTTCCCACCTAATTACAGTGGTTGGACAAAAGGTATATGTCCTGGCTTTCTTTGCTCCTGGGTTATGGTGTTGTTGGATATCTCTGCAGATTGTTCTCAGTGTGTGGTGTGTGTGTGTATGGTGTGTGTTGTGAGTGTGGATGTGTCACTCTGCCCTCCCTCCCTCCCTCCCTCCCTCCCTTGTGTGCTAGGTGGTTGTACTCACTGTCATCGTCAGCATTGTTGCTCCTGGACTGCCATCGTGTGGTACAGCATCAGCAGGACTTCCAGTGTGGGTTACATGGCAGCCGTAGACTCCTCTGTGTCTCCTTTTATATGATGTGTTTCCGCCAGGCTTTTGGTGGCAGTGGTCCCGCCCTGGAAATCCTGGCGGTCTGCTATGTCATAATATGGTGGCCTGGGAGTTGTCTTCCGCCAACCTGAAATGGCAACCGCTGTGATCAGTGGACAGACCGCATTGGCGGTTCTGGTGGTACATTGGCTGTCTGTGAGAGGGGTCACCGCCATGGTCATAATTTGGCGGTCTTCACCGCCAGCCTGGTGACGGTACTAACGCCATTGCCGGCATGACGGTCAGCTGACTGCCAATGTCATAAGGAGGGCCATAATGTTTTCACTTTGTATCATCGAATCTGGAAATCTCAACCTTTATCAACTTCTCCATCAAATCTGTGAAATATCATGATCTCTTGAGGAGACTACCAATTCGACTCTTCTTGCACCATTTAAGGAGAAAAAAGGACCTTATGATGGTCTCTTAAGGAGACAAACCATGCAACTCTTCTACCTATTTATAAGGAAAAAGGTGCTCTGCTACCATTTCTGTTAGCGTGTTGCTCCCTATTTGGTCTTTTAATGTTAATTTATCAGGGGATGGTTTAGAGGTTTGATAGACCTTTTGACTAAGCTTAGAGTGATTCCACCATAGGTCCTAAATTCAATGCAATTTCAACCTCCTACTCAATAACCATTATCAAATAATCTTTGGAATCAGTGATCTTTACATACCATGACCCATTTAGCCACGAATAACCACACCTTTATGTAGAAGTTAGAAAGTTTATTTCCCTACATTAATAATGCTAATGTCACGTAAATTAGTCTCAAAACCAAATGGTAAACATACATAAATAACACTGGTTGACCAAATCTTCTAAAGAATCTCAATTTAGCTAACACATTGACAGTTAAGCATTCAAGAGTCACAATACAAATTAAGAGCAAGAATAACTATGCAATAGAAATAATATACATCTAGATTCAGCAAATGAACAATATCAATTCTTTGTTATTAGCAATTGTTTAACATTTTATGGGTCTCCCTAACTAGTCTTCCGATTAGAAGAGCATGTTTGGGCTTCATGCAAAAAAATGTAGTCAAAAGTTAATTTAGAAAGACATCTAACTATGGCTCTAACAAAATAGCTGTTGGTACCTAAAACAAAGAACGTAACCTACAACAAGAACAATAGCATTTTGTTATACCTCTCCTCATATGGATCAGCAAGCTGCGATTTCTCTTCGTCAGTTGGACATCCGTCTGGTCATATTCAGCAACAGGCAGTGAAAGGCAAACCTTTGGCACAGGGGACTCTAAACTATCTGAATCATTTAAGCACAATACCTAAGGGAACAGCATTCAGCATTAGAAAACGTAGGCTATAAATTTAAAGATAGAAATAAAATCATCAGGAACTGTTCCGCTCCTCAAACAAAATAGAATGAGCGTGCCTCTCCTCTTTGCAATCAGGCTAAGTTGGAATTTCCTAAAGAACCTCCCACTTTGTCATTAGTCGGAAAATAGTACGTTTACAATTAGTCCAATATAAATAAAAACCCAAATCTGAGATATCACTAAACTGTCTTTCACATGTTGATGTTTGGTTCCTCTTCTGTTCCCATCATCAGACTCGTCAGGTAACCTTATTGTAGCAATCCGTACTCTAGTCAGTGCATCCGTTGATGGTTCCTGGGAAATCACTGTCTCACGCATCACACTATACAAAGTAACAACTCCTAATACAAGACATTCTAGCAGGCAGTTCTCCTGGGAAAGTCAAAGACATCTGCTAACGTTTGGCCAACACAGTGTGAACAATAAATGCATTGATTTCTCTGGACATACATTCCCACAATTTAATTAAACATTGCAGCTTAATATGAGGCTGTGCAGATTGGGCCCAAACCTGGCTAACTTAAGGCCTATAATGAGCAAATACATAGCAAGAAATCATTGATACAACACACTATTAATAATTTCTCTACACATACACTTTGAATAATGATTAATATGCATTCTCTAAAAGCATTAAATATTTTAATGACGGCCACTCAAGTGGGCACATTTTCTAAGTCACATTATTTTCTCAGATAGCCTAATTCTATGCAAATTCATAACTCATAGTATATAAAATTAATTAGTATTAAACTCAGCATTCACAAAACCTATGGTGTTATCACCTTATACCAGGTATACCCTATTAGTTAAGCATAGGCAGTGTCTAGGAAGACAGGACTCTCTAGAGGTAGCTGTAAATGAGCAGCCAAGACTTATCTAGGAGACATGCAACACTTATACAATAACACTATAATCACACAGCAACTTACCACACATTAAAGAACCACACATTATTAAAAAAATAAAGGTGCTTTATTATGGTAACACCACACTAGAATACTTATAGGCAGTTCCCCCCAACTGGAGGCACGTACACACTAATTATATACACCATAGTAATCAGCAAATAGCATAAAAAGCAACAAGCATTGGCAATACTTAGTAATAATAGAAAGGGCCCTGGGGGAGGGCCAAACCATATATTAAGAAAGTGGAATGCGAGATACAGTCCCCCACCCAAGGATGAGGAATCATTAGAGGGGAGCTTGAGGAACTAGGAACCCCAAGAGGTGAGTACCAGAGAGACCCCTGACGAGGAGGCTAGCAGAGGTATCTGGTTGTCCCAAGAGCTGACAGGAGGGCTTAGAAAACGTATTGTACAAGAACAGGATCAGACAGGAAGAAACCAAAGGTGGATACCGGTAGAAGAAGACCTGCAAAAGAAAGGGACAAAGTCCAGTCTGCAGTAGAGTGTCTAGTGGGCAGTAGCCACTATCTACCCTTCTGTGGATGCAGGACCAGGTAGACGAGGAGAGGATAAGAGCAGCTGTGGTGCCCTGGAGCTGAAGAGGAGTCCTGCAGGAGTGGTGCAGATGGTGTCCCACGTCAGTTCGCAGATGGTTAGTGATGGAGGAGGACCACCAAAAAGCATTGGCAAATGCAAATGGAGCAAAAGAAGAGTTGCAATGCTGAAGAGGACCAGCAAGGCCCAGGGTACTCGACCCAGGGAGGGGAGTCCGAGGTGACCCTCAGCAATTGGGGGAGCTAGCAGAAGTAGTCGCAGCCCTACAGGCAACCCACTGGCAGCAGCCACAGTAAATCACAGTGAGACCCAGTCAGCACACATGAAGTAGAGCCCCACGTCGCTGGAGCAGCAGAGAGGAGGCTGTGCTTGGCAGGAAGAAGTGCTGAGGGCTGTGGCTACATGGAGCGTAAAATCCCTTGGAGCAGGAGTAAACAAGCCTTGGTAGCTGCAAAAGTCGCAGTGCACAGCGGAACTGTCCTGCAAGGATGGGCAAGGGCTTACTATCTCCCACGCCGGACAGCAGGTAGAGAGGACCAAGGGGGGCACTCAAGACCACCACCTGTGATGCAGGATCCATGCAGTTCCAGAGGAGAAAAGATCCACGCTGCCCGTAGTCGTTGCAGTTGGTGCCTGCTGATACCGGGGATTGGCTTCTTCATGCATGCCGAATTCTCACTCACCTCAGAGGATGCACAGCCTTAACAATGTTGCAGTTGCTGGAAGGAGCCGGAGAAACAATGTAGCAAAGCAGAGTCATCGCTGGAGTTGCAGACTGTTGGTTCCTGAAGAGTCCAGTTGCGGTTCCAGTGGCCAGAAAATGAAGTAAACGATGCAGAGGAGTCCTGGTGGAGTCTTGCACGTCGAATCTGGGGGCCCACCCTCAAGGGAGTACCTAAATAGCCCTAAAAGGGGGTTTGGTCCCCTAGTAAGGTGACCACCTATCAGGAGGGGTCTGTGTCATCACCTGCATGTCCTGGCCACAAAGATGCTCCAAGGGGCCTCTGAACATCTTGTTTTAAAGATGACAGAATCGAATGGCCACCTGGAGGAGCTCTGGTCACCACCCACAGGGTGGTTATGGACAGAGGGGTCTCCCCATTCCTTTGGCCAGTTTCGCAGCAGAGTAGGGACCGGGGGTCCCTGGCTGGTGCAAACCAGTTTATGCAAGGAGAGCACCAAATGTGTCCTTCAAAGCAAACCAGTGGCTTGGGGAGGCTACCCTTCTCAAGCCTTGTAACACCTATTTCCAATGGAGAACGTGTTACCTCCCTCTTCCACAGGAAATCCTGTGTTCTGCCTTCCTCTGCCTGAGCTGGTCAAGCAGCAGGATGACGGATGACAGTAGAGCGGACTGTCCGGAACACCCCAGAAGACTGGAAGGAGCAATGCTGGGAGTCCTCTAAGGAGCCCCCAGAGTGCATGCTATCATACAACCAATACAGGCAACAGTATTGGGGTGTGATTCCAACATATTTGAAATCAAACATGCCTAGGTTCGGAGTTACCATTATGTAGCTGGACACAGGTAAAATGGCTTCCCCGCACTTACGAAGTTCAGTGAAATGGGGCTGGAGTTTGTAGGGGTACCTCTGCTCATGCAGGAGTGCTCTCACACACAGGGACCTGCACCCTGCCCTCTGGGCTAGGAGGGCCAACCGTAGGGGTGACTTACAGTGACCTAGTCCACTGACCTGTTGTGCATAGGTGCGTGCACTTTTTCACGTGGGCTGCAATGGCAGGACTGCAGACACATTTTGCATGGGCTCCAATCCGTGGCATAATACATGCTGCAGCCCATGGGGATCCCCTGGTGCCCCAATGCCCTGAGTACATAAGTACATATACTAGGGGCGTGGTCTGGCCGCGATCCATGATGGCCGCCTAGGAGCCGAGCTCCGTAAGGCGGCGGACCGCGTGGCGGGGATGGCGGCGCTGGAGGCACACCAGAGGACCCAGAATACAGTAGGGGCCCATGTGGAGGTCGGTGACGACGGGTGGCTGGCACTCGCGGCGCGGGGGCTGCGCCCTCCCTGGAGACGGCGAGCGGAGCGCGAGGGGCGAGATCGAGGCCCGCAGCAGGCTGCCAAGCCGCGGCCTCAGGTACGGAGGCACACCGGCGCGGAGCGGCGCATCCCCCCCACTGGAACCCGAGGGGGAGAGACACGTTCTCTACCATACCTGAACTTTAGAGGCGGCCCGGCCGCGGTCCCCGGGGCCGGCGAACGGCAGGGGCGCTGCCCACCCTTCCCTCCTTCCCGGCCGGTCGGCGCCAGAGAGGTAGAACGTACATGGCCACCTCCCGATGCCTCCTCCCTTCCCCTCCGGGGGTGACGGAGAGCGGGAAGGCCCCCTCTGACTTCCCTCCCCTGTCGAGCTGGTGACGGGAAGGCCCCACCGGCGGAGTTCGGGGGACAGCTGCCCCCACCCCCCAATCCTACCCACTACAAGGGAGGCCCCTCCCGGGAACGGCAGAAGCCCCACAGAGGACAGGGGCACAAGGGCTGAGCCGGTGAGGAGGAGGGGCACGGGAGGTGAGAGGAGTGGATGAGGTGAGAGAGAGAAATATAGCAACGAACAGGGAGAGGAGGAAAACGGCAGGGAGTGGACCCTAAGAAGAAAAGGCAAAAACAAAGAAGAAAACGCCACTAAATAGGAAAAGAGACAAACAAAAGAAGGGGGAAAGAGAAGGAAAAAAACACAAAAAACAACAAAAAAGAAAAAAAAAGAGGAAAGAAAACAAATAATATAACAACAAAAGGAACAATATTACATTAACAGCACCAAAGCAACTCCTTTCTCCACGGCTCCACAGACCCCCCAAGCTAATACGGGAGCTAGAGAACAGTAAGAAGCCCCATCCCCACACGGTCCTGGCACAGTCTAGTGGGACTCTGCCCACCACAGAGTCAGCACCAAGACCCTCTCCCCGTACTCGCCTGAACTAACCAACTACTCAGAGCCCTCCTCACCCCCGCCACCATCCCCTCTTCTCTGTTGCTTGCACGTTTATGCTGGTTGCCCTTACTGTGACACGGACGGGCACCCTCCAAACCCCCATCAGCATGGGGAAACCTGCAATGCCCAAAGGCAAGACGGCGGGTAAATCATCGGGCAAGTCAGCCCGTCAACTACTCTTCTCCGAAGCCCTGCGCCAACAGAAGCACTCTTCCACTGCGGACTCTTCACCTCCTCCGCATACCATCATGTCAGAAGACGCTCTGGGAGTGTCAATGGATCGCATATTACAGGAGATATCGGCAATAGTTCGCAAATTGTAAGGTATGGACAATGCCATGGCGGCGCTAACAGCTGAGACAAGATCTATGCGCCTGGAGATAGCGGGCTTCCAGTCACAAATCTCCGGACTGGACCATCGAGTAGCGGCAGTGGAAAGTCAAGTGGCCTTACAGACTGACAGAGATCAGGAACTTTCTCACCTCCACAAATTTATCTCCATGGTATGATTGCTCTACGACCAACCCGCGGCCAGAGTGGGGGTTTCCTCTCGGACCCTTTCCCTATCCGGAGAGGAACTCGGCAGGGATGCCCTCTCTCACCTCTCCTGCTGGAAATGGAGCCCTTGGCGGCAGCCATTCGGTCCTCCCCCTCCATAAGCAGCCTACCACTACCCGAAGGTACCTCCAAGATATACCTATACGCTGATGACGTTCTCTTAACACTCACAGACTTAGAACGATCCATACCGGCCCTACTAGAGGTAATCGAGGACTTTTCAGTCCTCTCGGGATCACGCATCAACTGGGACAAAAGCGAGGCACTCCCGCTATCGCGAGTAACTCCTAGGCTACCCATTCCGCTGGATGCTGAAATGCCTTAAATACCTGGGAGTGCTTGTCAACCCAGGTCTGACACATATGGTGGCGGATAACATCGACCCTCTCATTGCGCGGACGAAACTGGACTTTGCAAAATGGACCCAGCTGGGCCTCTCCATGTGGGGCCGAGTACAAGCAGTAGGAATGGTGACGGTGCCCCGCTTCACCTATATCCTGGGTCTTCTTCCCTTACAAGTGTCCCTTTCCACACTACGAGGCATCGATGCGCTAATCAGATCCTTCGTATGGGGCACAATGCGACCACGGCTATCAACAGCCAAACTTTTGACCCGACGCACATACGGAGGCAAGGGACTCCCATCGGTGGAGCACTACTGTCTAGCCCTCCAAATGTCCCAACTATCCAATACATTATCGACTATACCAGATCCCCCCTTGTGGATAGCAGTGGAAAGACGACTCCTAGCTGCGAATGAAGGACTCGGAGGACCTTACCGTGAAGACTTCCCATCCACCACTCCGGTGAATCCTATCTTTAATGCGACCAGGGCCCATCGACTGTTTGGGGTCCATCCCCTTATACACGCCCAAGCGGGTGGTGAGGTACTCAATTGGCCGCAGTGGAGGCAGGCAGGTATCCTCACCCTCTCTCAGGTCCTAGAAAATGACATGCTCAAACCCTTTCCCAAGCTAAGGGAGGAGTTCGACCTCCACCCAAATCAGGAATGGAGATATCTGCAACTCAAGCATTGCATTTCCCGGGGGAATACATCTTCCCTTCGGGGGTCCCTGCCTTCACCTATAGTGGCTTACTTGCAGCAATGGGGGCAACATAAGGGAGTAATGTTGGGTCTCTACGATCTAATCATTCGACGACTCTATTCCCAGCCTCTCTCGGACAAACTGCGCTTATAGTGGCAAACCCGACTGCAACAGGACCTAGACTCAGACGACTGGGAAGCTATCCTAGAGGCACTAGATAGAGGTACCCGAGAGGCACGCTTGAAATTCTGCCTCTTTAACCGCTTGGGTGCCTTGGACGAGATGATCTCGTCCAAGGCTACAGTTCCCCTGTGCCTTGGACGAGATCATCTCGTCCTAGGCACAGGGGAACTTGGGGGCGCGCTAGCGCACCCCCCGTGCACCCCCCCTCCCCCCCCCAGGCGGGGATGGAAGGGGAAGACCTTCCCCTTCCACCCCCGCCCCCCCCCCCACGGCAATCCGATGACGTCAGCGCGCTGACGTCATCTGGTGTTGCCAGGCGCGCTGGAAGCCATTTGCTTCCAGCGCGTCTACCGAGGAGGACGCAAAAAGTAAGTCCTCTTCGTTTTTGGGGGTCGGGGGGTGGTGGAAACAGACACGGGGGGAAAGGAAAGGGTTTTTCCTTTCCCCCGGTGCCTGTTTTCATTAGATTCCTGCTCCACAATCGCGGGCAGAGCCCGCGATCGTGGAGCAGGAATCTCCACTAGCCACCAGGGATTTACTGTGTTCAATATTTTGGGGGCGACCCCTTGGGCAAGGGTCGCCCCCCCCGGGGGCAATTATTTTTAGTATTTCGCCCCCCCCTGGGGGCAGATCCGCCGTTTTTTCGGCGGATCTGCCCCCAGGAGGGGGCGAAAACCACTAGACACCAGGGATAGTGTTATTTTGCCATTATTTTGGGGGCGACCCCTTGGGCAAGGGTCGCCCCCCCGGGGGCAATTTTTTTTTGTATTTCGCCCCCCCCTGGGGGCAGATCCGCTGATTTTTCGGCGGATCTGCCCCCAGGGGGGGGCGAAAACCACTAGACACCAGGGAAAATTTATTATATTGATTATTTTGGGGGCGACCCCTTGGGCAAGGGTCGCCCTCCCCCGGGGGCATTTTTTTATTGTATTTCGCCCCCCCCCCGGGGGCAGATCTGCCGATTTTTCGGCGGATCTGCCCCCAGGGGGGGGCGAAAACCACTAGACACCAGCGATATAGTATTTTATGTTTATTTTGGGGACGACCCCCTTGGGCAAGGGTCGCCCCACCCCGGGGGCAATTTTTTTTTGTATTTCGCCCCCCCCTGGGGCAGATCCGCCGAATTTTCGGCGGATCTGCCCCCGGGGGGGGCGAAAACCACTAGACACCAGGGATTTTATATTTTGTGTATATTTTGGGGGCGACCCCTTGGGCCAGGGTGGCCCCCCCGGGGAATTTTTATTTGTATTTAGCCCCCCCCCCCCGGGGGGCAGATCCGCTGATTTTTTGGCGGATCTGCCCCCGAGGGGGGTTGAAAACCACTAGACACCAGGGATTTATTTTTATTGTAAAGTTTTTTTTGGGGGGCGACCCTTTGGGCAAGGGGCGTCCCACTGGGGGACAAATATTTTAGTATTTGCCCCCCCCCCTCCCCCCCGGGGGCAGATTGCCAATTTTTGGGCTGATCTGCCGCCGGGGGGGGGGCGGGGGGGCAAAATCCACTAGACAACAGGGATTTTGTTTTTGTTGTTTATTTTGGGGGCAACCCCTTGGGCAAGGGTCTCTCCCCTGGGGAGTTTTTTTTTTCTGTTTCGGCCCCCCGATGGCAGACCAGTCATTTTTTGGACGATCTGGCCCCGGGGGGGTGGAAGCACACTAGGCGCCAGGGATTGTGTGGTGTGTGTGTAATTTTGTAGGCCCATCTGCCCCCAAGGAGGGCAGAAACCACCAATACGGCAGGGATTTTTTTGTTTTGTGCTGGGGGTGCCCCCTTTGGGAAGGGTTGCCCCCTAAAAGGGGGCACAGAGGTGTTGCCCATTTCGGCTAATTTTTTTACGCCCATCTACCCCCGAGGGGGGGCAGGATCCACTTAGGTACCAGGGACAACTTCTAAGTTCTTGGTGGTGGGGTGTTTGTCAACTGGCAAAGTATTTGTATTTGTGATTATAACAATTTATTTCTTCTTTTTCTTCTAGTTCAACGCTTTTGCTTCCTTTGCTGTGGATCTTAGCGGTTTTGGCAGTAGTTGTCCAGTGGTTTGCATAGCTGCATGTTTTAGGTAAGTGAAAGCAATTTACTCCAAAGGAGTATTGTTGACATGCATGAATGACATGTTTGTAGGTGGTGTACTAAATGCAGTATTGTGTGTTTGACATTGTCCTTAGATTTGAGCACAGTGATGTTTGTGTTGTCATATGTCTAATTTGCTTTTTTCTTTTTTCTTTTTAGTGGGATATCATTGGTGATTGCTGTGTCTGTGCAGAGTAGTTGCTTGGTGAGTAGCTATTTCAGGCAACTGAGTGGTATAGTTTTTTGTAGTACATAACTCTTTGTGATAAAGCTACACTTTGTTTATTACTTATTTTAGTGCTAGTTGTTGTTGGCAATCCATTTGTTGTTAGGATCATGGCTAGCCGCAAAGTAACCGCTCAGCAGGTTGTTCGCATGCTCTTTGAGTCGTCTTCAGACCATGATTATGACACTGACTCTGCATCTGAGGCAGAGGAGGAAGCAGGAGATTCTGGAAGTGAGTTTTCTGTCCAAGAGTATTCTTCTGATGAGGAAGCTACTCTCGGTGCAGATGAAGGGCCTGAGTTAGAGGAGGACATTGATGTGCCAAGAGTGCAGCAGCCTGGGGCTGAAGGGTTTCCCATTAGAAGACCTGACACCTGGATTGCCCCAAACATGGAGCAGCCACAGTTACCTGCATTTACTAGTCTCCCAGGGTGTAGAGTTAATACGGAAAACTTTCTGCCTGTCCATTTCTTTCACTTGTTTATGGACGATGTATTTTTGGAAGAGATTGTGGAGCAGACAAATGTGTATGCAGAGCAATATTTGCGGGACAACGCTGCCAGACTTAAGCCTCAGTCTAGAGCTACTCATTGGGTTCCCACATATCTGGAAGAGATGAAAAGGTTTTTAGGTTTGTCTTTTTTGATGGGGTTGATCAGGAAGCCGCCACTGGCTTCTTATTGGTCTACTAGTCCCTTGATGGCAACTGCTATATTTCCTGCAACTATGACACGTAATCAGTATTTGCTTCTTCTTCGTATGCTGCATTTTGTAGACAATGCTTTAGCCTTGCCACGAGATCACCCTGATTGTGACCGCCTTTTTAAGATTAGGCCTGTCCTTGATCATTTTGTGGATCGGTTTTCAGAGGTCTATGTTCCAGGCAAAGAGATAAGTGTGGACGAGTCTTTGGTCCTTTTCAAGGGGCGTTTAGTTTTTAAGCAGTACATCCCTAGTAAGAGGGCACGGTATGGGATTAAATTGTATCTGCTGTCAGAAAGCAGTACAGGATATGTTTATAATTTCCGGGTCTACACTGGTAGGGATTCCAGTATTGACCCTCCTGGTTGTCCGGCCACTTTTGGAGTTAGCGAAAAAATTGTGTGGGAACTTGCTAGACGGCTGTTTAACAAAGGTCACCATTTGTACGTAGATAATTTCTACACTGGAGTGCAGTTGTTCAAGGAGTTGTTTAGGGTGGACACTGTTGCTTGTGGCACAATCCGTTCTAACCGCAAAGGCTATCCAAGGGAGCTTGTCTGTAAAAAACTTGAGAGGGGACAGTGCAGTGCCTTGCGGAATAATGAGCTGTTAGCTATGAAATTTTCAGACAGGAGGGATGTGTACATGCTATCGACCATCCATGATGAGAGTAATTCCCCTGTGGCTGTTTGGGGTCAGGTTGCGGAAGTGCGCAAACCTGCGTGCATTTTGGACTACAATAGGCACATGGGTGGTGTTGATAGAGTAGATCAGAGGTTGGAACCTTACACTGCTCTTCGTAAGTCGTATGTGTGGTATAAAAAGTTGGCTCTACATTTATTTCATTTGGCAACTTTTAATGCCTTTATTGTATACAAGGATTGTTCACCTGAGTCAAGGATGACTTTTGTTAAATTTCAGGAGTCGGTGATAGAAAGCCTTATTGTGGTGGAACCGGCAAGAGTTCCTAGAGTAGAAGTGGTGGAGGATGTGGCTAGATTGAAAGATCGGCACTTTCCAGATCACATTCCTCCCACTCCCAAAAAAGACATGCCCACAAAGAAATGTAGAGTATGTGCCCGGAGATCAATCCGGAGGGAGAGCCGGATGTACTGCCCCGAATGCCCTTCAAAGCCTGGGCTGTGTGTGCCCAGCTGTTTTAGAAGTTACCACACAAGGAAAAACTTTTGGGAAATACTGTGAGCGTAAGCTGTCTGTTTTATATTTTCATATGTTTCACGGTTGGCATCTGTCGTGTATTTAGTTTGAGGTTTTGTGTTTGTAGTTTTGTGCCTATTTTATAATTAGTAGTTTATTTGTTGTTTATAAATAAAAAAAAGTGATTGCGGTGTGCGTGGGGTGGCGCTTGGCTGGCGGTGTGCGTGGGGTGGCGCTTGGCTGGCGGTGTGCGTGGGGTGGCGCTTGGCTGGCGGTGTGCGTGGGGTGGTGCTTGGCTGGCGGTGTGCTTGGGGTGGCGCTTGGCTGGCGGTGTGCGTGGGGTGGCGCTTGGCTGGCGGTGTGCGTGGGGTGGCGCTTGGCTGGCGGTGCCAGCCAAACGGCAGTCCACACTCCCATCAGCTGGTGTGATTCTTGTATCAGGCATGTGGCGTATGTATGTGATGGGCCCTTGAGTGGCGCGGTCTGTCGATGTGAGTGTTGTAATGTGCTGGGCCCGTGGCTGGCGGTGTGAATGGTCTTGTGCGTGTCATGTATGAAAGGTGTGTGAATGGACTGTAAAGCGGTTGGTGCCTTGTCGCGGCTTTACAGCTCACGAGCTGTGAGTCATTGGTTCACTTTTTTGCCTTTCAGTTATTAGTAGTGCATTTCATTTTTGTGAAATCTCTTGTTAATAAAATTTGATCCACTGAACCATCACTCACCCTCGTGCCAAATCCAACCAGTATGTGTTGTAAAAAATGACAAAACCTGCTCCGCTGTAATCAGGCGTCGCAGCACACCTGTGACACGCTAGGTGCCTCGGGTGGGACCCCGATGATGAAGCATGCCACCAACTTGGTTGGTGGGTGAGGGGTCTTCTTCACATAACCTAAGTGTGTTTCTTTTCACTATTTTAGTGTTTGGCACATCACGGACGTATGTGCACACATCAAAATGATATATTGCAAAAATACCTATCCCTTCTATCTCTTCAGGTTTTGGGCCTTATTCTGTTGCAGGCACCTGGCCCACCCACACAAGTGAGGTATCATTTTTATCGGGAGACTTGGGGGAATGCTGGGTGGAAGGAAATTTGTGGCTCCTCTCAGATTCCAGAACTTTCTGCCACAGAAATGAGAGGAAAAAGTGTTTTTTTGGCCAAATTTTGAGGTTTGCAAAGGATTCTGGGTAACAGAACCTGGTCCGAGCCCCGCAAGTCACCCCTCCTTGGATTCCCCTAGGTCTCTAGTTTTCAGAAATGCACAGGTTTGGTAGGTTTCCCTAGGTGCCGGCTGAGCTACAGGCCAAAATCCACAGGTAGGCACTGTTTTCTTCCAAAATTTTGGTTGTGTCCACGTTGCGCTTTGGGGCGTTTCCTGTCGCGGGCGCTAGGCCTACCCACGCAAGTGAGGTATCATTTTTATCGGGAGACGGGGGGGAACGCTGGGTGGAAGGAAATTTGTGGCTCCTCTCAGATTCCAGAACTTTCTGCCACAGAAATGTGAGGAACATGTGTTTTCTTAGCCAAATTTTGAGGTTTGCAAAGGATTCTGGGTATCAGAACCTGGTCCGAGCCACACAAGTCACCCCTCCTTGGATTCCCCTAGGTCTCTAGTTTTCAGAAATGCACAGGTTTGGTAGGTTTCCCTAGGTGGCGGCTGAGCTAGAGGCCAAAATCTACAGGTAGTCACTTTGCTAAAAACAGCTCTGTTTTCTGTGATGTGTCCACGTTGTGTTTTGGGGCATATCCTGTCGCGGGCGCTAGGCCTACCCACACAAGTGAGGTATCATTTTTATCGGGAGACGTGGGGGAACGCTGGGTGGAAGGAAATTTGTGGCTCCTCTCAGATTCCAGAACTTTCTGCCACAGAAATGTGAGGAACATGTGTTTTTTTAGCCAAATTTTGAGGTTTGCAAAGGATTCTGGGTAACAGAACCTGGTCCGAGCCACACAAGTCACCCCTCCTTGGATTCCCCTAGGTCTCTAGTTTTCAGAAATGCACAGGTTTGGTAGGTTTCCCTAGGTGGCGGCTGAGCTAGAGGCCAAAATCTACAGGTAGTCACTTTGCTAAAAACAGCTCTGTTTTCTGTGATATGTCCACGTTGTGTTTTGGGGCATATCCTGTCGCGGGCGCTAGGCCTACCCACACAAGTGAGGTATCATTTTTATCGGGAGACGTGGGGGAACGCTGGGTGGAAGGAAATTTGTGGCTCCTCTCAGATTCCAGAACTTTCTGCCACAGAAATGTGAGAAACATGTGTTTTTTTAGCCAAATTTTGAGGTTTGCAAAGGATTCTGGGTAACAGAACCTGGTCCGAGCCACACAAGTCACCCCTCCTTGGATTCCCCTAGGTCTCTAGTTTTCAGAAATGCACAGGTTTGGTAGGTTTCCCTAGGTGGCGGCTGAGCTAGAGGCCAAAATCTACAGGTAGTCACTTTGCTAAAAACAGCTCTGTTTTCTGTGATATGTCCATGTTGTGTTTTGGGGCATATCCTGTCGCGGGCGCTAGGCCTACCCACACAAGTGAGGTATCATTTTTATCGGGAGACGTGGGGGAACGCTGGGTGGAAGGAAATTTGTGGCTCCTCTAAGATTCCAGAACTTTCTGCCACAGAAATGTGAGGAACATGTGTTTTTTTAGCCAAATTTTGAGGTTTGCAAAGGATTCTGGGTAACAGAACCTGGTCCGAGCCACACAAGTCACCCCTCCTTGGATTCCCCTAGGTCTCTAGTTTTCAGAAATGCACAGGTTTGGTAGGTTTCCCTAGGTGGCGGCTGAGCTAGAGGCCAAAATCTACAGGTAGTCACTTTGCTAAAAACAGCTCTGTTTTCTGTGATATGTCCACGTTGTGTTTTGGGGCATATCCTGTCGCGGGCGCTAGGCCTACCCACACAAGTGAGGTATCATTTTTATCGGGAGACGTGGGGGAACGCTGGGTGGAAGGAAATTTGTGGCTCCTCTCAGATTCCAGAACTTTCTGCCACAGAAATGTGAGGAACATGTGTTTTTTTAGCCAAATTTTGAGGTTTGCAAAGGATTCTGGGTAACAGAACCTGGTCCGAACCACACAAGTCACCCCTCCTTGGATTCCCCTAGGTCTCTAGTTTTCAGAAATGCACAGGTTTGGTAGGTTTCCCTAGGTGGCGGCTGAGCTAGAGGCCAAAATCTACAGGTAGTCACTTTGCTGAAAACAGCTCTGTTTTCTGTGATATGTCCACGTTGTGTTTTGGGGCATATCCTGTCGCGGGCGCTAGGCCTACCCACACAAGTGAGGTATCATTTTTATCGGGAGACGTGGGGGAACGCTGGGTGGAAGGAAATTTGTGGCTCCTCTCAGATTCCAGAACTTTCTGCCACAGAAATGTGAGGAACATGTGTTTTTTTAGCCAAATTTTGAGGTTTGCAAAGGATTCTGGGTAACAGAACCTGGTCCGAGCCACACAAGTCACCCCTCCTTGGATTCCCCTAGGTCTCTAGTTTTCAGAAATGCACAGGTTTGGTAGGTTTCCCTAGGTGGCGGCTGAGCTAGAGGCCAAAATCTACAGGTAGTCACTTTGCTGAAAACAGCTCTGTTTTCTGTGATGTGTCCACGTTGTGTTTTGGGGCATATCGTGTCGCGGGTGCTAGGCCTACCCACACAAGTGAGGTATCATTTTTATCGGGAGACATGGGGGAACGCTGGGTGGAAGGAAATTTGTGGCTCCTCTCAGATTCCAGAACTTTCTGCCACAGAAATGTGAGGAACATGTGTTTTTTTAGCCAAATTTTGAGGTTTGCAAAGGATTCTGGGTAACAGAACCTGGTCCGAGCCACACAAGTCACCCCTCCTTGGATTCCCCATGGTCTCTAGTTTTCAGAAATGCACAGGATTGGTAGGTTTCCCTAGGTGGCGGCTGAGCTAGAGGCCAAAATCTACAGGTAGTCACTTTGCTAAAAACAGCTCTGTTTTCTGTGATATGTCCACGTTGTGTATTGGGGCATATCCTGTCGCGGTTGCTAGGCCTACCCACACAAGTGAGGTATCATTTTTATCGGGAGACGTGGGGGAACGCTGGGTGGAAGGAAATTTGTGGCTCCTCTCAGATTCCAGAACTTTCTGCCACAGAAATGTGAGGAACATGTGTTTTTTTAGCCAAATTTTGAGGTTTGCAAAGGATTCTGGGTAACAGAACCTGGTCCGAGCCACACAAGTCACCCCTCTTTGGATTCCCCATGGTCTCTAGTTTTCAGAAATGCACAGGTTTGGTAGGTTTCCCTAGGTGGCGGCTGAGCTAGAGGCCAAAATCTACAGGTAGTCACTTTGCTAAAAACAGCTCTGTTTTCTGTGATATGTCCACGTTGTGTTTTGGGGCATATCCTGTCGCGGGTGCTAGGCCTACCCACACAAGTGAGGTCTCATTTTTATCGGGAGACGTGAGGGAACGCTGGGTGGAAGGAAATTTGTGGCTCCTCTCAGATTCCAGAACTTTCTGCCACAGAAATGTGAGGAACATGTGTTTTTTTAGCCAAATTTTGAGGTTTGCAAAGGATTCTGGGTAACAGAACCTGGTCCGAGCCACACAAGTCACCCCTCCTTGGATTCCCCTAGGTCTCTAGTTTTCAGAAATGCATAGGTTTGGTAGGTTTCCCTAGGTGGCGGCTGAGCTAGAGGCCAAAATCTACAGGTAGTCACTTTGCTAAAAACAGCTCTGTTTTCTGTGATATGTCCACGTTGTGTTTTGGGGCATATCCTGTCGCGGGCGCTAGGCCTACCCACACAAGTGAGGTATCATTTTTATCGGGAGACGTGGGGGAACGCTGGGTGGAAGGAAATTTGTGGCTCCTCTAAGATTCCAGAACTTTCTGCCACAGAAATGTGAGGAACATGTGTTTTTTAAGCCAAATTTTGAGGTTTGCAAAGGATTCTGGGTAACAGAACCTGATCCGAGCCACACAAGTCACCCCTCCTTGGATTCCCCTAGGTCTCTAGTTTTCAGAAATGCATAGGTTTGGTAGGTTTCCCTAGGTGGCGGCTGAGCTAGAGGCCAAAATCTACAGGTAGTCACTTTGCTAAAAACAGCTCTGTTTTCTGTGATATGTCCACGTTGTGTTTTGGGGCATGTCCTGTTGCGGGCGCTAGGCCTACCCACACAAGTGAGGTATCATTTTTATCGGGAGACGTGGGGGAACGCTGGGTGGAAGGAAATTTGTGGCTCCTCTCAGATTCCAGAACTTTCTGCCACAGAAATGAGAGGAACATGTGTTTTTTTAGCCAAATTTTGAGGTTTGCAAAGGATTCTGGGTAACAGAACCTGGTCCGAGCCACACAAGTCACCCCTCCTTGGATTCCCCTAGGTCTCTAGTTTTCAGAAATGCACAGGTTTGGTAGGTTTCCCTAGGTGGCGGCTGAGCTAGAGGCCAAAATCTACAGGTAGTCACTTTGCTGAAAACAGCTCTGTTTTCTGTGATGTGTCCACGTTGTGTTTTGGGGCATATCCTGTCGCGGGTGCTAGGCCTACCCACACAAGTGAGGTATCATTTTTATCGGGAGACGTGGGGGAACGCTGGGTGGAAGGAAATTTGTGGCTCCTCTCAGATTCCAGAACTTTCTGCCACAGAAATGTGAGGAACATGTGTTTTTTTAGCCAAATTTTGAGGTTTGCAAAGGATTCTGGGTAACAGAACCTGGTCCGAGCCACACAAGTCACCCCTCCTTGGATTCCCCATGGTCTCTAGTTTTCAGAAATGCACAGGTTTGGTAGGTTTCCCTAGGTGGCGGCTGAGCTAGAGGCCAAAATCTACAGGTAGTCACTTTGCTAAAAACAGCTCTGTTTTCTGTGATATGTCCACGTTGTGTTTTGGGGCATATCCTGTCGCGGGTGCTAGGCCTACCCACACAAGTGAGGTATCATTTTTATCGGGAGACGTGGGGGAACGCTGGGTGGAAGGAAATTTGTGGCTCCTCTCAGATTCCAGAACTTTCTGCCACAGAAATGTGAGGAACATGTGTTTTTTTAGCCAAATTTTGAGGTTTGCAAAGGATTCTGGGTAACAGAACCTGGTCCGAGCCACACAAGTCACCCCTCCTTGGATTCCCCTAGGTCTCTAGTTTTCAGAAATGCATAGGTTTGGTAGGTTTCCCTAGGTGGCGGCTGAGCTAGAGGCCAAAATCTACAGGTAGTCACTTTGCTAAAAACAGCTCTGTTTTCTGTGATATGTCCACGTTGTGTTTTGGGGCATATCCTGTCGCGGGCGCTAGGCCTACCCACACAAGTGAGGTATCATTTTTATCGGGAGACGTGGGGGAACGCTGGGTGGAAGGAAATTTGTGGCTCCTCTCAGATTCCAGAACTTTCTGCCACAGAAATGTGAGGAACATGTGTTTTTTTAGCCAAATTTTGAGGTTTGCAAAGGATTCTGGGTAACAGAACCTGGTCCGAGCCACACAAGTCACCCCTCCTTGGATTCCCCTAGGTCTCTAGTTTTCAGAAATGTATAGGTTTGGTAGGTTTCCCTAGGTGGCGGCTGAGCTAGAGGCCAAAATCTACAGGTAGTCACTTTGCTAAAAACAGCTCTGTTTTCTGTGATATGTCCACGTTGAGTTTTGGGGCATATCCTGTCGCGGGCGCTAGGCCTACCCACACAAGTGAGGTATCATTTTTATCGGGAGACGTGGGGGAACGCTGGGTGGAAGGAAATTTGTGGCTCCTCTCAGATTCCAGAACTTTCTGCCACAGAAATGTGAGGAACATGTGTTTTTTTAGCCAAATTTTGAGGTTTGCAAAGGATTCTGGGTAACAGAATCTGGTCCGAGCCCCGCAAGTCACCCCTCCTTGGATTCCCCTAGGTCTCTAGTTTTCAGAAATGCACAGGTTTGGTAGGTTTCCCTAGGTGGCGGCTGAGCTAGAGGCCAAAATCTACAGGTAGTCACTTTGCTAAAAACAGCTCTGTTTTCTGTGATATGTCCACGTTGTGTTTTGGGGCATATCCTGTCGCGGGCGCTAGGCCTACCCACACAAGTGAGGTATCATTTTTATCGGGAGACGTGGGGGGAACGCTGGGTGGAAGGAAATTTGTGGCTCCTCTCAGATTCCAGAACTTTCTGCCACAGAAATATGAGGAACATGTGTTTTTTTAGCCAAATTTTGAGGTTTGCAAAGGATTCTGGGTAACCGAACCTGGTCCAAGTCACCCCTCCTTGGATTCCCCTAGGTCTCTAGTTTTCAGAAATGCACAGGTTTGGTAGGTTTCCCTAGGTGGCGGCTGAGCTAGAGGCCAAAATCTACAGGTAGTCACTTTGCTAAAAACAGCTCTGTTTTCTGTGATGTGTCCACGTTGTGTTTTGGGGCATATCCTGTCGCGGGCGCTAGGCCTACCCACACAAGTGAGGTATCATTTTTATCGGGAGACGTGGGGGAATGCTGGGTGGAAGGAAATTTGTGGCTCCTCTCAGATTCCAGAACTTTCTGCCACAGAAATGTGAGGAACATGTGTTTTTTTAGCCAAATTTTGAGGTTTGCAATGGATTCTGGGTAACAGAACCTGGTCCGAGCCACACAAGTCACCCCTCCTTGGATTCCCCTAGGTCTCTAGTTTTCAGAAATGCACAGGTTTAGTAGGTTTCCCTAGGTGGCGGCTGAGCTAGAGGCCAAAATCTACAGGTAGTCACTTTGCTAAAAACAGCTCTGTTTTCTGTGATGTGTCCACGTTGTGTTTTGGGGCATATCCTGTCGCGGGCGCTAGGCCTACCCACACAAGTGAGGTATCATTTTTATCGGGAGACTTGGGGGAACATAGAATAGCAAAACAAGTGTTATTGCCCCTTGTCTTTCTCTACATTTATTCCTTCCAAATATAGGGGTGTGTGTAAAAAAGACATCTATTTGAGAAATTCCCTGTAATTCACGTGCTACTATGGTCACCCCGGAATTCACAGATGTGCAAATAACCACTGCTCCTCAACACCTTATCTTGTGCCCTTTTTGGAAATGCAAAGGTTTTCTTGATAGCTATTTTTTACTCCTTATATTTCAGCAAATGAATTACTGTATACCCGGTATAGAATGAAAACGCACTGCAGGGTGCAGCTCATTTATTGGCTCTGGGTTCCTCGGGTTCTTGATGAACCTACAAACCCTATATATCCCCGCAACCAGAAGAGTCCAGCAGACGTAACGGTATATTGCTTTCGATAATCTGACATTGCAGGGAAAAGTTCCAGAGTAAAAAGTAGAGAAAAATTGATGTTTTTTTCACCTCAATTTCAATATTTTTCTTTTTCAGCTGTTATTTTCTGTAGGAAACCCTTGTAGGATCTACACAAATGACCCCTTGCTGAATTCAGAATTTTGTCTACTTTTCAGAAATGTTTAGGTTTCTGGGATCCAGCATTGGTTTCATGACCATTCCTGTCACTGACTGGAAGGAGGCTGAAAGCACAAAAAATTGCACAAATGGGGTATGCCCCAGTAAAATGCCACAATTGTGTTGAAAAATTGGGTTTTCTGATTCAAGTCGGCCTGTTCCTGAAAGCTGGGAAGCTGCTGAGTTTAGCACCGCAAACCCTTTGTTGATGCCATTTTCAGGGGAACAACCACAAGCCTTCTTTTGCAGCCCCTTTTTCCAATTTTTTTGAAAAAAACGAAATTTTCACTGTATTTTGGCCAATTTCTTGGCCTCCTTCAGGGGAACCCACAAAGTCTGGGTACCTTTAGAATCCCTAGGATGTTGGAAAAAAAGGACGCAAATTTGGCTTGGTTAGCTTATGTGGACAAAAAGTTATGAGGGCCTAAGCGCGAACTGCCCCAAATAGGCAAAAAAAGGCCTGGCACAGGAAGGGGAAAAGGCCTGGCAGCGAAGGGGTTAAAGTCTTACACGACTGGCATTGGTCCCCAGCGAAATTACATAGGACTGGACTCCTCCCACAGGAGAACTGCTGGGGATGCCACTCTGGGATGCTGTGAGCTCCACCCTGGCTGAAATAATGTCACTTCCGTCACCATTCACCCCTGCCATTATACTTCTGCAAGACACGACCTCTCTATCAGACCTCTCTAGACCACACAAGAGACTGTTGCATACAGCGCTAGCCACTGCAAAAATATGCATACTCTGACACTGGCAGTCAGAGACCCCTCCAACTCCGGAGGAATAGATCTTAGCCATGACCCGCACTGCCACACACAAAAGAATCATCTACAACTTACAAGATCAAGCTCAAATATTCATGCAGGTGTGGGCTCCCTTCCTTACAAGGGGGCAATAGTGCCCCACCCGGAACCACCACTCCTCCCACCCCCTCCCCCCTCTTCTCACCCTCATCCACCCTCCCCCTCTCCCTCCCCTTCCTTACCTTCGCTCTTGTATCTCTCTTTCTTTCTGTGTTCTCTTTCTCTCTCTCCCCTCGCTTCCCTTCTCTCCTCTTTTCCTTCATTCCTTCTTATCTCTTTTTCTCCTTTCTCTACTGTACTTTCCTCTCTTTCTCTCTCTTTCTCTCTTTCTCCCCCCTATCTTTCTTTTCTCCCACATTCCCTTCTAAAAATCACTAGAGATTACAAACCGCCCCTCAGCAACACCCTAAACAGACCTTCGCTACAGACCTCTACCCCCGCTTTGTTAGAAAGACACCCGGTCTCCGCTGAAATTGGCCACCAGGTTGAAAAGAGTCACAAGCCCCACTATTCGCGTTGCAACACCCCCCCTTGGTAATTGGAAACCTTGGGACACATCACTACCACAACACTGCGTTCTTTACAGGGTGAAACTTCCCTGTCCCCTTGTTTGAGCAGGTACAATCCACCCTTTACCCTTATCTCCATCTCCTTTAATCCCCTACTCGCTTAATACATGTTAGAATAGAACAGTAACTCAGGTTTTTCGAAGTACAAACAACAATTTACTAGTGTCTTATATGCTCTCCATCTTCTCTAATTTTCTAATATCTCTGATGCGTAATTATCTCTAAATGCCAGGACCTTGATCCCAACTGACCTTGTACCATATTGTGTTATGACCAATAAATTTTTTTTTAAAAAGGTACATATATTAGGGATTTATAAGGGGGCATCAGTATGCCAATTGTTGGGTGTGCAAAGTCCTAGGCAACCTAATTTAGAGGGAGAGAGTACAATCACTGAGCTCCTGATTAGCAGGATCGCAGTGAAAACAGTCTAAGCACACTGATAGCAGGCAAAAAGGGGGTAACCATGCCAAAAAGGAGTACTATTTTATTAAGAGGATACCTGAGGGTCTTTCGGCCAATAAGAAATGAGGACACGAGAAGTGACCGTAGGCAATGGGCAATATTAAGTGATAAAAGATGGTTGTCAGCAAGTTTAGGAATTATTGTGAGGCTGCATAATTGGAAAAGATATTTTAGTGCAAGCAATAGAAAGCTTTGATATATTGCCTTCTTGGCCTTTTTTATTACTTTGAGGCTTTAAAACATCTGAAAAGAGCTTGACTGAAACCTTGATTGTCTGCAAATTTAGCATTACAGTTAGTCTATGGAGTCACTTACTTTCATCCACGATGCAATATCTTCAGTCTCGATGAAGCTCAGGAATGAATTCTTTAGTCTAGCAATTGGCCCATCTGCGTCCACGAGACGGCACATGTGGAATTTATCGCAGTAGCCTTGCCTGTCTCCACAAGGCGAACCAGGTGGTAGGAATATCTGAACGCCATTGAAGTAACGTGATAGTGCTGAGGAGGATGTGCTGGTGCATGTTTTGGTATTTCCTATCAATAGAGAACAGATCATAATTTGGTTGATTAAAATAAGTTATTAGTATGCGTTGTGTACATAACTCATTTTTTAAAAAAATATCTTCTTTACGATATGACATTGAGGTCAACTATCCTCCATTTATTTCAGATGTATGTTAAGTGGTGAGAGTGAGGATTCCGGTTTGAAGATGGTAAAGGTGTCTAATCTCAATTATTTCTAGAACACTTGGGCCCATATTTATACTGTTTGACACTGAACTGCACTAATGCAGTTCAGCATCAAAAAGTTTACTGCCAGCTAGCGCCATACCTAGACGCCGGCCGGGTGTTATATTTATCGTATGATGCTAGCCGGCGGTTAGGCCGGCTAGCCTCATAGAAACGGACGCTAGCCTGGTGGGGGAGGCGTAGGGGGAACAGGGGGTTTAGCGTCAGAGGATGACGCTAGTACAGGCAGAGGCAAAAAAATGCCTTTGCCCACACTAGCGTCATTGTTTGACGTTAAAACCCCATGGACATGACTTCTGTCTCAGTTAAGACAGGAGCCATGCCCCCCAGCCCAATATCCATGCCCAAGAGACTTATGTCCCCTGGGCATGGCCATTGGGCACAGTGCCATGTAGGAGGGCCCACATTAGGCCCTCGTCGCACTTAAAAAAAAAAGAATAGTTACCTCTACTTACCTGGGATGGGGTCCCCCCATCCTTAGGTGTCTTCCTGGTGTGGGTGGGGGTGCCCCTGGGGCCAGGGAAGGGCCCTGTGGGCTCCTTCCATGGTCTCTGACCGTGGAAATAGGCCCACAGGTCCCCTGCCGTGACCCAGGTGTTAAATAATGGCGCTAAGCAAGCTTAGCGCCATTATTTAAGGCCCCCATCCCCCTGTGCATGATGTTAGCTTGGGGGGATAAATATGGCGCAAGGGCCATACTGCCATTTTCCCGGCAGAAACGCCTAGCTTGCATCTCATTTATTCAAGGTAGGTTTTCACATCCAGAAAATGTCGTTAACTCCATAACTTTGGCGCTAGACGTTAAAATGTTAATTCAGCGCAAACAGAGTATAAATATGGGCCTTGGTACCTCCAAACAGATAGCACTGTTACTGCACATGTCTGGATGCTTCTCATCGTGTTCTGATTAGTTGATGATCTTCTTTAGCTAGAGTGCTGGGTATAATAGGCTCATTTCCCTGCCAAATATTATTATAGTAGGCTGAAGAAGTCTTGAATAATGTGCAAACGAGTGGGCTGTGGAATCCCAAATAATTATCTGTGGTGCCAAGCTGAAGGGACAAACAAGTTTTCATTAAAGTGGTGCCTTAAATGTTCATTTTCACAGATGCTTTGAAGACCAACCTTGAACCAGGGAAAATCTGCCCCACCCCACACCATCAGCGGATGTGCAGATGCCTAACTGGTTTCATTCCAACTTCCTATCCCAGTTACTGAAAGGAGCCAGGAAGTTCATCTTACCTAAGCCTCTCCATCCTTATCCTGTCATCAAGGAGGGACCACAGGAACTCACCATGTAACCTACTGAACTATGTCTGATTTAATTCTGAACCCAGAGACCTACAGTAAAAGAATCCTACTTATGTCCTCCACCTGCAAAGTGTGTTCAGTTGACTGAAAGTTGCCCGCTGCACTTGACATCCAATATTCTGCAAGTATATTCATTTTAAAGTCCACGACCCCAGACAGGATTTCTGCTGGTCAAGATTTGCAACGAAATATAGTTGTCAAACAACAGTGAATGTGTGCCACCTGTTAGAGAAATAAGGGCCATATGTACGAACACATTTTCCCATAGACACAAAATGGGTAAAACCCTTTGCTACCTCTGGCCCCAAGTTCTCTCAACTTCTTCATACTGGCCGTACCTTACAGCCCAAGCTTTATTCACTGACTCACAGTAAATAAGGGTGAAAAACCTGTAAAAACTACTTAACCATTTCATGTAAGAACAGTTACTACCCTGCGTGCTGAACACCTTTATTCCTGGATTAACAAACTAAGAAAGATTTTAACCAACACTAGGAAATTCCTGTTTTCATGGTTTATTTGTTGTGAAATGTATTACATTTTTCTAATGTTTTACAAGCCAGTAAAAATCTGCAGTTATCAGAGTTTACACGGTTTTGCATTGTAAACAAATCTTGGTAAACAGAGTTTTTCCGGTGCTCACAGAACATTTTGTTCATATTGGTCTTCAAACATAAAGTGCGTAATTTAATTCCTCACTGCCAAAACAAGAGAGATACAATATATACAAAGGTTTACCTTCTCACCCTCCCTTAATTTGACCCGGTTCTGCCTTCGTGTTCACCTTTATTTCTCCCTATTTCTCTTCCTTTGCCTCTGGGTCACTTTTACTTTCTTTCCATCTGCTTTTGTCCTTTCATGGAACTTCCCCTTATGTCTCCCACTTTCAACATTGCCTTGTTTCGCAGCACGCCATCTGCGCTTTACTGAGGAACAATCTGTCAAGAATGCGCATGTCTGGGAATACGTTTGAACATTTCTCTTGTGGGGCATCATGGGAGTATCCATAAGATAAAAGGGTTTTGAGATTGATGAGAGATGCCCAAAGGCGCCCATTCCCTTTTGTGAATGAATTATCACTCCGGCCCAGAAGTGGGTAAAGTTTTTCATTGTTTGCAACTGTATTTCAGTCGCAAAACACTGATACATCACATAGTGATACACACTTTGAAAGGGATGACTATAACATGCCCCCTTCCAGATTCGGAGTGAGAACCCTAAGTCATTTTTTGGAGTTGCTAGAAGTTTATCGCAAACACCATATCAAATGGCATGCAACTATTAAAATGCCTAGTATCTGCCCATAAATCATCAGTTACTCCATTATTATAAAAGAAGGAGCAAATAATTGAGACATGGATTCCCTACCTCTGGCACTAAGCACGAAAAATATAAGGATTCAAGACATGTCTCTCACCTGGAAGCTGGCAGCAGAGATGGCACTTGTCATACATTGAGCTGCTTTCACAGTCACACTTTTCCAAGCCATACTTGCTGCACAGGGAATAAAGACACATCTATTGAAAAGAGAGAGCATTCCTCACATTAGTTGTATGTGTGCCCAGTGAACTATCATGATACAGTAGAGCACATACAGCCGCTTGCCTATGACGTCACAATCTAAGAAGAGGCGACACATATATTTATCGACTCTGGTACGGCCAGAGTGCATGCTCCAAAAAAGACATATCCTTGCATTAGTCTACATCAGTTATAGAATGTATAAAAATCAAGGCAGCAGAAAAACCCACAACATAATAACAACAACCCTAAATCCATCTATAACCTTAAAGCTATCACAAGGTCACAAATAAAAGTAAGTCACAGTTCGAAGCCAAAAAGCACTCAGCCCTGTCCACTCCACTGCACCCCAAATTCAATCCCCTGCCATAAAGCTATACCTCATTCAGAAAAGCAGCACAATCGGACAGAACATACAAGTCACCAACACCCTCACTGAAAAACATGCCTTCCTATAGTTTTACTCTGTCATGATAACAAGACTACTTTGGCAGCAACCACTGACACAGAAGGGCTAAACCAGCAATTCCCACAGACAAGTAAGGCAGACTATATGTAAGAAAGACAAAAGAGAGCATCGTTCAGAGGTGGTGCTCTTTTAATATTTCACAAAGTTTTGAGTGGCCAAGAAAGTCATAATCGTAAGTCTCAAATTATACTATGTCACACATGAGTAGCTCAAGCAGGTTGTATTTAATTGCATTCTGGGACTTGTAGTCCTTCATTTAGAGTGATAAAACAAAATGAGGAACACCTGAATACAACTGAGAAAATGAAGACTGGTTAAACCTTTGTTCACACTGTGATGCAAGTGAGCTGGTGAAAAAGTGACCAGCTCACTGATCCTCTCGCACCAGTACTAGGACATGCATTCAATACAGGGATAAGAACTGACACCCTGGGGTGAGAATTGAAGGTTTCCTGAAAATCTAAGATGTCTAGTGTACTCACCCCATTCATGCATATCTTTGTTCCCAGGTGGCATTCAGTGTAATTTCCTTTTGGAGGCGGCTTTGAGCATTTTGCATCCGCTCCAGTGCAGAAGCTCTCATAGGTGCACTCTCCCTCTTTTTGGCATAGCTCTCCACGAGCAATGTAGGAGCACTGATGGTTGCAGCATAAACCTTGGCTGGGACTACAGGAAGGAAAAAATATGTTGATTATTTCGATTGAATGGCCATTATCAAATTTACAAAGATGATTGAAGGATCACAGTAATTCATTTGGCACCATTCAAGATTTTATGACCAGAGATGGACTTGCCTACATGTAAATGGGAAGACCTAGGAATGTACAGTAATCGATCTCAGCAGCGTCCGCGCATAAGGAAAGTGAGTCATAGGTCGGACCAGTGCAACTGGCAGTCCATTGGCCAAGCCAGTCACATCTAGGCCTGTGCCTCTCAGTCAGCAGAAGGGTGAGAACAGTGATGCACAGATGTCAGGTTGGTGCCTTTGTAAGCTGGTTGAACTGAGGCACACACCATCACAGGGCTTAGGTCCTTGTCCCTGAAACTTAGTAGTTTAAAGTTTACAACAAAGGAGGATAAATGCACAGACCAATGTTTTTTGGAGGTCCACGAGTGCTCAAATAATTAAATAACACAGACAGATTAATAAAGGGCATAGAAATAAAGGAGCAAAATGTAAAACTGAAAAGTTTAAAAAGTTCTGTAAATGTAAAGAAAATCGACACTGGAGGCTAAAAATGAAGGTGGTATCCTCAGATTGATTCTTGGGAGCAGTGCAAGTGCATCAAACTGAATAAAGTATGGGCGATGAGTGGCCTCAGTTGTATTTAGAAAAACTCCAAACTTCCCATTAAAATAAATATTTGGATTTTTAAATCTTTGTTTGTGAATTAAATAAAACATGTGTTTGCTTTATGAATGATTGTGTCTGTATTTGGCTGTATTGTTTTGCCATTCAAGCACTGAAATTGTTCAGGCTGGGGTCCCAGCTACCAGAATGACTCAGTGGGGTCCACGGATTCCACTAATGATTAAACCAGTGGTTTACGTGGAAATATAGAAGTGCAGGTACTCTCTATTGAGAATACCTATGTGGTCCTGAGACCTGCCAGTACTCATTCATTGTAATGTATTGCAACAGTGCTGAGAAGTGCAGGTACTCTCCCCTTCAAATTAAAGAAGTGCAGTAGTATTGTGATCATTCAGGGAATAGGACTAATGAATGGCCACATTGTTCATATGTGTAAAGTGTGGCTTATGTAGCTATGGGTCTAGCTACTAAATCAGAGACTTTCATATGTGAATTTATGCTAAACATAATACCTTCTTATTTGAATATCATAAGCAGTTCATGCCTTACCTGCAACTCTTTCCAGGCCGCAATTTGCACTCAGATCCAGTGACATCATTCGCACCGAAGCAGCAAGGATCAGAGGTACTGCTTCCTACATCACACTCTTCACCTTCTTCCACAATCCTGTTTCCACAAATTGGCCGGTCGCTTTCTAAAATAAGGGGACAATCTTAATACACCACAATGATCTCATAAAAAAAGAGTGAATCGCCATAAGGCCATCACACTATAGAGCAGTGATACTCAAAGTACAGCCCGGGGGCCGCATGCGGCCCTCCTGACATTTACATGCGGCCCCAAGGTCAACAGCAGCACTGTGCTGCTGTTTATTCGACTCAGCACTGGCACTAAAAATTATTGAATAAATGGACAAGTATTTATTTGGAGTCGAATTGAAGTTAAAGAAAGGAGTAACTAGGATGTTCTGGAACTCTTAATTTTAAAAACGCCTTCATTATTAAAGACATCTTGCAGCAAACATATAAAAGTATGATCTGTGTTAAATTCAAACAGTGCGTTTAAATAACCTGCAGAACCATTTCACCTCAGTACATATTATATCAGTGCATTAAGAAGTATTTTTTAAAGTGATAGTTTTCAAAAATGAATTTAGAAACTTTCATCCCCTTCCATCCTAAACACCCTGACAACAATGTGAACTGTGAACTAAAAGGCAAGCCAGTTGTTATGTGAACTCTTTGGGAGAGATAGGTTTCTATAAACCATGAACAACATTATAGTTTATTAAATCAGACACAGAAGGTTTTATACAGCATACATCCTGAAGACCCATTTCAAGGTTCCTATATGTGTGATGAAGAAAAAGGAAAAAAAGAGGTAAAGTGAAATAAAACAGTTGCCTAAGATCACACAATATGGTTAAGTAGAGAAGCCAGGATTTATACCCAAGTTTCTGGATTCACATTAGGCAATTCAGACCCTAGATGTATATGCTTCACTTCCCCTATACACACTTTACCACTACCCCTCCCGGCCCTACCCCCAGCCCTCCAACCCCCACAATGCTGGCAGCAATGCGGCCCTTGGTCACATCATAGACCAAATATTGCGGCCCCTGGGAAAATATTTGTGAGTACCCATGCTATAGAGCAATGGGGCATGTGTACCTGTGGAAAACACCTGTGACTTTTTAGTATTTTGTTTTTGCAAAGTTAAGGATGTAGGAAAGGGCGATTATGGTGGTCTGGCATTTTCTGAAGAAGTTAGGGAGTGGCACAATTCTGTTGTAATATCATGTACAAAATTATTGTCCTATAGAAATATCTTAGCCAGAATATCGACTATCACAATACCATAACAGCAAATATGTACAGGTAAATACAGATGCACTATTCGCAACTTCAAATGTATGTAGCTCAAAGATATATGTATAGCTTTCTATACAGACTGTCGCTAATGCCGGGTCCATATGCCTTAGAGTGGTGCGTGAAAGCCGGAGCGGCATCCGGCACATAAACTGTACTGTACAAAAACGTTCTCTCTCAGAGTTGCATGAAGTTTGTTCAAAATAGAACAAAAGGTACTCGCGCCCTAAGGTAACTATAACTTGCGCCCCCGCCATGCACAGTTATCAAAGATGTCATGAGAGCTGTAATTTGTGGGGTAATTAGCAGTGCACGGGGTGAGTTATAGTTACCTTAGGGCGCAAGTTATATTTGCTTGAAATAACTCTAACTATAACTGGTGAATTTCTATGGTTTTGCACGTGTAAAATGTGCCTAAATATGAAGCCTAAATATGAAGCCTAAATATAACGTCCCTGCAACCTTTGGTTTGAGTGAATATGCATACAACTCCCTGTAACCACTAAGAGACTTTTTCTAGACTTTGATGAATAATATACTTAGAATGATATATCTTAGAAAAAAATGAAAAGCAAAATGTATTTGTCAAGTAAAAAGAGTGTGATTACATTTCAGTATACATCTTAAATATTTGCATTTGAAAAGTAATTAAAACAGGAATGTGATTGCTGACACACCTAGTCTGGAACCCTCAACCTTCAGGATAAGAGCCTGAGACCTTAACCTCTAAGCCACAAGTAGGACATAAATGTATCATCATCAGGAATGTGTTATCAGTCAAAACACTAGTAAATAAATGGACACACTACGTGAGATATCAGTGTAGGAAAGTACCATCTTGCCTGGCATGTTACCCCCATATTTCACTGTATGTATGTTGTTTTAGCCTTGTGTCACTGGGACCCTGCCAGACAGGGCCCCAGTGCTCATAGTATGTGCCCTGTATGTGTTCCCTGTGTGGTGCTTAACTGTACCACTGAGGCTCCGCTAACCAGAACCTCAGTGTTTATGCTCTCTCTGATTTTCAAATTTGTCACTTCAGGCTAGTGACTAAATTTACCAATTCACATTGGCATACTGGTACACCCATATAATTCTCTTGTATATGGTACTGAGGTACCCAGGGTATTGGGGTTCCAGGAGATCCCTATGGGCTGCAGCATTTCGTTTGCCACCCATAGGGACAATTCTTACACAGACCTGCCACTGCAGCCTGAGTGAAATAACGTCCACGTTATTTCACAGCCATTTACCACTGCACATAAGTAACTTATAAGTCACCTATATGTCTAACCTTCACCTGGTGAAGGTTGGGTGCCAAGTTACTTAGTGTGTGGGCACCCTGGCACTAGCCAAGGTGCCCCCACATCGTTCAGGGCAAATTCCCCGGACTTCGTGAGTGCGGGGACACCATTACACGCGTGCACTATACATAGGTCACTACCTATGTATAGCGTCACAATGGTAACTCCGAACATGGCCATGTAACATGTCAAAGATCATGGAATTTTCACCCCAATACCATTCTGGTATTGGGGGGACAATTCCATGATCCCCCGGGTCTCTAGCACAGAACCCAGGTACTGCCAAACTGCCTTTCCGGGGTTTCCACTGCAGCTGCTGCTGCTGCCAACCCCTCAGACAGGTTTCTGCCCTCCTGGGGTCCAGGCAGCCCTGGCCCAGGAAGGCAGAACAAAGGATTTCCTCTGAGAGAGGGTTTTACACCCTCTCCCTTTGGAAATAGGTGTGAAGGGCTGGGGAGGAGTAGCCTCCCCCAGCCTCTGGAAATGCTTTGATGGGCACAGGTGGTGCCCATCTCTGCATAAGCCAGTCTACATCGGTTCAGGGATCCCCCAGCCCTGCTCTGGCGCACAACTGGACAAAGGAAAGGGGAGTGACCACTCCCCAGACCAGAACCTCCCTGGGGAGGTGCCCAGAGCTCCTCCAGTGTGTCCCAGACCTCAGCCATCTTGGAAACAGAGGTGTTGGGGACACACTGGACTGCTGTGAGTGGCCAGTACCAGCAGGTGACGTCAGAGACTCCTTCTGATAGGCTCTTAACTGTCTTGGTAGCCGAACCTCCTTTTCTGGCTATTTAGGGTCTCTGCTTTGGGGAATTCTTCAGATAACGAATGCAAGAGCTCACCAGAGTTTCTCTGCATCTCCCTCTTCGACTTCTACCAAGGATCGACCGCTGACTGCTCCAGGACACCTGCAAAACCGCAACGAAGCAGCAAGACGACTACCAGCAACATTGTAGCGCCTAATCCTGCTGGCTTTCTCGACTGTTTCCAGGTGGTGCATGTTCTGGGGGTAGCCTGCCTTCACCTGCACCAGAAGCTCCGAAGAAATCTCCTGTGGGTCGACGGAATCTTCCCCCTGCTAACGCAGGCACCAAAAGACTGCATCACCGGTCCTCTTGGACCCCTCCCATCCTGACGAGCGTGGTTCCTGGAACACAGCAACTCTGTCCAAGTGACTCCCACAGTCCAGTGACTCTTCAGTCCAAGTTTGGTGGAGGTAAGTCCTTGCCTCCCCACGCTAGACTGCGAAGCTGTGTACTGCATGATTTGTAGCTGCTCATGCTTCTGTGCACTCTTCCAGGATTTCCTTTGTGCACAGCCTAGCCCAGGTCCCCAGCACTCCGTCCTGTAGTGCACAACCCTCTGAGTTGGCTTCCGACGTCGTGGGACCCTCTTTTGTAACTTCACGTGGACTCCGGTTCACTCCTCTTCCAAGTGCCTGTTCAGGTACTTCTGCGGGAGCTGCCTGCTTCTGTGTGGGCTCTCTGAGTTGCTGAGCGCCCCCTCTGTCTCCTCTTCCAAGGGGCGACATCCTGGTCCTTCCTGGTCCTCAGCAGCACCCAAAAACCTCTGCTGTGACACTTGCAGCTAGCAAGGCTTGTTTGCTGTATTTCTGTGTGGGAACACCTCTGCAAGCTTCATCGCGACGTGGGACATCTGTCTTCCAAAGGAGAAGTTCCTAGTCCTCTTCTTTCTTGCAGAACTCCAAGCTTCTTCCATCCGGAGGCAGCTTCCTTGCACCTTCATCCGGGGTTTCCTGGGCTCCTGCCCCCCCTGGACACTGTCGCGACTATTGGACTTGGTCCCCTTGCCTTGCAGGTCGTCAGGTCTGGAAATCCGTTGTCAGTGCACTGCTGGTGTTTGTTGTTCTTGCAGAATCCCCCTATCACGACTATTGTGCTCTCTTGGGGTAGTAGGTGTACTTTACTCCTACTTTTCAGGGTCTTGGGGTGGGGTATCTTAGACACCCTGACTGTTTTCTTACAGTCCCAGCGACCCTCTACAAGCTCACATAGGTCTAGGGTCCATTTGTGATTCACATTCCACTTTTGGAGTATATGGTTTGTGTTGCCCCTATACCTATGCTTGCCTATTGCAACCTATTGTAATTCTACACTGTTTGCATTACTTTTCTGACTCTTACTTAACAGATTTTGGTTTGTGTACATATAACTTGTGTATATTACTTACCTTCTTACTGAGGGTACTCACTGAGATACTTGTGGCATATTGTCATAAAAATAAAGTACCTTTATTTTTAGTAACTCTGTTTATTGTGTTTTCTTATGATATTGTGCATATGATATAAGTGGTATAGTAGGAGCTTTGCATGTCTCCTAGTTCCGCCTAAGCTGCTTTGCCATAACTACCTTCTATCAGCCTAAGCTGCTAGAAACACCTCTATTCTGCTAATAAGGGATAACTGGACCTGGCACGAGGTGTAAGTACCTTTGGTACCCACTACAAGCCAGGCCAGCCTCCTACAATCAAGACTTGAATCTTCAACCTACTGAGTGACAATCCAAGAGCCTTACCCGTAAGCAACAGGAGACTCTCTTTTGCTGTGCATCAAAAGGTAACTATAACATTTGAACCAAACATCTCCCTTGTGTGTCACTTTGAAGTCATTCTATGGAGGGACTATTGTTATTGCAATGGTCTCTCATTAGAATGACTTAAAAGCGGCAGACAAGCAAGATGCTTGCTGCCAAATGAGGAACACAGGGGAGCCTGAGGGCCTCCACGGTCCTAACCGGCTCCCCTCATCCTGCAGGAGCCGTCATTGCTCCTACAAGCAGGGAGCTGCTTGAAATAACAGCTCCCTGCTTGCAGAAGCAATGTTTTAATCTGTTTCCCTGCACGCATATTTGTGTGCAGGGAAGCAGATGCAAACTCCGCTTTCCACAAGCAAGAGCTGTTTGACAGCTCCCGCTTGCAGAAAGCAGATCTATGTTTGCTTTTGTTTGGTGGGAGCCGTTAGCTCCCACCAAGGAAAAGCAACCAGCTATGTCCTGAGGATGGGCACCCCAGGACATAGCAGGAGCCAGCCCTGGGGGTGGTTTAACTCAGGGCCATCTATGGCTCCATGAGGTGGGCCACATGGCCCCCCTCCAATGTTGTGTTTGCCCCAGGGAGGTGGTGGTTCCTGGTGCTTGGGGTCCACAATGGAACCTCTTAATTCTTTTATTTTAGCCCTAGGGAGGTGGCAGTCCCCAGGGCTGAAAGGGGACCCAGCGGCCCCCCATGCACACATAATTTGTTTATCCCTGGGGAGGTGGTGGTACCCAGGGCTGCGGGGTGCGTGGCCTTCCTGCATTTCATTGAACATTTGCCCTGGGGAGGTAGCGGTCCCTGGGGCTGTGGTGGTACTGCGTGGCCCGCTGCATTTCATTGAATATTTGCTCTGGATAGGTGGCGGTCCCCTGGCCTGCAGGGGAGCCGCAAGCCCCCCGCACACATAATTTGTTTGGCGCCAGGGAGGTGGCAGGCCCAGGGGCACGGGCGGGTCTAGCGGGCCGACCTTTATAAAATGATTAAGCCCCAGGGATGTGATGGTCCATGGGACATAACAATGCCCTAGGAGGGGGCCCAATATGCCCCCTCCTTTATTTTAACATGCCCCCAGGGACTTTAGGAAAACAAGTAGTGTAGGAGACCGCGCTTATTTTTTTTTTATTTTATGTTTGCTGCTAATCTGCGAATCTGTTGGAAATTTGCGGCAATTTTTTTTTTTAAAGTGCTTTTTTGCCCTGGCGGAGCTAAGGGGTCACAGTGTCACTGCCCTGGCCCCTTTTCTTTTTTTTAAATCTTTTTTTTCTGGGAGTCGGCTGAAGCCGAGTCCCAAGATGGCGGTCAACACTTCCTGGTTGAAGTGTTGGTAGCCAATGAGAGCTCTGCAGATCTCTGCACAAGCATGTTAATATTTGTGAATAATTCACGCCTCTAGATATCTATATTTCTTTTTCTTTTATTATCTCAAAAACTACTGAACGGATTTACACCAAATAAGAAAAAGCACTCTTTCTGGACCAAGAGCTACCTTCCTGCCAAATGTGGTGTAATCCTGGCAAGCAGTTCGGGCTGTAATCATGTCAAAAAACATTATGGGAATTCTAATGGAAACTGCACTTTTATTGACCCCCCCTTTTTTCACGGCCCCTGCTTAACGGATCACTGAAAAACTTCCCATGCACAGCACAATTCATGGGAACACTTTTTTCGGAAAGTTTTGTGAAGATTTGTCAAACGGCGACAAAAATATATGGAAGTCAAAAACATGGTCCTATAACTATACCTACCTACTGGTGACCACCAGTAAGATATATATATATATATATATATATATATATATATATATATATATAGAGAGAGAGAGAGAGAGAGAGAGAGAAAGAGAGAGAGAGAGAGAGAGAAAAATTCACCGCACTCTGGGAATCCAATTTTATCGACTTTATTTGTTGAAGAGCAACCACCAATGCGTTTCAACTCTTACGAGTATTGCTCATGATCAGTGAGCCCTTCCACAGTTTCTAAAATATATACAGCTGTTCCATTCTGGAACTTGTAGTTCATCATTGTTGCTGCAATACAAAAATTCAAATAAAACACTTAAATGCATTACATCATGGTTTCGCCAAATGCCAACTTTGTCAGTTGTCATGATGCTGTAAAGACATTGTGGATAGCATTGTTGACACACGTATCTTGCATCACTTATATTTACAAAATGGTTGCCTGTGCATTACATTGATTCAATCGAGTGAAGCAGTACTATTTCATTTCCATCTGTCAGTGTTGTGGATGAGTCCATGTTTAGGTCTTTCATATTACCTAACCCAATGAATTAATTGGTGAGTTACCATGATTCGGTTGTTATTTTATGTATGGCTGTATTCTGTATGTCACTTGGGGTTTCGGACCCATGATTTGTGCAATATCTGCATCACTGATTAGAATATTCCAGTGCATCTTAAAAATCCCTTCAATTTATCTGTTCTCTTTGCTGTATGTTAGAATGAGGCGTGGACAGTTAGTCTCTTGTGTGTTCGTTCTAGGGGGATTTTCTACCAAGGTCTTTTGTCGAGTCGAGACAAGTTGCTTGGCAAGACAATTATGAAGGACTCGTAGGAGTTGAAATACGTTGGTGGTTGCTGTTCAACAACTAAACGCAATAAAATTGTATTCCTGAGTGAGATGAATTTCTCTTGATTAATGGATATTCCTGGATCCCCAACACCGGCAGTGAAGTGCCCTGCTCTAACCATTTGACTGCATTGTTCTTCAAAATATAGATGTGTATATATGCGCACACACACATGTATATATACATTATAATTGATTTGAGTGGTTGATATATATCATTGGATTTAATATAATTGGACCTAACTGTCTAATATATATATATATATTTATATATATATATATATATATATATATATATATATATATATATATATTCAGTAGTATATATTTGCGGAGTTAAGGCCAGTTATTTGTCGATATTCCAGCTACAGTATTTTTATATTACAATATTATGATCGACTACAGACTGACACTCTCTCCTCTTGCAACAGCACACAAGAAAAGGTGAAAAATAGCACTCTTTCGATATGTTATTGAGAATATGACGTATATCTAACGACCACTCCTATCTGAGGCCATATACCCTAAGGACTGGGGCTTATTACAGGACTGAAGGGCTAGGGTGGAATTCGTCCTAGCAGGTAGAAAGTGGCATGTGCCTGACCCTGCTCTCGCCCTCCAGACCTTTCTACCAAGCAGAAAGAATCAATCAAGTGCATACTAGGTGTTTGCTAGTTAAGTATATATCAGACTTTATATACAATATCCTTAACTCCACATCCACTTATGGGGACAACACACTTATTATCGTTACAGTAGTGTATTATTGCACGTTAATAAACAAACTGCATATAATAGTAGAACAGTTTTCCAATGCATTATTTGCATACCCAATTCAACCACTAATATAGTTTTTGGAAATCAGGGGATACAGAGTTACCTATTAATTTCTGGGATGCCACTTATCGAATGCAGAATTACTGGGAAAAGATTCCACAAAATTTGAGCTGGCATAAGCCTCCCAGAAATTATTAAGTTAAGTATGCCTGGAAAATTCATAAGAAATTCACTTGTAATTCCTATCCAGACTCAAACTACTATTTCTGCTTAATCGTGAATTCTGAGTGACTATGTTTAGGAGCTTATTTGGAGGTCAAAATGTGTAGTTAATGTAGAGCAAAATCAAGCTTAATGAAATTCCACATACCAACAAAGCACTGGTCTTTCTTTGCATGGAGGATTTTTCCAATGAAGCTCACTGTGCATGGTGAGAACCAATTGCTTCTGTATTGTGTTTCGTCCACTGCGTAAGGAAACATGAGGTAATTCCCTTCCTTGTCGCTTGTCTCAAATTGTTCACACTCTTTGCCTCCATCATGCTAAAACAAGAAAAACAAAGATTAGAGGATGAAGAAGTCATGAGTCTTAATTATATTACTCAAAAAATGCAAATTTTGTACATAAAAGATCTAAATGCATCACTTCAGATTAGAGACTTAGAACCTGATTTCGAGTTTCTAAGAAGGATGCTCAGTCAAAACGAGACGGATCTCCCGTCCGCCTCGTTATGAGTGCATTATATCCTAATACACTTGTAATCAGGTGGATGAGATATCATCACAGACTCCTTATTATAAGCGCATTGTGTTGTGACAGAGTACCCACCCACCAAAATCTAAATCAGAAAGGAAGTCACAGAGAATTTGTGCGATATGTGTCTTATGCTTCAGAACTTGAGACCCAAACTATATTCTATGAACTTGAGACCCAAACTATATTCTATCCTGTCCATTCAAAATGTTTTTCAAGTGCTTTACACCTAATGAATGAATGCCTAATGCTACAAGGAAGCATTTATGCACAAAAAATGTATCATGTTACTTGAAACTAAAGGGAAAATGTCCTTTACAGTCTCACGAAAAAACAGAGCAAGAAGTATCCCTACTGTAGTTCCACTGTATATTGAAAAGGAAAATTTGCCTGTGAGTTTCAGGTTCCCTTTGGATGTTTGACAAAACTCTTAATTAAATCCATGTACAGCTAAATATTTTAGATAAATGGGAAGGCAACTGAATGTCAGATAATTTGGAATATACCAAAAGCCCAGGTTTACTCTTAGAATTTTGCGCGCACCATCTCCCCGCACCTCATTACTTGTGATTTCTTCACAAACTTAACATACAAATTTAAAGAAATTGTGATATCGTGACTGCATATTTTTAGATAATCCCTCTCTTGCTTTAAAAGTTTCTTAAATATTGGTAATTTGTCTCCTGCTTCCTAGAATCCATACTTAAACAATTGTAAGAGTGGTGGGTTAATGTATAGAATTTCTTTTCAGTGGAGAAACATACTTATTACAAAGGA
Source organism: Pleurodeles waltl (assembly GCF_031143425.1). Lineage (NCBI taxonomy): Eukaryota > Metazoa > Chordata > Amphibia > Caudata > Salamandridae > Pleurodeles > Pleurodeles waltl. The sequence continues at coordinate 93,077,849 of NC_090451.1, forward strand.
ATGCACCAATTACTTACCTGTAAACTTTGTTATTTTGGTGAGCAGTAAGAGTTTGGAAGAACGGAGAACCGACCGACATTGCAGGTTTTCCTGCACTTACACATTTGCAGTCCCTCAGCTATAGAGTTCAGGGAATCAATGGGTTTATACTGGTTATTCCTCCTCTGTCTTTGCCTGTGTAAACATATGATCTTATGGCCCAGTGAATATTGCCCTGCATAGTTTTCCCTACCAGAGACCTGCATGCGAGGAATGTCAGGCTCCGACCTGAATAATGCACAATGGCTTTCATGTGCAGGGTGGTAGGCTAGCTTTACATCATGCCCTTTATTTTTTGTTTTCAAACAAACAACTCCCACTTTGAGAGCTGTCAAAGAGACCCAAAAGTATAGTGTCAGTTTCTCTGTCTGTAAGCACCCAATATTGTCAGAATTTTACAGGAAGATGCTCTTGTTTCGATTTAGGACACTCAATTGGAATAAGTCACAATTGCCACAAATCTACTAGGGGAGGCTGTGTGTGAGTGTTTGAGTGGGTGTGTGATCTCTCACAACTAAAGATTGACATGGAATTGTACTTTATCGGGCATAAGATGTCTGATACCAAAGCACTGTATCAATAACATCACAATCTGAACGTGCAATACATGTCACAAGGATTCTTAGGTACATCCATCTATCCTCCACTCTGTGGCAGCGTGGAATGCTAGGGATTCGGTATGCCCATTCTGACACCTTCTCCCAGAGAGGAAAACATGGGGAAGGAAAGAAAGAAACAACAGAGACACTCAAACTCCACAGCTCTGCATTCAGCAGGATGTGCTTCACACAACCGTAGGTCCTGAACAAAGAAAGAAGTAACTGGAGTTACACTCAGTTCTACAGAACTACAGCTTCTGACAATGAGGGCATGCTTTGAACTTGCTTGACCATGTGGCTAGGACTGAAGGTGTACCTCATGAGCCCATATTCCAGACTGGCAATACAGTAACCATATACACATTTCAGTGATCTGGAAAAGACCTCAGAAATGGTAAGAGATCAAGACCTTGTCACATCTCTGAAAAAGACATTAACCAGTACATTGACAGCATGTCCATTTGATGGTGGGACCCAACTCACTGAGCCATCTTGCTTGGCACATCACACTGGTCCTGATGGTAGATTTGTAAATAAAGTACTGTGTGAAACACAAGAAGATAAATCAACCTCTTGCTTGATCAGATGACAATGCTGGCAGTGTCTATACATCCTTGGGTTTGACGACCATAAATGTAGGTACCAAGAAACAGGTCTTGGGATAACAGTGTCTTGCACTGGGAACTCACTGTTCACCCACTTCACCTAAACACACCTTTCTGCTACTACGGGATCAGGATGTTTTTTTTTGTTTTAAGAGAGTAAAGATAAACAATAGTACTCGCACATGCAGTTGTATCATTTTTGGGAAGGTCCACCAAGAAAGAACCAGCAGCCCCTGGCTCTAGGAGCTCAAGGCAGGACTCTCAGAAGTGGCCATTAAACAACAGTCACTGTAATTCCTGCAGATTGAGAATGAAGGATCACAATATTGTTAAGCAGAGACAGGAGGAAGAGGGTCAACAGAATGACAAAAGCTGCTCATAACAGCTAGTGCTTTGTCGGCTGACGTCAGCGTTTTACATTAGTGACGCCATGTTTGAGTGCAGCTTTTCAACAACAACCCCCTGCCTGTCACTTTTATCCAAAGAGCACTGCCATACTATCCCAGCTACAAATGCAACTGCAAGCCAGAATGTATAATATAGTGTTAGGTACAGTGGCATTAACTCCAGTTTCACTGTTCTGCGCACCAGTGCACTTCAGAAAGTATTCTTCTACCATTGGAGCACACTGTTAAGATTCAAGAAACTTCCAGGTGGGCCACAATTGTTGGTGCAAAAACAAGTAATAAATAATTCTGATATCAACTCTTGCAAGCACGACAACTGCCAGCACAAACATTAGGGAAAATCCCAAATAAAAATGCAATGTTTAGTTATGGTAAAGAGATGCTAAAGGGATGTTTATAGTTCTATAGTACCCTTTGCTGCACTGTTCGTTCAGGTGCTTTCTGGTCATGGGGATTCTGTCCCAGGTCACAGTCTGTTTCCTGATTGTTGGGTCATCCGTTGAATCATGATTACTGTAGTGCTTTCATGCCTATGTTTAGTTGTACAGGTATTGTGATGGTCAGATTTGTTTGGTGTGTGTTGCTGGAGGTATTAGTTATTAGGTTTCACTGTACCCCTTTCAGGCACACTGGCTGTGGGATGATGGATGTGTTGGTTTAGTGTGATATGTTGACATGGAGAGGTATATTGCTTTATTTTGCATAGAGATCTGTTATGCAGCTCAGTGCCGTCAAACTATTTGGTTTTTTTTATCTCTGAAGCAGCGTTTATTTATTATTAAAGTTGGTACTGTAGTAAGCTTGGTAGTGCACAGGTATTTAAATATCTGAGCTGAGTTAGAGCTGCGCTTAGTGTTGGTATATAAAGTGTTCTATTGCGTGTTGGGTGTTGTTTCTAAAAGGAACGTGCTGTTGTGTGTACAGCAACATCCAAAAAGCTATCAGATCTCCTACGGGCAGTCAGACCTAGTGTTCACTGTTTTGTTATATATTATCAAGCATGCTATTGCAAGCTTGCTAAAATACAATATCTGAGCTGTGTGAAATGGGTGTGCAGGGAACAGTCTAATGCCTTGTGTTGGGAACTGTTTCTGGGTGGGGAGTTTTATTTTGAGGACATTTATACTCACATATATTGAGTACATGCACTGTGTTGGATGGCAGTGTGGAGTTCTCTCTAATGTTGCTGTTGGGTACTGGATCAGAATATCTTCTGCCGACCAGATCTAGTGATTGCAGGTCTACTATGTAGAAGAAGAGCACAGGGCTTATGTGGGAAGCATAAACATCCAATTATTTAATAACGCAATGACATGTATGAGGACATGCCGGAAGGGGTATGAAGGAATACCAGAAAGGAGTCAAATGAAAAAAAAAAAGTTTGATGATTTCTGTGGCTTCTTATACAGAAGAAGAGAAGAGGAGTTTATGTTAAATAAAAATGATGATAAAATCATGGGTTTAGGAAGCACTGCTTTTTATTTGTAATGGTGAATAAGTTGGTTTCTTCATGATGAAGATTCAACAAAGTGTGGGTCAACCTGTGAACAATGTCAAAATATACCTCAAACCCCAACTAGGCATCATCAAACAAAAGAACACTCTGGACTGATTATTGCTGGTGACTGGGGCTGTTAGCGATGCAGGACCGGGCAGAGAGAGCAGTAACTTTCCTCTTCACTTGATGCCAGTTATAGTAAAGACTGTGATGAGGAAGCCAGAATGTAATGAAGTGTGATAATCACTCTGCAAGGACTGGGGAAACCATAGTAAGACATGAGTGCATTTTTTTCTATTGTTCCATATATTACTATGGCCTGATAAAACAAAAATAGAAATGCCACCCTGCCAAAGGTACTTACAGGAGCTCCCAAGCTGTGCGCGAGTTCATGTGCCCATGTTATGGCGATTACCCTGGGAAGCAACGGTTGACCAAAAGTCTGCACAGTGACCAGTCCGGTGTTCAGCGAGGCATCATTCTTCAGTGGGTTCCTAAATTTGATATTCTTAGAACATATTCCACCATAGTCACCTAAAGAAGTAAACGAGTGGCTGAATACTGAGGTCAACATATCGCTAAATGTAGACATTTACTATTCATATACATGAGGACAGAAAGCAACAAGAGTGCGATTATACACTGGATTACATTATTTTTTAAATAACACTACGAAGTGTGTAAATCTCAACACAACTTTTATAGATTATTGATTTTTCAAAATATATTTAGATGAATAATGACCTGTGATGTTTAGACTAAACTTTTTAAAATGTCAGGTGTGTGAGCCTTCCACTAATCTCGGACACTAAATAAAATTTAAAGGGACGATCTCCTGTAGAGTGATATACAAGTTTGGCTGCAGAACAGGCAGGGACACAGTCACCAATCTTAGACATTTGGGATGACTAAAATTTACAGTGGACAACAATGGAGTCGCCGCTTTATTCCTTCTGGATATATAAGCTACATTTCACACTGTCTACCACGACACACTACTATACCTACTCCATCATCTCAAAATACATGAAAATGTTCTCAAATGGATTGCTTCTCTCCTTAGAGACAAGCAAAGTTTGATTTACCTACCACCTTTCAAAACGACTGCTTACACTCAACACAGCGGCACCCCGCGGGTTCCACCATGTCCCCTCTAATATTCAGCATCTACCTAACCACCTTACCAAACCAGATTCAATCATTCACCCTCGTCTATTACAACTATACAGACGGCATGCAAACCACTCTTCAGACCTCTGGAACTCAGAACCTGATGACTACCTTTGAGCCATAAACACGTGAACGATGAGTAACCATGTAGAAGCTCTACAGCTCAATGACGGAGATCATGAGCTGTGGACAATGGCCAAAAATACCACCCTACAGCCCTTTGATATAGCATGCTAAGAACACAAAAAGTACCCTCCAAACAATGAAAACACTGTTGTATCTTCCCATACCTTAGATACCAACAAAAGCTACAAGCTATCCTCACACTCATAATCTTGAACCTTAACTGTGCCTGCAGCCCCAGCCTTGACAAACCCAGATTCATCATTTAAAAAATACAACTAATCAAAGACTCCTTTTCTTCCCCTGAAAACGAATGACTCCAGTCCTGTAATCACTCCACTGACTACCTACAGCAAGAAAATAAATGCTCAAAGCACTCCGCACTGCCCACAGAGACTTACAAGGAAAAGGGCCACTATATCTATGAGTTCAGTTAAAGCAATACAAACAAAACAGGACACTGCATCCCAGGCTTGTACCATCATCATGAGACGAAGTAGGCACTGCTTTCTCAGTACAAGCAACAAAGTTCTGAAACTTGTTACCAGCTAAGATTCGAAGCATGCACGGACATATACACTCCAGACGGCAGTTGAAATGTAGTTATTTACAACATAACATCATCTTCCCACAACCACTGGATGGAAGCCAGATAGACAATCACAAGTTTGAGTACAATCTACAGCTCACAACCCACAGCACTAACCTATAGTTAGCCTTGATATTATATAGTAAAGCTACTTCATATAGAGCCCTTCAGACCCACACTAACTCTATAATACTCGACTGTCTGCAGCTTAATCCTCTTACACTCGCATAAGACATATCTGTTGTGAACTTTGGCCCTTACCCAGTACTGTACAGGCAATAAACCACCCATCACCAACTGACCAGGCATGGAATAACTGAAGAGATCTGTCACACGCTGCCGGCCAATCAGAGAGCTCCGATCGAGTCCACTACTGTAGGACCCAAGTAGCTACACACTGTAAGCTCTTCTTTACATCTCACAAGGACATTCAGATATAGGGTGACAGTATCAAAGTCTATCCCGGCAGATCTCACCACTGCTTCTGTCTCCAACTATGCCTGCGCGGGGACAAAAACAGCTTTAAACAAAGGTAAGCGCTATGTTGCAATGCAATACAATATTAAAATCAGGGACAACCACCAAATATTTCGTCAAAACACAAAATGCGAACTTCAGGGGGGGCCGTAACACCGTTTTACTTGAGCAAGGGTAATTCTACCGTGAACAACGAATGTTGTTGCAATCTAAAGGAAGTACTGTCTCCTAGTGGCCAAGAAGTGAAGTGCAACCGATCGTCAGCGTGTAACTAGCATAATATTATGATTTTACACACTAAATAAATAATGAAGGTATTGGCTTAGATATATGGTCATGCCAGACTTTACCCAGTGGCCTTTGGAAGGCAAACTTCAAAGTGATCGCGCATATTATCGACATAACTGTGTAAAGGCCACTGAAAGAGACAGAGATATGTGGGAGGCACAGCGCCCTCTCACTGTTATTGGGGGGGTGTCCCTTAATGAATAGGGAGGTCTGTGAGGCATATACTAAGTGTTCGCAGAGACCACAGCACCAGGGGCCATATGTATTAAAGCATTTTCCCATAGACACAGAATGGGTAAAATCCTTTGGTACATCTGTCCCCAGGTCCTTTACTTGCCTTGAAAGGGAAGAACCTTTATATAAATGTAAAGGTTCAAAGCAACAGGGAGTAGTTGGTGGCCCAGTGAGCCTTGATAGATGCTTCTATGTCACAGAATGGCCCCCTCGTGCCACTGTCACCTTACTCCATACAATGGTCAGGTTTCCAGGTGGTCGGGGTACCAAGCCAGGAATAGAAGGATGGTGGTCTCTTTAAGCTCGAGCTCTAATGGAGTAGCCACAAAATTAAAATACCCCCCACTTAGAACAAGAGTCCTGATAGCACCATGAAAGAAAAGCAAGTGGGCCTGACCCTCTCTAAATTAGCTTCCTTGACTCTTATCCAAGCATCTATCTATTAATTTTTCGCCCTTTTATCCATCTACTGATATCCACCATTTCACTTTTCTACTCTGTCAACCATTCATTCTTTTGTCAATCATTCATTATTCCATTAATTCATGGACGGTTCTCTCCAACCTTCTGTTCACACATCCAACATCTATGCATGCATCTACCCAAATATCCATGCACCGATCCATTGATCCATCCATCAATAAATCAATCTAACCACCAGTTGATCCTTTTGCCTATCCACCTATTCACACTCTCAAATTTCCATTTACTCTGCCGCAAATTCATCCTTTCGGCCATCCATCCACCTAACCATCCTTTCATCTTCCACCCATCCATTCATCCTTACTTTTTATTACCTTTCTTCTTTGTTTCCGCTTGTTCTATTTTATAATCTGCAACCTTTTTACCCATTGAGTTACATTTAGATTTCTCGTCCACTTCACTGACACTGGTATTGACCTACAGCATTAATTATGATCTTTTGTCTGCCGCACTACAGACACCCTGCCCAGTCTCTTGCTGCTAAAGCAGGGGGTTCACACACCCATGCGACACCCTTTGCATTTCCATCCATGCACATGGCAGCTACCTGCCTCATGAATATGCAGGAAACAGGCTTAGTGTGGCCATTTGCGCACAACCATGTTAGCCAAGATGTACACTGTAACGTATCTTCACATATATGTACCTTAAAAAAAAAATATATATATATATATATTCTGTTGTGGATATTTTGACATGCAACCTCTTACCCACTAAATGTTTGGATGTAAATAGGATGAAAATGAGAGTTGGGTATATAGTAGTTTAAACTTTAACTTTCAGATTACACATGCAATTACCAGAGGAGAGTACTTCACTCATGAGGTTTTCTACAGTATCATGCAAGAGGAACACCTGGATTTTGTACTGCCTTTTGAGAGGGTCCATCCTGTTTAAGTCTCATTGCCTCTCCACATTTGAGTACCCTGTGGACAGTAAAACCCTAGCTGTACATCATTCTCACATTTTTATTAATATACCAGAAATGTGTCTGCTCAGTCTAAACTAACAATGATTCATCATTGTAAGAAATGGGGTCTCTAGCTGGCAGTCGGTTTGCACCATGTCCTAGTCAGGATAAGGGAGATACCCCCTTAGATAACCTCTGCTCACCCCCTTGGTAGCTTGGCAAGAGCAGTCAAGCTTATCTCAGAAACAATGTATAAAGCATGTGCACATAACACACAGTAATATAGTGAAAACACTACAAAAGGACACCACACCAGTTTTAGAAAAATAGCCAATATTTGTCTGTGTAAAACAAGACCAAAACGATAAAAATCCTACATACAGTGCTAAAGATATGAATTTTGTAAGATTTATCTTAAAAATACAGTTCCTTGAAGTCGATAGCTCCACCTGGGACTATCACGGCGTTGTGATCAACAAAAGCAACAGTTCAGCCCAGCCGTGGTGTTGCGGGTTGGCTACAGTGTCGGGAAGACCGGCAAAACAGTACCTTTGGAATTGCAGGGCGTGGTGATCCTCGCTGTGAGCTCCGGAGAGCGACGTCACTGGCGTCGCGGTATCGGTTCCGGAGTCGGTGCGGGGGTCATCGGGCTCTTGAAGTCACACGAGTGCAGATCGAACTCCGGGCTGAGGAAGTCAGGAGCACTGGCTTGGATGGTGTCGGGGATACGGTGTGAGGTGAGACAATGCGACGTGCGGTGCCCATAGGTCACGGTGCAGGCAGAGGCTGAAGCGCTGTTGTCGGCAGGCCTAAGCAAGCGGTGTGGGACGGTGCTTTGTGACCCTCACGAGCGGTGTACAGAGGCCACGGTGCAGACAGGGATGCCTGGTGACCACACTGGAGTCGATGGTGCTGGGGTCGGTGGACCGGGGCTGCAGTGCAGGACGGGACGGTGCTCCGTGCTGCTCACGAGTGGTGTCCAGAGGCCACGGTGCAGGCAGCGGCGCCCATGTCAGCAGGAGCAGCATCGTCGAGGAGACCCAGCTGCGGTGTGAGCAGGCAATGCTGGAGTGCGGGGCCCACTTGTTGCGGTGCAAGCAGCGACTTGGTGATGTCATCCAATGAAGGTGTCAGTGAGATCAGGGTTGTGGTGTGAAGTGGGGCAATGCAACTCCATGCAGCGTCGGCAAGTCACAGTGCAGGCCGGTGGCATCGTTAGCGGCGTTGCAGTGGTTTCTCCTCTTGAACAGCACAAAGCACACAGTTCTCAGTGCTGCAGGTTCAGGAAACTGAAGTCTTTGGTGAACTGAGACTTCCAACAGGAGGTAAGCTCTACTCCAAGCCCTTGGAGAACTTTCTCAAGCAGGACACACAGCAAAGTTCACCCTTTGCACTCTTTTCAGGCAGAAGAAGCAACTGCAGGCCAGTCCAGCAAAACAACACAGCAAACGGACAGGACTCCTCCTCCAGCTCTTCTCCTTGGCAGAGGTTCCTCTTGATTCCCAAAAGATAAAAAAAATCTGGGGTTTTGGGTCTTCTTCTTATACCCCTTTCTACCTTTGTAGTTGGCAAACTTCAAAGCAGAGTCTCAAGTGTTTGCAAGATCCTTCCTCGTCCAGGCCAGGCCCCAGACACACACCAGGGGGTCAGAGACTGCATTGTGTGAGGGCAGGCACAGTTCTTTCAGGTGTGAGTGACCACTCCTTCCCTCCCTTCCAGCAAAGATGGCTAATCAGGAAAGGCAGGCTATACCCCAGCTCCCTTTGTATCACTGTCTGGAGGAGAGGTCTAAACAGCCCAACTGTCAAACTGGCCCAGACAGGGAATCCACAAACAGGCAGAGTCACAGAATAGATTAAGCAAGAAAACGCCTACTTTCTAAAAGTAACATTTTCAAACTAACAATCTAAAAACCATCCTCACTGAAAGATCTATTTTTAAATTGTGAGTTCAGAGATCATAAACTCCATATTTTTATCTGCTCTCAAAGGTTATCTGCGCTTTAAGGATATTTAAAGGCAGCCCCCAGGTTAACCTATGAGAGAGATAGGCCCTTCACAGTGAAAACCGAATTTGGTCGTATTTCACAGTTAGGACATATAAAACACACTAGTATATGTCCTATCTTAAACAAACACTGCATCCTGCTCATGGGGCTACCTAGGGCCTACCTTGGGGGTGCCTTACATGTAGTAAAAGGGAAGGTATGGGCCTAGCAAGTGGGTACACTCGCCAAGTCGAACTGGCAGTTTAAAACTGCACACACAGACACTGCAGTGGCAGGTCTGAGTCATGTTTACAGGGCTACTAATGTGGGTGGCACAACCAATGCTGCAGGCCCACTAGTAGCATTTGATTCACAGGCCCTGGTTACCTCTAGGGCACTTTACTAGGGACTTATTAGTAAATCAAATATGCCACTTATGGGTAAACCAATCCACAGTACAATTTATATGGGGAGCACTTGCACTTTAGCACTGATTAAACCTAATTGCAACACAACCGCAGCTCTTGCAATGCCACTCACCCACTTTTCCTTCCCACGCCAGCCCAATGACTCCACTGTAGTCCCTGTTGGTGAAGAGGTAGGAGAGGCAGTAGCTGTTCCAGTTCCATTCTGAGTGCAGCTCCAAAAGTTTTTCAACCCCAATCAATGGGGAATGTGTGGGGTCCCTTGGATTTGTATCTGTAAATATCTGTATAGTTGGACAGGGTTAAGTATAAGCATATGACTGACACACACCTGCTAGTCATTCCATACAAAAGATATTGTAAGTCTGGTCTTTCATGACACAAATTCTCCCTGCTTGTATTTTGTTGATTTGGATCCATGTTAATGTTGTTTTTTGCTAAAATGCAGGAGTACTTGGCAGGGGTGGTCTGGGAACCAAAAGCAGCCCTGGCAAAACGTTCAAACCAATCTCCCTTCCTCTTTGCTTTTTTGTTTTTAAATTTATTAATGCATTCATATCTCTCTTCTCCGCCCCCATCTCCTTTTTTTGGTCCAATTGTGCCTGATGCCATAAACCCTGGGTAGCTGGAGGCCGATGTGGGAAGCATTGGCAAATGCAATAGGACTCGATTTTTAGACGTAATGGTTTTGCCAGTGCTGTGTCTATTAGGGGCATTCCAGGGGTCGCACTGGCAGTGCCTTGCGCCGGTGGTTGCAGGTGGGGGCCACAGCACTTATTTTTCTGGACTGGCACTTATTTCCCACATCAGAAGTTTACAGAGTACAGGAGCGGGAAACACAAACAGATTGGAAAGATGGAGGAACAGAAAGAGGATAAAACAGTCACAAAAGGAGGAAGCAGAAACCCGCCAGAGCCAGAAAAATGGGCATGGAGCATCTGGTAGTGGATTAAAGACTGCCAGCCTTGGTATTCAGTGCACTGACGTTAAATCGCAGCGACTTCTGAGCAAGGCACCGCCATTCTTGCTTTAACAAATTAGGCACGGGACGGCAGTTAGGTTTCCAATGGGTGGTGGGGCACACGATGGAAAGAGCAGTATGGATCCCAGGGGGGCAGAAAAGCAGAAGCAAGAGTGTGATCTGAAGAGGGAGATAGCAACAAGGAGGGCAGGTGGTGGGGATGTTTTCAAGGGCAGAGAAGCACACAAGGCCGAGAACTAAAAAACAACAAACTAAGGCAAGAGGAGGGGCGTTTGCATTGGGAAAGAACACAAGGGTGAGCGCAATACAGGTCTGGGTGTGTTCTCCAGAGGGGTGAGGAGTCATACAAGGCTCAACAATATGAGGCACTGTTGAAGGGGGCTTGCTGGAGGAGAGGTGCACCAAGGAGAGAGAGCCTTGCAGAGCGGGAGGACTGGGGGAGCACAGAGAATGGAAGCAGAGGTGTTTTCTTTAGGTGTGGAAGCATGAAAGAGAAACAGTAGAGGAGCGGGGAATCACACGATGGAGAGAGCAATACGACTGGCACTGGAGGAGAGGTTTGCAGGCGGAACACACATGAGGGAGAGAGGCGGACAAGGAACACTAGCTGTTTTGCGAGGGGAGAAGCACTCAAGGGGGACAGAAACACGGAGCGGAGGGAAAACAAAAGAGGCACAGAGCAGCACATAGTGCCAGTCGGGGCGCTTGGCGAAGGAAAAGCACACAAGGAAAAAAGCTGGGGAACACACGAACTCTCATGGAGTGACTATCTAAAAAAAAAAGAGCTCCTTGAAAATGAGAAGTCAAAGGATACAAATCAAGGAAGCAGAAGGAATGTGTGGCTGGTTTGAACATTTGGCCTGGGCTGATTTTGGCTTCCGGTCTAGCTCTGCCAAATATTAACAGCAAGCCATCTCCACGCATCTCATACCAATTCCATCACCATCATACACTTCATAACTCATCAGCTCACTCTTCTGGGTTCTTTTTCATCCCTGCGTTATTTCTTTATAACAGTTTTCCTATCTTACCCTTATTTCTTACTTTCTCCCTGTTGCTCTTTGTTAGAATAAATCTGGTCTCCACTGGTCCCCGTTGGTGCCAACCCCAGCACAAAACAAGCACTATGTTTAATGAAATTATTAGTTTATCAGTCTCTATTGGTGACATTACACAGTCTGTTGACCCAACTGGTAACTCTACCCCATTGCCCACCAGAGTATCTTCTACAGGTTGTATCAATAACTCCAGGAAGTGGATTCCAACCTGGACCCCCAGGAGTCCTTCAAGAATGAGGACTAACCCACCAAATCAGAAGTCCCATTCTGCTGGTTATTTCTCATTTCACCCGTGGCAGGTTTCTAGTTGAACGGAGTTGCCCTGGAACTTGTAATTCCAAAGTGTTTAAGACTTGTTACATCCCTGTCCGATTTAAAGGGCAACTCTTAATAAGTACCCAGGTAGCTATATTTACCAGTTGTGTCTCTAAAGATCTGACAGATCCTAAAAAACACAAAAGAAAACATTCACCCCAGAACTGGGCGTGTGATTTGCTTTCAGTGGCTGGAGTACATCATCCAAAGTGCTAACTACTAGTGGAGAATGATTTGCAAAATGTGCCCCTTCTGGGACACGTCCACAAACCTCGCACCAGGAGTATATATCAGTCCCACTCTTCAGACACGAACTTACGTCTAGCTTTTTCACTTTGAAGTTGATGTGTTTGATACCATCAAATTCTGCCTTCTCGTAGATCGTGTTGACGGCTTGCAATAAGCCACCAATCTGTGGAAAGAAATTATTCAAGTGCCATTTAGAGACTGAAGGCAAACATGGACACACGCTGAATTGTAAATATAATATCAGACAGCTCATAAATTGGATGTGGGAATTGTTTTACTATTGCAAAACACTTGTTTTACTTCTCTCTCGAAATATATATATATATATATATATATATAGATACACACACACACACGCTGAAAAAAAGGAAGGTTACAGGGACGTTATAGTTAGGTTGATGTTTTAACCGTATAAAACCATAGAAATTCAGCAGTTATGCTTATAGTTGTATTTATGTTAAGAAGCTATAACTCGTTGCCCAAAGTTACTTTCAGCTTGAGGTGTGGTTTTATCAGATAAGTATAACTATAAGTATAACTGTTTTATTTTGCCCATGAGGGGTCCCCTCCATGTATGAGGGGTCAGGATACCTGTATCCTGACCCGTTATATGTTTTTACACTGTTTTTTCCCACCCCTCAGGCAATGCGAGAAACAAAATGGCAGCCGCAACTTTTCTGCCAGGTTGGGACCAGCCAATCAGGTTCTTGCTCTTCCTCAGAATTCGCTGAGGATCTGAGGAAGATCTGAGGAGGATCTGCGTCCCTATTTATACAAATGTGGTTTTCATTTAATAACTAGAAAACTACTGAATGGATTTACACCATATAACAAAAAGGCCTCCTTCTGGACCAAGAGCTACCTTTCTGCAAAATTTGGTGTAATTCCGACTAGTGGTTTTGGCACTATCGCTATTCAAAATCCCTATGGAAAAATGAATGGGGCAAACACGTTTGAGGACCGCACCTTTTTCTCGGCCCCCGCTTGACAGATCACCCCACAACTTTCTAGACAGCAGCTGAAGTGACCATCGTTGTTTTATGGAAAATGTTGTCAAGATTCATCAAAGGGTGCCAAAATTATTAGCAAAACAAACAACACTTTTCTATAGAAACTAGATCCGAATTATAACTACCTAGTGGCGATCGCCACTAGGTAATATATATACTTATATTGTATGTTTGATATAGTTGGTGAATAGTTGAATCTGTTTCAAGGAGCTTTTGTGAAAACTTTCAGAATTTTGAATGTTTCATTGGGCTCCGCTTGGAGGAAATATGTGTGGGATTACTAACACAGATGGCATCATGAGACACAAATTACATGATGTACATGAGGTAGCTTTGATTGTTGCAGTCAACTTTAACCTTATTATCACACTATTGAGACACGCATTTATAAACACTATGTGGACCTCAGAAAATGTGTTCTTTCTTCTCCCACTCAAGGAGCTGGAATTATCTCTTAAAAAATCAGATTCACCTCTTCTTCAAAAGCATTGTGATGAATTAAATAATTCTGTAGTCTACAGATTGGCCAAAAAAGCACTAACCTATTGCTTAAATAAATAAACGTTGGCAAGTATGTTGACACCATGCCGAGAACTTCATGTCAATTACACATCAGTGGTCCTGATGTCAGTCATGGCTCACAATGCGGTAAAGGGGCAACGCGGCACAGTAAAGGGACGGTGGTGCGGCACGTGGCAGGGGGGACAAACCAAAGAAAAATATCCAATAAAAAAAATAAAAAAACCTTAACTGACTCCCCGTCACTGCGCCGCTCTTCTGGCTGCACTTGCAGGCACAGGCTCCCAGCCTGCCCTGCGCCCAATCCTAACACTGCTCTCATGCTACTGACAGCATGAGAGCTGCTTTAGGATTGGCCGGAGCGCCCTAGCTTTGCGCTCCCAGGCAGACTAGGAGCCTGTGCCTGCGGTCTCCAACCAGGCAAAACAGTGCTGGGATGGAGAGAGCTCAGTGCACGTGTTTTTGGCTGGCCCGAGAGGCCGGCCAAAAACACATGCGCACTGAGGGGAGTGTACATCATTCCCCCGCACTGCCTGTCATCCCCATAGCTCCGCCACTTTAAAAATAAAACTATAATAAACATTGTTTATTATTGTTTTATTTCTAAAGGTTTGCAGCTGCTTTCGGGGGCTACACTCCTCCGCAATAGCGGAGAACCCGCTGCTGCCTCATATGGCAATTAAGTGCCTTACTAGTGAGTGCAAAGGTGGCATTGCAAACCCTTGCTGCATTGCTGTACAGAACAAACACACTTAATGGCTGAACTTTGTGCGAGCTGACAGATATCAGGAGGCCAGATGCTGCAGGTTTCCTGGATTCCTGGCAACATTGGCCCTTCAAATGATAGCTCTTTGATGATTGACACAGATATGGTGCAGTAGTTCTAGCCCAAGTTTTGACATACCAGTTCAGCACTCCTCAAGATATCAGCGGGTAAACTGAAACATTTTTCATCTGCAGCGAGGTCAATTTACTTATTGGAAAACCTAGGCAAGGAACTATACAACAGACCTCTTCGGAGATGCTGCGGTTGCCTAGGCGCTGCACCTGCGACCAAGTCCCTTGTTTTCTCATACCTGGTGATTATAATTTCATTATTTCCAGAGAGAATAATTAATGGAAAGATGTTACGTGAGAGTAAATTTTCTTGGCTGAACAAGAAGTGTGTTGGTGATTTTTTATGTGACAAGAAGTTGTGCTGAACTCTAATTTTAGGACATATTTCAATGGGCTGAATCAACCAGAGATAAAGTTAAAAGCATCACTGTTTATAATCTCTCCTGGTAACAAACTTGTCCATTTCAATGTAATAGACAAAATATATGTGACTCTACTTCATCTAAATCTAAAAACAGACCTAAGATGACATAAACATTAAATTTAACTGTGATGTACCTAGATCATATTTGGGGGATGGCGATCTCTTGGTGGGAACTCACCATTGCGATGACTCTTTCCACGCTGCCAAATCGCCTTGAAAAAAAATAATCGGCTTTGACGTACAGCAGGCAGGTTGTGCGAGAAATGTCGACGCTTCGTTTCGTTCTTGTAACAGTTTCTTCCTACATGAAATGACCAAGAATAAAAATTACATACCATTCCATGCAGTATATGATTAGTCGTCAGCTGCAGTAGTAAGTATAAAGGATGAAAAGCCTTGAACAAGGAATAAGTTGCTCACAGCAGTCGCAGCAAGGATTTGGGGGGGGTCTGGGAGTTAGTGAATGCCACAAAATATACAGAGAAGGGCTTGGTTAAGGGCAGATGTGTCCAATGTTGTTCCACCATTCACTGTCTCTAGCCATTTTTCCCCAATATCCACAGAGGATAAATTTACATGTAATGAATCTGAATAGTAATCATTTATAATTAGTGGCTAACATAAAAATCTTGGTTGCTTTAAGACCTAATGGAGCTTCAATAAATCTATGGTTCTACCAGTTCATAGGAAATAAAGTACTATAGAAGTTTGCAAAGAGGTGTAAAGTTTCCTAAAAAATAAAAAAAAACGTGGTGGGTTGATTGCTTGAACACATCTAAGCCATTACTAGTCACTCTGGGCCGTGCTCCCGTCTGTTTTTTGCTCAGTCTAGACAAAGACCATCCATATATAAATCAGGCCCAGAACTACTCCTTTAAAAGTGGGTCACCATACACTGGCAGGCTAAGACTCCAGAAGAGAGCACCAGCAACAACAGACCTAGGTCGGCCTGTTTGAGCCACATCAGTAGTGGACAACTTGATTCCTGCACACAGTGAGCACCGGACCCACGTCTTGACCCGCTCGTCGCATTTAGGGTGTCTTCATAACTTCCCAAATGGCTTTCATAAACTTTGCAGACCTTGAAAAGTGCTTGGGGTATGGGTATGTCCAGATGTCCCATAGGACTCAAGCTGCAAACTGATGATGCTCATTGAGGTAAAATATGTTTCAAGTCGCTGGTGTTCCCGTACTGCGGGGATGTGACCTAGCAGTTCAGGCAGTACTGCTCTTGGTAGGGCAGGGTAAGACTGGTTTTCATGTGGTCCCTCCCTCTCTGTCGTGACTGAGACAAGCCAAAAAGAGATGTACTGGAATGTGGACCAGAATAATTACCAGAGACTAATCCAAACATTCTACCCATCATATTTTCGTGCTGCCTAGATGAGAGACCTTACAGGAAGTGACCTAGTAAGTCTCTCTTTTAAAGCATTCCTTTGACTGATGGTTGCACAAACAAAACTTTAAATCCTTTTAATGTATTCATTAAGATCTTAACACAAAGGTTCAGGTGTGCTATTGGCTTTCCTGATCTATTCCACTCAAGCATTGTTCATAAGTGGCACATGTATAAGTTCTGAGCAAAGCTGATCCGAATCTGATGCTTTCAATATTTGATCCTGTGTGTTGGTTGTACAGCCAAAGAGCTATAAAGTGACAGGGAAGGGCCTATCACATGCAGGCACCAAGTGCATTATTTTCATTTGACTGTGCTAATATTTTTTAGCCATAATTGAATCTGCCTCATACCTGCAGTTCCATTTGTGATACCAAATTCTTTAACTTCTGATATGTTTTCAAAACCAAAGACGAGTTCACATTCTCCAGAAGAGAATAATCTAAAAAGTAAAATGTTATAAAGGTTTCACTAGTTTTTATCAGCATATTCAAATTAAAGAACATTATCCGAATCTTTGCCAGAATAGAAAGGAGAAAAGAAAAAACGGGAGGACGGGTGAGAAAGAGAAAGATAGGAAAACAGTGACAGAAAGAGAAAGCAGGAATGAAAAAGCACACGTAAGTGTAAAATAAAGAAACAGAGAGTGGAGGGCGGTAGAAGAAAGAGGCCTGAGGCGAAATCAAAACCAGGCAGGTTCGGCAGCTCCAATAGCAGACCACTAATAAAAAACTTGAGCCCCTGAAGTTATATTTTGAACAATTTTGGCACAGCTTCCCGAAGGCCTGCCCAGCCCATGAACTTGGAAAAACATATGCTCGACAGTGGACTCAAAAGAACGGTTGTAATTGAGATAAATGTTAGAAGTGCTCGTGAATGAATGACTTAATACGTTTTTTAAAGATTTTCCAGGACGCACCAGGTAGGGATTGTTTTTTGGCCATTTTTTGAGGGAATCAGGATTTTTCTTCCATCCTTTTAAGTGAACATTTTCAAGGCGGTATTGGAGAATTCCTGGAAAAGGCATGTCACAGAGGAAAGATACAGCGACCTCAAGTCTCACTCACTACAGGAGAGACTCTCACATTTGGATTTCGGGTTGAGCTCTCGGTCATATCAGCCAGATGTCACACTAATACACTAACTACACATTGAACCCTAAATGCAGTTCCATTTAGTGATTTCCTGCATGCGGATCAGCTCCTGGGAGGAGTAAAAGTTAAAGATCTCACCTCTCGAAGAGTTTTCTTACAGATCCATCAAGTTGATAGACTGTGCCACTTTGAGCAGAGGCCTGCTGCCTACATTTGTAGGCAATTAGTTTATTTCAGGGAACATTTGTCATTGTTTTACATTAACTTCATTTTTCTTTTATTCACTTCACTTGAGTCTCTTCCAGTGTTGTCATTGTTGCCAAAGGGTATGTGACATCAAGTCCTGTGATGTCATCCAATACACTAATGAGCTGTCACTCTAAAGATGCAATATGCTTTCTTTCTGAGGGGAGTGATTGGTAGGCTAATGCATATTACCCTCTCCATCTCTTCTGATCTTAAAATCTGCCCTTAGAACCAAGGCAAGAGATGAGGCAATTGGTAGTTTTGGGGATACACCCACCAACACAACCTAACACTCATTTCTCTCCAGTATCCCACTGTGTAACACATTTTTCAATGGCACGATTACCAAGTGGTCAAACGCCAACTCAGCATTACCTCCCAGACTGAACCTCAGGCCCCTGAATATAGCCAGGGTTGCTACCTTTCTCAGAGGAAAAAGCAGTCCCTTCCTCTTGTTTTGAGTTCAGGACGAGTCAGGAGCTAGTATTCCAGTGAGATTTTTTGCACAATCCTTTTTTTATCAAGGTTTGCCTTTACTGACACTTAGGAATAGTTTACAGAGTGATAAACTAGTTTTTAAGCAATTTCTTCCTTTGTTTGCTTTTTTAAATATGTTGTATTTCAAAAAGGTAAAAATACAGATATTTGCTCTATTGTGTTTTTTTGCCCTTTTTGATATAAGAATAGTGGCCATACTGGCAAAATTATTGACAAGTTGCAACCTTATCTATTAGTCGCATGAAACTGCAGAGGCTTGAGAGTGTTAATGGGACCCCCAGGGCAGTGACTAGTAACTTCATTAGTAATCTGTTTAATCAAGGATGCTGGACAAAAAGTGAAGAGCAAAGAGTTATTGGGGTGAAAACTGAAGCGAGTTAATGCACCTATTGTAGTGATCTGTGTATAATTTGCATATTAAAGGTTCAGTTAATACTGAGAAAGGTCTCTCCCAATGATACAATGACTGGGTACGCTGTAAACAAACAGAGTCCTGAAATGGAAAAGAGGAAACCTGAAAAAAACACATACCAAAACATGTACTCCTCCAGTTTCAACCCAATAACACCATGACCAAGAGCCACTCTACTTCAAGCCCGTGTTCCACGACACGCTCAAACGTGGGGCCCACTGTTGATCTTGCCTACATTGCAATTTGTACCAACACTGTCAGTCTCCTTAAGGCCTCTTTAAGCCAAGGAGGTTCAACCAGGGAGAGGTTCAAAGCACTGAAAAACACCAAATACTTTTCAAGTAGACAAAGGTGGAAAATGGAACTCAATGTACACAAGCAAAGCACACTGGAAGGGAAATTATGACAGGACACTGTGGCCGCTTCTAAAGTCAGTGCTATTACACTTGTATGGATGCAGTTGTCTACTCCACTTTATATGATAATCAAAGACATAGGGCCTTATTATGACCTTGAAGGAGGTTCCTTCATCTGAAAGGCGACGGATATCCCGTCTGCCGTATTACGAGTTCCATCTATATAATGGGCTCATAATTTTGCAGACGGGATATCCGTCACATTTGTGAAGGAGGGTCATAATAAGAGCCCATAGTGCCTGAATAGGATCAGGGACGATGTTGCCATATGAAGCAATGTATGCGTAACAGTGCTTAATTTGTCAATAAAAACGTACCGGTGCCCAAAGCCTTCCTCTTAAACATGCGGCTGCTGCAATTAAATGTGCGAGCACGGGCCTCATCAATCCATTTAAAGCCACTCCCTGCCCCTTCAGCTCCCTCTTGCAACTTTCTGCTTTCTCCCATTGTGACACTTTTTCTTTTCTCTCTTCCTCTGTCTTTCCCATGTGTGTCTTTTGCTCGCAGTAAATGCCTGAGGCAGAAAAATAAGTGCTGGGCCTCAAAAATAAGTGCTGGTGCTCCACATCGGAAACAACAAGCACAAATTAAGCACTGATGCCTAAGGAAATTAGAGTAACAGCAAATAAATCAGCATAATTCAATCAAATAAGCCTCATGGAGTCGAGTAAAAGTTAAAACCCATAAAGGTTTGTTAAATAGATAAAGTTTATTTTAAAAGGCAAAAATATGAAAATCAATTAAAGTTAGTAATAATCAATTTTATGGAATTAGCATAAGGCTCAGTTAGATGCAGCAAAGAATCTGACATGAAGTCAAATAACGAATCAACATAGTCTAGGCCCTATTCAGACTGACAAGGGTTCGATCTCCAAAGTCGGGACAAACCACACATCTCACCACCAAATTCGACTTCCTATATAACAAAATTCAAAGTGAAAATAAGTGTCTCCTTAAGGTGATCAAATCATTATACAAATTAACAAATCAGAATACAAAGCGTGATGCAGCTCCATTTAACACCGTCCCCTAAGTAATTATTAAAATCACCTCTTGCAACCTAACGTCATCAGATATGCCAATACAAGTCTGGTTATACTCACAACAATGAAAATCTCATAAAATGAACAGAACTGCAGTAGCACAGGCAGGAGGAGCCTTGAATGTAGCAAAGGGCTCTCTCCAGAGTTCTTCAAGAACAAGTCTACACTGCGCGTTATACTGGTGCACATGTATGTGTGATGAGAGAAGTGAGAACACACACCATCACTGTGTTAGTATTCAAGATGGAGATAAGGCCTGTTCGGGTCTAGTTATGTCAAGAACAGGAAAAATAAAAATTTTGCAAAGTTCAGTGTTTTTGTTTTAGTGCAAAAAAGTCCATACATCAGTCACACAATTTCATTAAATCGGTGTTTTCTCTCTCTCACAGTTGCAGTGGTTCGCAGGTTTAGAGACTGCAAGCTGTGGTGGCATTAATACCCAGGAGGACACACAGGTTCTTCCCAGCCTCTCAGTGCCAGCTGCTTCCTGTTGCCAAGCAGGAGGGGGCGCGCAGCTGAAGGCCACAGCTGCAGGGAGTAGCTGTCAGTGGTACAACAACACCTTGACCCAGAGGAGGGGGTGGTAGGGTCTACCCTGGCCTGCATCAGCTGCACTTAGCAGGTTGAGTGCACAGATCTTATTCCCTGTGCTCACCTGGGATCTAACTCTGTGTTTACTCTATAAAGGATGAGGGAGGGGAGAGGAGCTGCAGGCCATCAAATGTGTACACAAGACAGAATTGAGAGATACTGCGTGGAAAACAAAACTAGATGACAAATGAATAGATAATGGGGCCAATGGCTAAAGTAAAGAGTGGACGGATAAAGTATGGCAGCGTGGGGTGATGCAGGGGATAAAGGAAGCAGGAGGGTGGTGTAAAATAAGGATGGAGAGATGGATGTGTGATCTGAGAGATGGATAACAGAACAGTGAGATACAGCACAGAAGGAAGAGGTAGAGGGGAGACAGACAGCCAACTTACCATAGGGGACCTTAAGGAGAGCTGAGAGAGGTGCAAGGGAAGTGAGAGCAAATGAAAAGAAGGTGTCAGACAGGTTGTAAGAAAACGAAGGAGGCTTAGATATGCAACAGAGAACGGAAAAGTACAGGAGAGAAAACTAGAGGTGGAGAGAGACGAAATAGGAGACAAGCACTGGCAAAGCCAATAGGTTTTGCCTATGCAAAATGTATTACCTTTGTCAATGTCTTCCATGTTGCACAACAGTCGAGCTGCTGTGCAAGATGGCTTGAAGTAAATAAAAGCACTCTAGCGTGGTCAAAGCTAGCCACGTTATAGCGATTTTTTTTTACTTTAGGCCTATTGGCTTTGCCAATGCTTGTTTTTTTGTGAGACGGCAAGGCAGCATAATGTATGTTTCTTTTCCTATAAAACTATAGGCATGAGGTTTTGGACTGAGGACGTGTGCTACCATCTTTTCTCCCTCCTTCTTTTTCTCAACCTTTCTCTATCTGTCTGCTCTGTTGTCTCACTCTCTTTATCCCTCCTCTCCGCCATTTCCATCTTTCAGTTCCCTTCTCAACCTCCTGTCAAGTGGAATGCTGCATTGATGCAATAGCTGCTTGCCTCAGGCTCCCAACACAAAGGTTTTTTGTTGAATCGCCACAAAAGGAGAGGAGACTGAATAGATGCTTTCCGTAAGCAATCCTTAGACGATCTGGATGACAATTGAAATCCTCTTGATAATTACTGTAGTTTGGTCCAAATCGGAACATAATGATATGGCAATCACATAAGAATGATACCCCTATGCGCATGACCACAACCAAGGAAGGTGGAGTCACGAGTACATTCCGAAGACTGCAGGATTCACAAGTCATTCCATTTTGTACACACTAACATGCAGAGTCTTGAAGGACCAAGTAGATTTATAGATGGACCTTGACGAAGTACGTGTTAGGAGAGTGAGACTGAGCCATTTTAACAACATCTGCAGAGGAAAGCGAGACCTCTAAACTCCCTATGGGGCAGACAGCATTTGTTTTTTAAGTATCACGATAACTCCAAGCCTGGGTTGGGAAAACCATTTAACACATGAACATGTTGCACTTAATATTAGGATAGACCTCATAGCTGTTATCTGTTTTTCACTTATGCCCACTTGAATGTGAGAAGTCCAAGAACTTTCTTTTTATAGCTGCAGTGTGAATCAGAAATCAATAGAGCTGCTCTAATGGTGGCTCCCCTCAACATGCAGCCGCAGTCTGCGTTGTCGGGCACCGGGGGAGGGGGACAGAGAGGGTAAATATGGGAGGGCTACTGTGAGGTCAGCCTTGTGAAGAGTAAAATAAAATATATAGTACCTCTGAAGCGCGCATGGCCGGTGGAACAACACCAACTAGCAGCCACTGACCGCCAACCAGAAGGAGTACTTTGTCCAAGCTCCAGGGAACAGCCGATGCAGAGAAAAGAAGAGAGGAAGTTCTGCTTGATGACGTCAGATGTGGCTTATAACCAGTCAGAAGCAAGAAAAGGAGAGTGAATGGTGAAGCCAACAAATATTAAGTATGCTTGGCCTGTGGGCGGGATGTAAGCCCTTTTAAGGTTTTTCTTTATTTATTAAAAACAAAAGACTTAGCAAGCACAGCGCTGTGCAGGCAAACCTAAAAAAGATGAAGAGAAGATCGCAGAGAGAAATGACAGAACAGAAAGATAGCGGAGGGAATGGTTAGAGGAAAAGACGAGCGGAAAGATATGGGGAGAGTGGAAGGAAAGGAAAAGAAAGAAGTCAAATACATAAGTAGAGAGGATAGGATAATGTGTTATACGCAAGAAACAATGTAAGGTGAGAGGAGGATTGTAAGAAGGGCAGGGGGGAACAGTGATATAGGGAATCATGGGTTGAAGTCAAATGTACAAATGTCCTCGATACAGATGGGTAAAGAGATACAGGGGTGAGTGGGGAGTGGTGAGAGGAAAAGGCTGTAACAGCTAGATACAGATGGATAAAGAGATACACAGGTGAGTGGGGGATTGGAAAAGGTATAAGGCAGCTAGCCACAGATGAACAGTGAGATACAGGGGAGAATGGGGGAGGACAAAAGGCGTAAAGCAGCTCGATACGGATGGGCAGCGAACCAGAGGAGAGAGCGTGAAAGGTGGAAAGCAGAAATATATTGATGGATTGGGAGATAGAGGGGTGAGTGGGAGAGAACAAATTGTGTAACGCAGCTCATGAGCGAGTGTGAGCGCAAAAGGTGTGAAGCAAATGGATAACAGTGGGTATCAGGATACAGTGGAAAGCGCGGCGCGTGAAAGGTGTAACGCAGTGAGATACATATGGGTGGCGAGATACAGAGGTGAACAGGGGAGAATGAGAGGTGTAACGCAGCTGGATACACATGGATACTGATGTATAAGACTGAGTGAAAGGCGTAAAGCAGCTAGACACCGATTAATACTGAGATACGGGTGAGAACATAGAAAAGTGAAGAGAATGGCGTAAAGGAAGGAGAATTAAAAACGTACTAGAGCGCAGCATTAGAAAGAATGAGAAGTGAAGGGCTGGGAGCACTGCAGACCAGACCAGTGCAGGATGGGGAGTTGGGAAGCTCAGCAATGCAGGTGGAAATGGGGGGTGAAAGGTGAAAAGCAGTGATATGAAGAAGTCAGTTAGAGGAGGGTGGAGTGGAGATATATACAGAAACCCCTGAAATACTGGAAGAGTAGGAAAGACTTGGGAACAAGAGATATGCAGAAGGAAAGGGAGAGAGGGGACTGTTGGGAATTATAACCATCAATGGAGAAGGAGGGGGAGAAAAGCAGAGAGACACAAGGGAGTGGTGGAGAGTAAAAGGTGAAAGATTGTGTGAGAGGAAAGACAAGGGAGAGGAGGTGCTGGAGATATCCAAAGTCTGTTGCAGAGGATGAAGAGAATGAATAAGAGGATTGTTATCATTAGCGCAGCGGGCATGCAGGACCCACTGCCATCTAACCATTTGGATGGGGCTGACTCTTCATGGCTTGCGTTAGGATCGATAGCATCCTTGCGGCTCTGAGGGACAGGCGGAGCTGCTATTCCCAGGACAACTGCAGCAGCACCGGCGTGTGACATTCTGTATGCAAAGCCATCTCTCCGCTCCATCAGCATAAAACATCAAAAGTGTGACTGATCATGAGCTCTCACGTCATGGCTCTACTACTGAATATAGCAGCCCTGAATACCTTGATACAAGAATTTCATGGACAACATATCCAACACCAAAATATCGAAAGGTGAGTATATTTATAGAAAGTGTTGATTTTCTATTCCTAACTCCACATCTACTTACTTTGAAGACATATATATATATGGTCGACATACGTATATGCCGAGTTAGATATTAAAAATGTATACTTACCTTTTGATATTTTGGATTCAATATTTCATCCTCAATATTTGTATACCTCAATGCAGGGGCATACAAACTGAAGTACATGCAAAATACAGGTGACGTTTTATCAGCCCCATTAACCTCCAAGCTGTGTCCACGTACTGACAATATTGCTATAAAAATGTAGATATTAGTAAAGGTAAATGTGTACTCGTAAACCCTTGCAATGCTTGCAGCATCTTGCCACTCACCTGCCACCATCAAGAACACCACGTTTTCAACGTACCAACCAAACTGTATATGTCTGAGCTATGTACCACTAAACAAAGTTCTCTGTGCACTGTATCTTTCTGAAATGCTCTTGATACAAGACATGATTACAACCTTGGCGGAGGGGATTACTCTGTCACAAATGTGATAGATATCGTGCCCACTGTGTTTCAAGTTCCATTGAATCCTATGGAACTTGGAATTAGGCGGATGGGCCATCCGGCATGTTTATGATGGAGTAATCCCCTCCGCCAAGGTCATAATCAGGTACTATGTCTATAAATAAATAAATGATTAAAATAAATACGACATAAACACATATATAAATTACTAAATAAATATATGTATACACTGAGTAATGAAGAAAACAAATATTATCATATTCAGAACTTGGGAAAAAGTTGACCTAGAGAACACAGAAATAGGAACTACTTTCATCTTTAAATTTCATTCTATGTGAACCTTAATTTGATATAGTTATTATATTTTGGGTATTGATAAAGAGTGAACATAGCCCAAGAAGGCAACATGGAGTAGCACATAGCAACAGGATACCTTGCCAACAACAGCCTCTAGAGACATCAGCTGTGTTTTGAATGAGAATTTAAGAGAATAAATGTGTTCAAAGTGGATCAAAGCATCACAGTGGGGTGAGACGTGAAACACATGCTTAGTCCAGGTTTGCAAACAAATTGCAAACAGGTGGACTCTGAGACACTTCGCAGCCTGTGGAACTATTAATAAACATTTGTTTGATATGACAATGGGACAGAGCTGTTTATAATTGTTCCAGAAAAAGCGCTTATACCAGTACTTACCAATGTCATTTTCATGATAGATGTATGAGTAAGTGGTATAGTTTCCGCAGACCATATTCCCTTCCTCAGGTTCTACAAAGTAGGTGCCGTTACTTGTTTGGATCGAACCTTCAAAAATGCCATTGATTATCGAACCGGAGCAAACAGACCCAGGTTCATCTACAGCAGTGGAACAAGTGTTAAAAATATCTTTAAAGACTCTCAGTATCAAATACAGAATCTACATACATTTGGATTTAATGATGGTGCATAAAGACTAGACTATTTACAGAATTTGAGGATGAGATTTGTTGGTATTTCCATTTTGATTCAATGTATTTGACTACAACGTGAGGACATCCTGAGAATCTGACATAGATCCACCTCTTGAATTACTATACTGCACCAAGAATGCTTTCTCTCGTAGCCCTTGAGAACTAGGAAAGGTCTCTGGGTTTTCTTGACAGTCAAGGTCTTCCCTGGTGGATATTAAAATACAGCAGCTGCAAATTGTGAATTTTATTTTTATCATATTTTCTGTAGAGATTAAGGGCCAGATGTATGAATCTGGCCCATTGCGATTCGGTAATAGCGAGTTTTAAGAAATCGCAATTACCGACTCGCAAAGGGCCATGTATCACATTTGCGATAAGGTAATTGCGATTTCTAAAAAATCGCAAATGCAATTACCGAATCGCAAATTGCGATACTGGCCCCATTCACAGCTATGGGCCTATTGGCCCATAGCTGCGAATTTTTTGCATTTCCTAAATTGAAATTTCTGAAACAGAAATCGCAATTTGGGAAATGCAAAAGGCCAGGGTGCTGGGGGCCTAAGGACCCCTCTCCTGCACCCCAACTTTTTTTTTTGTCCGTGTAAAGTACGCACGTGCCAAAAGGGCATGTGTGCTTTACATATTAAATTTAAAAATGCAGTTTTACTGCATTTTTAAATTTTGCACCAGGTTACCACCTGGTTGCAGACAATGGTATTTTGCATGTGCAAAATACCATTCTGCGAAAAATCGCAATTTGCGATTTTTTGCAGAATTGCCTTGCGACCTGGATTCGCAAAATCCAGGTCGCAACGCAGAAAATCGCAATTTTTGCGATTTTCATGTTGTGGTCTGCGAATGCCTTTGATGCATTGCAGACCACAATTTTGCACTCGCAAACGGCCGATTTTGCAGTTTGCGAGTGCAAAATCATTTGATACATCTGGCCCTAAATCTTGCACAGTACAATTCCTTATTATAAAAGAAAACAATATAAACATATACATAAATTCAGTATTCAAAATGTATTTTAAAGACCATTACCAAACATATGGTTTAGAGCCACACAACTGTAATTTTCACTTAGCAAGGAAAAACAAATATACACACAGATAATCTAAGATTAGCTGTACCTTCTATAAAAAACATCCATTCTGCTTCTTGCCTGAGAGACAACACATTCTATTGAGGGCATCTATGTTACCTTGGGCCACATGTATGAACACATTTTCCCATAGACACATAAACCCTTTCATACATCTGGCCCCTTCTCCATTAACAGTTTTACATTGAGTTTTTTTGTACATTGGCATATTTATACTACTGTTATATCGTCAGGGGGGCTGCCTTCAACTACAGCCAATATGTTTTAGGTCTTTGGACAACTTGTATCGGCTGAAACAAAAAAGGGAAGTTCTAAAGGCCAAAAAAACTGAACCAAAGATGCTACCAGAAACCAAAACAGATACCAAATGCGTCCAGGAGGAGCTGCAATTTTCTCTGTCATATTTTGTGAGATGTTCCATATGGGAAAAACAGGAATAGTAAAAACAGTTTGTAACTCATGAACTAGAATTTGGACAGGATATATTTTGCTCCTAGAAATGGATAATTACCCCCCCCCCCCCCCTTAATAGACTGGTGCACAGCCACCATGATTGACTGACTCGAGTGCTTGTTTCCTCTGGTGCTTCTTTTCCAGGTTTTTCCCAACTCTGGAAGTTCTTGTTTTTACGGCTCTCAACCAGTTCCCTGAAAATTCCACAAAAATAGTGCCCAGCCAGTGTTGTAGCCCATTGCAGATAGATTAACATACAGTAATGCTGCAAATGAATTAGCAATGCTGCATTCTTAAACACCTTAGACCTTGTTTTCATTATATCATAACCCGTTACTCCTCCGTAGTCTTTGTTCACTGACATGGATGGGATACTTCAGTGATTTAGCTAGACACAGCTTCCAAAGGTATCAGATAAAATACTGCATTAATGGACCCAGGAACAGAGCAACAGGAATCCAAAGGTGCCCCCGCCATATCCGAACCCTAAACCTCAGTGGAGGCAGAGAGACTAGTAGCTTTTCTCAAGTTAACCTATATTCAATTTAAAAGAACATAGAGCAATTACTCCATTCCCGCACAATGTGTATTAGATATACACTAAATAATGGGAAAGCTGAGAGCATTCTCCTCCAGGTATTTATGTATTTGATGAACACAGAGGTGATTTACAAAGAATGAAGAGACATTCTCTATTACCAGATCTATTCATGAGGTCACACAATCTTCTAATTTCCAGGACAGACAGTTCCCTCCTGTACATGTAGGCCATGAGTGGCTAGAGAACAAATTTCTCACAATTTCAAAATGCAATCTGCACAGTATTAAAAAAAAAATCCAAGTGTGGATGAAATGTATACGAATGGAACTGTACCTTGCAGTTCACCGGAGTAGAGAAAAGAAATATCCGAGTGGGAGGTTTGCCCCTTTTCGACTATTTCAAAGGAGTCTGCAAAAACGGTGGTGTCCCGCTTCAAAATCATCTTGAATTTTCTGAAAAGCAGAAAAATGTGGACATGTATTGTAAATAATATACATAGGTATGTGAAATGTTTCCTGTCTTGAACTTCTGTAACTTTTTGAACAAGAGGATGGATAGGCAACAAGTCAGGTGGACAGAGAGATCACAAAAAATATCATTTGAATGATGCACCCTAACTATATTGCGTAGCGGTATGTTGCATGAAACAAATATCACATCCACTGCATTGGCCTCACCGCTATGCCACCAGGTAAGGTGGGTAAGCAGATGCAAATGGCAGAATAGTGCCTTCGTGAAATATGTTTGTAGCTCAATATTGTCGACCTTGATACAGCTCCAAACAGTCCCTTAAACCAGTGGTTCCCAACCTTTTCACTTCTGTGGACCCCCATTTTATCAATACTGGAGCCCGGGGACCCCCACTGAATCATTATTGGAACCGGGGGACCCCCACTGAGTCAATACTGATAGCTGGGACCTAATATTATAAAAAAAATTAAGCTGCCGCGGACCCCCTGACGAGGCTTCGCGGACCCTGATGGGTCCCCGGCCCACAGGTTGGGAACCACTGCCTTAAACAAAGAAAAACATGCGCTAAAAATCAGGTCAATTTTCCACAAACTGAACCAAATGAACACAACCTCTTTCGAAATGTGATCAGCTCATCATATCTACCGATCTAGGTAAATTACCTGAGGTGAACGGAAATTGTAAATCAATTTCGGACAAGTTGTTCAAACTGATCAAACAAATGATACGAACAACTAGTAATGTGGGCATCTGGCAGGGCACTGAGATCCATCGCTCGTCACATGGGATATCCATGGAAACCTGCATGCCATTCTCACCCTGATCATGCCACAGGTTCACCACGCAAATGGCCTGGGCCTAGGAGCTGCTGGTTCTTACTGAACAAGCAGTGCAGTTTCCAACACACTGCAGCACAACTGCTATAACACCTTCACTCAAGGGGATATATTACACTGAGGCGACTGATATCCAGAGGCTCTGCAGTAAGGGACTTTTCATCACGCACTCAGCTTCCCAAGGAAAAGGTCTGCAGTCCCTGTAAGATCCTGAAAGATTAATTCTATACATGTGAAGATATCAGAACACTCCGCTCAAACCTAGCGCCTTGAGTAACCAATCCTTTCCATAAGACATAAGTCATTGGAGGAGCAGCAGTCTCAGAGCAGGTAGCAAAGTCTAGTAAATTCCTTGCATCTAATATATGGAGTACACAAGACCATCTAAAGTTCAGAAAAATAGTTAAGACCTGGCTTTTCCCAGACGAGGATAGAATCACTGATACTGAACTACCCTAGTTTCTCGGCTGCACAAAACTGAGCAACCTTAGCGTCAAATTAAAATGCTTGGCTCCAGTGCCCTCCAGTTCCGAAAGAGGGCCAAGGCGAGTTGCAAGAAGAGCCTCACAATTGGGAACCAACACAGCTGAGTGCAACTACTGCAGGCACTGAAAGGTCTTTACGTCCCTGGTTAGTCTTAATGACAACATCCAGGTAGTCGAAGCAGACTGGAACATACCACCTACCTAAGATGGGACCTGTTGAAAAGATGATACCCGGGAAACCTGAAGTCAGGACAGCCATAGAACACTCCAAAATGTCAGACAACTACCATCGACTCTCGAGAATGATCCACCCAATACTGAGAGGTCAGACTTCCAATGCATGAAGAAACCCGTGACTCGTCACTACGGGCAGCGCTGCACGATCATGTAACCTATGACTACAATGTGAATGGCTGGCCCTTCGATGACTTTAGGATAGTCCATTCTTGCAGGTCTCAGTCTGGTCCATTCACCATTTCAAGACTCAACGGTGTAGAGCACTTAGAAATCTAGTTAATACCGCAACAGCTTGTACCAGGGGTGGCCTCTCATACAGTATACCCCAGTAGATTTCTCACCTCAGCACCTGTGCTTAACTAACTAGCAGACAAACGCACCACCTCTGGTGATGCTCAGCACACCCGCAGGCAGGACACCACCAGACTGCAGGGTGTAAAAAAGAAAAAACAGGGCACCAGACTTTTTCCATCTATGCATCAAGGATCAGGAACAGCATCCTGTATCCTTCAGGACCATCCCAAACCTGCTACAATCTGGGAAAGTGCTGAAGACTCACCTCTTTGAAGAATACCACATCTCAATCCATCAACCACCATCACACAGTTACCTCTGCTAACATCCTGCTTGTCTTTGACCATGTACAGCGCTCCGCTGCCTCTTGGCTAGATTTACGTTATAGAAATACCACATACATACATGTACACCTGCTTCTCCCTGGTCCCCTCCATGATTATAAATAATGATGTTTACTCTGACAACAAGAAAACTAAATGAGTTGATGGATTGGGGATCATGCACACAAAATAAAAATCCTCATAGGGGTCCTGCAGAATAATTAGCACACCCCTCTCTCATTCACTCTTTTCTCACCACATCACTTCAAGCGCTGTGACCCAGGATGCGGTCACTCAAGCACAACAGCGAAACACTTCCCACAGTGTTTCGTTACAGTGGTGTGCTTTGAATTTCATATAACGTGGATATTTCTTAGATGTTTTTTGTTAAGTATCTATTGCTTGTGTCTACCATAATAATCATTTAAATAAAGGAAGGAAATCTGGTCACCTTAGTTCAATTATCATTTGCTTGCTATGGGGTAAAAAAGAGCCAGTACTTTATGTTATGTCATTTTCCATTTATGTAGCCACGGCCACTGGAATTTTGCAATTGTGCAGCTGTGGAGTTTTTTGCATAATTATACATTTGCCGTATCTGCCACATAATCCATCATCTGCCACATAATATGCAGATTTTAACAAAAAAATATTTCTAGCATAAATGGTTCAAAAGTTAATAAAAACGGAGCAACACGTGTTGCCACGCATGGCAAGACGCCCTGCAATGGCTGACTGGTTACCCTTCTGTTGCTCACTGCCGTATTTGTGTGTTAAAATGCTGCTAATGAGGTACAACCAATGGTTAATTTGTGCGTGTTGTTTCCGGTGCTGAGAACTGGCACTTATTTTTGAGGGCTGGCTCTTATTCTTCTGCCCCAAGTATTTGCTGCGAGGAAAAGACACATATGGGAAAGACGGAGGAAGGGAAAAACGAAAAAGCGTCACAATGTGAGAAAGCAGAAAGCTGCAAGAGTAAGCTGAAGGGGCAGAGAGTGGCTGTAAATGGCTTGAAGAGGCCCGAGATGGCTTCAGGATCACGCTGCCTCATTACTCCGTGCTCCCATATTTAATTGCAGCAGCCGCATATTTGAGAGGAAGGCTTTGCGCACCGGCACATTTTTATTTACAAATTAAGCACTGGGTGCAACCAATGCTCCCACGGTGTCGTCAAGTGTAGAAATTATATAATAAGGAAGTAAAATGTTCTGTATTACGCTGCATAATTTGCCTTTTCTAGCAGCATAAGTTACTCAACCCCACTTCATCATTTGCCCCCCCCCCCCGCCGCATAATTCCAGCGGCCCTGCATACAGCACATGTGCATAGCACAGAACAGCCACTAGAGTGGCCTTGTAGCGCTCGAACGGTTGCAGGTGGCCCTGGCTAATCACTGGAATTGCGCTGGTTTTAGCAGGCGCTATATGGATCCAGTTACAATACGATGGACCGGACGTGGCGCGTGGCCTGTTTTTAACAGTGCGGCGGTGATACAACTGGTTAGGCGATAGGTTATTAGGGAGTCCTATGAACCGATAAACCTGTATGAATGTGGATCGATGCTTTGAGAAGCATTATACTCTTGTAAAGGAAACTATTATTATGTAAATACAGTGTTATTTTTTTATAAATGTATTTTTTATAAACGTTTTCTAAAAATAACTATTCAAATTCATTCCTTATATAATTGTCTAATTCACATGGATGGCCAAAGACCTGTCTGTGTACATCTCTTCGACGCTACAACATTGAAAACACTATCTATCCCACCTTCGATCTTGGGAAGGTTAGAGTTCCCCAAATATTTTAAACAAGTTTTGAATCTTGTTTTCAGCTGTTGAGGTAAACACTAAGAACACGACGCATTGTCAATTTTTGGGTGCGTAATGGCGCCGTTTTGCAGAGTTGACTCGGTGCTTCGAGGACTCGTCGGGGATATGAAGCGCTATATGAATGCAGCCATGAAACATGCCACCGGGGCGGCCATCTCATTTGCCGCTGTCCTTGCAGAAATATTTCCCAGGATGCTCCTAGCGCAGGAGGGCGCCCTCCGGGGAGGGGTCCCTCTCACCCCTCCACCTGCTGGGCAGAATAGCCTCAAGTCAACTAGTTGTGAAAAGCGGTCGTTAGCGGTCGTGAATAGCTTTAAAAATGGTTCATTCTCGTGTGTAAATTTCGGCCGCCGGACAATAAAATTCAATACAGCTCCTTGAAGGCGCACTTCAGCTCCTCGGCTCCCAAGAAAGGGGTGACAATGGGACTGGCTGGGGGTGATAATGAGCAAGGAGGTGCCCCGACGCCTTAGTTGTGGGCGCCAAACATTCCTGTCATCGAGCTGCCGACTTTAAACTGGAGAACCGGGAGAGTCTCGGCGTGTGGGCGACAACCTGTGATTCTGGGCATATCTCTAAACTCCCCGGGCATAAAAAATAAATCCAACTAACCTTCTGTAATGTATCTGGTGCTCACGTCAAGCATCCCAATACCTTCCAGTCCAGTTCCGCTTTATAAAAACTGTGTGTGGGTGGGGGGATAGCGCTTACTACCGTGACGAGGCATTGAAGCGCTTTACACCGGGCGCTTCGCTGCTCCGGAACCAGAGGTTACAGATTCATGGAGTGGCTATAGTTGGTTATTAGGATTAGTCTTGCGCTCTCAATGAAAGCATTGGACATTGAGTTATGTTCGGGCCTGGAGGGGGCGCCTTTAGACACAGGTACACGGTCTGCGTCAGGCACCGAAACCAGTGTTCGTAGTGCTTAGAACCGGGGTCTCGTTTAAAACACACCCCGCTGTGCTGAATCCCAGCTTTACATTCCGGTGTCGTTGTCCTGCTCATGCTATTATAAAAACTAAATTACGAGTACCAGAGTGCAACGCGGGAAAACTTGAAGCTATCGAATTGTTCAGGCATGGACCCGGGGAATCTGAGGTTTGTGCCACACTATGGCAGAGATACCTGAGAAATGCTAAGATAGACTCAGGCTCACATAAAAAAATGTTCATTATAAATACGCAAAAGCTTCCCTTAGCATTACTACTGCAAGCTGCTTATGGGTGCCACTGTCTAGGCGCAGGGCCGATAATCAGGGCCACTATGCTACTGCTGTGGCAGCCTTTCCCACATAATTATGATTCTGGAGAGTGTGCTTGTTTCTTGGGCATCTGGTCCGGTCTGGAATACTTTGCCACTTATGGCAGACTAATTTGGAATATTGTGTCCGGTTGTGAACTCAGATCAGGCATTCTGTGTTGAAGCCATATCTAAATTATTTTCTACACACCTGTGCTACTAGTTCAAGACACCGCATCTAAATATTGTGTTTCACTCTGGAGGATTTGTGTGGTAAAATGCATTGAGTTTTTGGGGCTACATCTGAGAACATTGTTCATTTTGAAGGGTCGCAAAGCGCCTCTCTGCACATTTATGCATGGACGTCATGTGGGGGTCGAGGATTTTATCCTGCTATTTCTCCGACCGGAAGCTTTCATCTGCACGGTTCCTCATTGTGGGAACAGCTACCAGCCAGCCCAGGCTACATATTAAGGTGGCGTGCACCGTTTTAGGCTGGTCATATTGATACAAATATGGATGCCATTACTTTTAACCAAGATGAGGTCCTTGAATTATCCATCTTGTAACAACAACCATTCCCCAGGTCATTGTTTGTCCTGATGAGACCCTGGTACGAAAGGTTAGGGTCGAAACGTCTGCGACAGTCTAATGAGACAGATCTCTCTTGTGTCTTGAATGAAGAAAAATTACTGTATTGACAAATGTATCCAAATTCCAATAAAAGGATGTCTTTATGAGATATACCAGAGACTATATAAATACAAGCAATTCCTTGAGTGCCTTTTGATGTGGTGTCTGGTTTCACTTGGGGTGCACTTTTTCTCACTATACTGCTTTGCAGTTTGATGCACAAAGGATATTCTATGTCATGGTTATGCTTTCTCATAATAATAAAAATTTGTGTTGTTAAGCATGTTTGGGTACTGGTTTTAGTGGACCAATTTAGGATGTTTATGACAGATAATTTACCGTCTTTATTTAAAAATTGCGGGATGATTAAGTCAGTAGCAAGATATTTTTCTGCTAGAATATAAAAAATTGATTTAAAGTGAATTTTATGTGAATATGTGCTTTGTTACAATGGAATTTGATGGCATGGGAGGACCAAATCATGCAGCAGGGTTGACTAAATTATGTGGCAAGAAAAGAGAAATTAAGTGGCACAATCCAGCACATTTTATGAATAGTATTGCTTAATAATTTTGACATTTTACCTAGGTTAAACTTGTCTGGGGAAAGATCTTACCTCATTAATAGTAGTTTAAGACACAAATAGCGCAATCAGCAAAAGAATGTGGACCAGTCAGCCTTTGCACTGACCGTCCACTGTGCAGCAACACGTGTGTCAATATTTATAAGAAGTTTTTATACATATGAGTTAGAAATAAAATGTGTTTTTTGTAAAATCCACAGATTATACAGCATATGATGGATTATATAGTAATGAGGCAAATCAACATATATGTGGGAAATGCCACTTCAGCAAAATCGCATAATTCCAGTGACCCAGACCAATGTTGATGAAAAACTGATCATATATGAAGCATACCTGTGATAAGCATAAAACTCCAGTGGAACCAGCGCATCGTGCTCTTCAGTGGCGCGCCTGGCTCGTTGGTGGTTTTGATGTAAAACCTCTCTGTCGTAGGACAGCATTTCATAGTATCTTAAAAATGGTTTAGAAACATCAGCATTAAATCCTGCAAAAGTGAAAAAGTACAATTTTATTAGAAATACTTTTTTATGTTTTACTTCATTTATTAGTACATTTCACAATATTTTCCCCCAAAAGAATTCACGAAAAATATTTATTAGTAATATTTTTGTGCTCATTTTATTGCTTTAGAAATTTGCAAATGTGGAATTCTGTATCCGTTTATTAGGCTACTTATTGGCTGCCACTGGAATTGTGTGGAAAGGGAGGACCAAATTATACAGCAAGAAAAGTCCAATTGTTTGGCATAATGCAGCATATTTTGCGTTAGTATTACCTCCTTTTTTGCCATTTTGACACGTTAATGCTGTAGGGGGCGAAGGTTTCACCCAATAAGTACCACTGTGATACTCAAAGAAATAAGAAACAGGAAATTGGCCATCAGCGTTTGTAAAGGGCCTTCCACAGCGCAGTAACACGCGTTGCAGTGTTTCACGTAACTTTTGATTCATTTGAGCTAGAAACAATTTTTTGTTGCTATATTTGCATATTACGCAACAGAAGATGGATTATGTAGTAATGTGGTAAATTCATAATTTGGAGAAAAAATGGCAAAGGCAAAAGTCACCTAATTCCACTGGCCCAGGACATTGGGGCAACCGGTAAGTCTTTTTTAGGTCAAGCGTGCAAGGGCTCTGACGTGCTGTAATCTCCCTAGGCTTTTTACCACACCCGCCCCACGCCCATCACAATCACTTGGTCGTGGGTTTCAAAAATCCTTTGTTATCATTGGTAGATGCTTTTCGTTTGTCCTTCCTTGGGGCAGTTTTGTCACCACCTTGGCCATCACCCTTGTTACATGGATGATTGCACGTTTGCTGATACGTTTGACTGTGAGCAAACTTCTTTTCGTATCTCTCTTTCGCGCCCATGGCGGCCATGGCACTTTGAATCGGGTCGCTTATGTCAACTGTTTTACTTTTCATTTTCAATTTATGTGGCAAGAAAAGTCCAGTTAGAAATTGCAAATGCTTGCTATCCATTCTATCGCTATTGTGTCATGCACATATTCTGCCCACTACAGTTTACAGCATGGGGCAATGGGTCAGGCTACTTCATCCCCTGGCTAAGAGTGGTGCCATTCTGCCCTCTCACATGGGACAGATCTGAATACACGGCCATTCATCTCCGTCTCAAAGACTTCAATAGCAATCTGTAGCAATTTGTTTTTTAAACTGCCGAGTGCCTGGCAGTTTCCAAAACAATACTGTTTTACAAAAACCACAACAAAACAAGCATCCAAAGATGTCAAACAGCTGACACCTATCCCGGATCCATTGGTTTTTCTCAATTTTTGATATTACACGAGCTCATACGGGTTTAAAATGTATAAGTCACTTCCAGCCAATGCTTTATGGGCCCAGTCATCATAGACCTAAAGGACAGTTTTCTTTTTACTTAGCAATACTCTTCATAGAGAAAAACTGATTATGTACAGATCCATTCAAAAGAAACCCAGGGGCTACAAGAGTTTTTCTGGTTCTCTGTGTATTATCAAATTACATTAAAAATCACAAAAAATCTTTTATTTTTTACCCTGGGGACAGGTAGAGCTCCAGCATCATTTTTTTTTTTTTTAGTACTCAAAAATTCTGCTTCATTCCTGCAAAAATTATAAAGAGCGCAGAATATCAACCAAGCACTTCATCGACATTAATGAAACCAGTGGGCCTGCATTCCAATGCAGGTGACAGCACATAACCACTTTGTCTGTTCTTGGGTTTGTGTGTCATCTTGGGGTTCATTCACAAGAAGATTATGAATTGTATGAAATATCTTTTCACACTATAACTGTTTTAGGTGTCGGAAAAGTCATAAGAGGGGTTCTGGACCCTTCCTGAAATGCAAACAAGAGCGGGTGAGAAACAGATGTTCCCATAAGTTCAATGCATCACAATTTAATGTATCAGTGGTTTGTGCCCACCATTTCAGTTGCAAATCTTTGAAAAATTATTATTATCTCTCCAATTGTATTGGTAACTGACCAGCAAAGGTAAAGCGGTCACTGTTGGAATGCTTTTCCCCAGGACAGTTTCCCCTTTTGCAATCCTGTTGGATGACCAGGTGCAGTGCTTAATTTGAGCAGGTGGTTTCCTGTGCTAGGCACCTCCACTTAATTGTCAACACAGGCATTTACGACAGGTGCCACATGATGGCGCTGTTTGGGTAATTTAAGGATAAGCAGAACAGCAATTGATAATTATTTAAATGTGCATTTTTAACAATTAATACCGGCCGCAAAGCCATTCATATAGAATTCGGGGGGCCTGGAGCACTTTAAATGATCACACTTGTAGCAGTGCCATGGTTACTAGTTGTGTAGGTACTGTCATTGGAGCGACAGCAGTGGTAATTGGTGGCGCAACCTGTAATGGCCTCCTGAGGAGGGCCCTGGCAATTTTTTTTTTAAATATAAATTAAGCACTGGGCAGAGGGCAGCGGGGGGAAAACAGGATGCTACTGCTTGCTCCCTTGGATAACTTTGTTCAAAAGAAAGGGGTCCCTGACAGGGTAAGGAGAGACACCCAGGGAACAGTACATAAAGTAAAACACATGTATCTCTCCTATAAAGTTCAAAACATATCAAATATTGTAACTATACATAACTAATGAAAAATCAATATTTTATTCAACAAAATATAAACTTAAGCACACAAAATATAGAAAAACATGAATAAACAATTGTTTATTCATGTTTTTCTATATTTTGTGTGATTAAGTTTATATTTTGTTGAATAAAATATAGATTTTTTCCATTAATTATGTATAGTTACAATATTTGATATGTTTTGATCTTTATAGGAGAGATACGTGTGTTTTACTTTATACCTTGGATAACTTCCCAATATGGAAAACATTTCCTGTTTTCAAAGAAAAAAACAAGCAGCTCGACTCTCTTTAATGAACAGGATATGCTTTAACAAAATATCTGCCATCTGAAAAGCGAATGCAGAGGTGTTGGTCTGCTGTCCCTTGCAGGCCTCCGTACCTGCATTATCAGCTCTTTACTGTGGGTTGCAAATCGTGGCCAGCCTAATTGCTTCAGTTCCCAGTAGGAAGACCCAGGTAGCCATGGCGCTGAAGCTATCTATGAATACATCACTCATGCCTGCCACTCTCTAGAGACTAGAAAGTGGAGATTAAAGAGCAACTGCTAAAGCACAGGAAAAATATACTACTGAACTATACATGTATTGTGATTAATTGTGATTTTATTGCGAACATTTAAACCCCGAGGAGTTATGTACTGGAAGTGTTCCTGTCTCCATGAAACATTATTCCGCGTCGGTTGGTATTCGTTGAGCAGAGTGTTTTGCAAACCCTTAAGAATTGGCAATTTGAGATGCAGCCTATTAGCAGGGCCGCTGGAATTATGTGGTGGGGTAAAAAAAAATTATACGGCTGGGTTGACTAAGTTATGTTGGACGAAAAAAGTGCAAACGTTTGGAATGTGTGGTCACTGGCTTTTCCCTGAGTAGGAGGGGAGGTGAAAGAGATACCCTTAAATATGAGGTGGCATCAATGCGGAATGGTATTGCAGAGACGGGGATCCCTTTGCTGGACCTTTGATGGTTAATGGTTCTCCTATTAAAACTCAACAAAAAAGCTTGAAAAGTGTATGTTTTTCAGTATGTTCGCTATACTCTGACATCTGATCTTCACTCCCCATCCTGTAATCTCCAGAGGATGTCAGGCCTATGTAATGTACCTTGAAATAGCTCCCAGCATCTTCGCTCTCTGGCTCCCCCTCCAGGGACCAGCAGTGATGACAGTGACACCAGCTGTGCGCCAGGAGTGAGGCCTACTCACACAAGCAATGCTTGTAACAATGTCACATGCACTTGGTATAGCGCACGACTCACTCCCGAAGGAGGATCTTAGGACTGTGCAAAACAGGCCTAGAGCTAACTTTAGGGTTCACGTTGAGCAGCCATGTCTTTAACAGCTTCTTGAACTTTGCAAACTCGGTTCAGGGGCGGATGTGAAGAGGCAGTTTGTTCGAGTAATATGGAGCCTAGTAAGAAAAGGATCAGCCACCATGTCTGGAGGTGCGCACGCGTGGAGTCTGGAGAAGCGCTTTACTTGTGGACCTAAGCAGTCTGGAAGGCCGCTAGTGACAGAGTTTAGAGTATAGGTAGGTAGGAAGGGCCTTATATAATGCCTTCGGGGGCAGGCAGCCACGTGGCTAATGCTTGGTTACAATACACCCATGTAGGCCCTTGACCCAGTCTCACCTTCTTTCTTGAAAAAAATGCCATGTTTGTCAATTGTATCTGTTTTCCACAAGACCACAGATGTTCTTGAATATCAGACTTTTCAGGCCATTTCCACCTACTCTGGACCAAACTGTGGTTTGGCGAAGGAGAGAGTCCATGCTCCACATCGCACTTAAGCAGTTTACAGGTTTTTAGTAACTGAGTAGTTGTTCTTGAAAATGAGGGTTTCTGAATGCGGATCCATTTCTCAAATGGAAAAAATAAAGAAATTGTAGGAAGTTGGCTCTGTATGTGCTATTTCAAAGTAAGGAATAGCATGCACAGAGTCCAAGGGTTCCCCTTAGAGGTAAAATAGTGGTAAAAAGAGATAATACTAATGCTCTATTTTGTGGTAGTGTGGTCGAGCAGTAGGCTTATCCAAGGAGTAGTGTTAAGCATTTGTTGTACATACACATAGACAATAAATGAGGTACACACACTCAGAGACAAATCCAGTCAATAGGTTTTGTTATAGAAAAATATCTTTTCTTAGTTTATTTTAAGAACCACAGGTTCAAATTTAACATGTAATATCTTGTTTGAAAGGTATTGCAGGTAAGTACATTAGGAACTTTGAATCATTTCAATTGCATGTATACTTTTCAAGTTATTCACAAATAGCTATTTCAAAAGTGGACACAGTGCAATTTTCACAGTTCCTGGGGGAGGTAAGTTTTTGTTAGTTTTACCAGGTAAGTAAGACACTTACAGGGTTCAGTTCTTGGTCCAAGGTAGCCCACCGTTGGGGGTTCAGAGCAACCCCAAAGTTACCACACCAGCAGCTCAGGGCCGGTCAGGTGCAGAGTTCAAAGTGGTGCCCAAAACGCCTAGGCTATAATGGAGAGAAGGGGGTGCCCCGGTTCCGGTCTGCTTGCAGGTAAGTACCCACGTCTTCGGAGGGCAGACCAGGGGGGTTTTGTAGGGCACCGGGGGGGACACAAGCCCACACAGAAATTTCACCCTCAGCGGCGCGGGGGCGGCCGGGTGCAGTGTTAGAACAAGCGTCGGGTTCGCAATGTTAGTCAATGAGAGATCAAGGGATCTCTTCAGCGCTGCAGGCAGGCAAGGGGGGCTTCCTCGGGGAAACCTCCACTTGGGCAAGGGAGAGGGACTCCTGGGGGTCACTTCTGCAGTGAAAGTCCGGTCCTTCAGGTCCTGGGGGCTGCGGGTGCAGGGTCTTTTCCAGGCGTCGGGACTTAGGTTTCAGAGAGTCGCGGTCAGGGGAAGCCTCGGGATTCCCTCTGCAGGCGGCGCTGTGGGGGCTCAGGGGGGACAGGTTTTGGTACTCACAGTCGTAGAGTAGTCCGGGGGTCCTCCCTGAGGTGTTGGTTCTCCACCAGCCGAGTCGGGGTCGCCGGGTGCAGTGTTGCAAGTCTCACGCTTCTTGCGGGGAGATTGCAGGGTTCTTTAAAGCTGCTCCTTTGGATAAAGTTGCAGTCTTTTTGGAGCAGGTCCGCTGTCCTCAGGAGTTTCTTGTCGTCGTCGAAGCAGGGCAGTCCTCAGAGGAGGCAGAGGTCGCTGGTCCCTTTGGAAGGCGTCGCTGGAGAAGAGTTCTTTGGAAGGCAGGAGACAGGCCGGTGAGTTTCTGGAGCCAAGGCAGTTGTTGTCTTCTGGTCTTCCTCTGCAGGGGTTTTCAGCTAGGCAGTCCTTCTTCTTGTTGTTGCAGGAATCTAATTTTCTAGGGTTCAGGGTAGCCCTTAAATACTAAATTTAAGGGCGTGTTTAGGTCTGGGGGGTTAGTAGCCAATGGCTACTAGCCCTGAGGGTGGGTACACCCTCTTTGTGCCTCCTCCCAAGGGGAGGGGGTCACAATCCTAACCCTATTGGGCGAATCCTCCATCTGCAAGATGGAGGATTTCTAAAAGTTAGAGTCACTTCAGCTCAGGACACCTTAGGGGCTGTCCTGACTGGCCAGTGACTCCTCCTTGTTGCTTTCTTTGTTCCCTCCAGCCTTGCCGCCAAAAGTGGGGGCCGTGGCCGGAGGGGGCGGGCAACTCCACTAAGCTGGAGTGCCCTGCTGGGC
Source organism: Pleurodeles waltl (assembly GCF_031143425.1). Classification (NCBI taxonomy): domain Eukaryota; kingdom Metazoa; phylum Chordata; class Amphibia; order Caudata; family Salamandridae; genus Pleurodeles; species Pleurodeles waltl. The sequence goes on from NC_090451.1 coordinate 93,119,671, forward strand.
TGTGACAAAGGGGTGAGCCTTTGAGGCTCACCGCCAGGTGTTACAGCTCCTGCCTGGGGGAGGTGTTAGCATCTCCACCCAGTGCAGGCTTTGTTACTGGCCTCAGAGTGACAAAGGCACTCTCCCCATGGGGCCAGCAACATGTCTCTAGTGTGGCAGGCTTCTGGAACTAGTCAGCCTACACAGACAGTCGGTTAAGTTTCAGGGGGCACCTCTAAGGTGCCCTCTGTGGTGTATTTTACAATAAAATGTACACTGGCATCAGTGTGCATTTATTGTGCTGAGAAGTTTGATACCAAACTTCCCAGTTTTCAGTGTAGCCATTATGGTGCTGTGGAGTTCGTGTTTGACAAACTCCCAGACCATATACTCTTATGGCTACCCTGCACTTACAATGTCTAAGGTTTTGTTTAGACACTGTAGGGGTACCATGCTCATGCACTGGTACCCTCACCTATGGTATAGTGCACCCTGCCTTAGGGCTGTAAGGCCTGCTAGAGGGGTGTCTTACCTATACTGCATAGGCAGTGAGAGGCTGGCATGGCACCCTGAGGGGAGTGCCATGTCGACTTGCTCGTTTTGTTCTCACTAGCACACACAAGCTGGCAAGCAGTGTGTCTGCGGTGAGTGAGAGGTCTCCAGGGTGGCATAAGACATGCTGCAGCCCTTAGAGACCTTCCTTGGCATCAGGGCCCTTGGTACTAGAAGTACCAGTTACAAGGGACTTATCTGGATGCCAGGGTCTGCCAATTGTGGATACAAAAGTACAGGTTAGGGAAAGAACACTGGTGCTGGGGCCTGGTTAGCAGGCCTCAGCACACTTTCAATTGTAAACATAGCATCAGCAAAGGCAAAAAGTCAGGGGGCAACCATGCCAAGGAGGCATTTCCTTACACAACCCCCCCCCAAACGAAAGAGGATGAGACTAACCTTTCCCAAGAGAGTCTTCATTTTCTAAGTGGAAGAACCTGGAAAGGCCATCTGCATTGGCATGGGCAGTCCCAGGTCTGTGTTCCACTATAAAGTCCATTCCCTGTAGGGAGATGGACCACCTCAACAGTTTAGGATTTTCACCTTTCATTTGCATCAGCCATTTGAGAGGTCTGTGGTCAGTTTGAACTAGGAAGTGAGTCCCAAAGAGGTATGGTCTCAGCTTCTTCAGGGACCAAACCACAGCAAAGGCCTCCCTCTCAATGGCACTCCAACGCTGCTCCCTGGGGAGTAACCTCCTGCTAATGAAAGCAACAGGCTGGTCAAGGCCATCATCATTTGTTTGGGACAAAACTGCCCCTATCCCATGTTCAGAGGCATCTGTCTGCACAATGAACTGCTTAGAATAATCTGGAGCTTTTAGAACTGGTGCTGAGCACATTGCTTGTTTCAGGGTGTCAAAGGCCTGTTGGCATTCCACAGTCCAGTTCACTTTCTTGGGCATTTTCTTGGAGGTGAGTTCAGTGAGGGCTGTCACAATGGATCCATATCCCTTCACAAACCTCCTGTAGTACCCAGTCAAGCCAAGGAATGCCCTGACTTGAGTCTGGGTTTTTGGAGCTACCCAGTCCAGAATAGTCTGGATCTTGGGTTGGAGTGGCTGAACTTGGCCTCCACCTACAAGGTGTCCCAAGTAAACCACAGTTCCCTGCCCTATCTGGCATTTGGATGCCTTGATAGAGAGGCCTGCAGATTGCAGAGCCTTCAAAACCTTCTTCAGGTGGACCAGGTGATCCTGCCAGGTGGAGCTAAAGACAGCAATATCATCAAGATAAGCTGTGCTAAAGGACTCCAAGCCAGCAAGGACTTGATTCACCAACCTTTGGAAGGTGGCAGGGGCATTCTTTAAACCAAAGGGCATAACAGTAAACTGATAATGCCCATCAGGTGTGGAGAATGCTGTTTTCTCTTTTGCTCCAGGTGCCATTTTTATTTGCCAGTACCCTGCTGTCAAGTCAAAGGTACTTAAGAATTTGGCAGCACCTAATTTATCTATGAGCTCATCAGCTCTAGGAATTGGATGAGCATCTGTCTTGGTGACAGAATTGAGCCCTCTGTAGTCCACACAAAACCTCATCTCTTTCTTTCCATCTTTGGTGTGAGGTTTGGGGACTAAGACCACTGGGCTAGCCCAGGGGCTGTCAGAGCGCTCAATTACTCCCAATTCCAGCATCTTGTGGACTTCCACCTTGATGCTTTCCTTAACATGGTCAGACTGTCTAAAGATTTAGTTTTTGACAGGCATGCTGTCTCCTGTGTCCACATCATGGGTACACAGGTGTGTCTGACCAGGGGTTAAGGAGAAGAGTTCAGGAAACTGTTGTAGAACTCTCCTACAATCAGCTTGCTGTTGGCCAGAGAGGGTGTCTGAGTAGATCACTCCATCTACTGAGCCATCTTTTGGGTCTGATGATAGAAGATCAGGGAGAGGTTCACTCTCTGCCTCCTGATCCTCATCTGTTACCATCAACAGATTTACATCAGCCCTGTCGTGGAAGAGCTTAAGGCGGTTCACATGGATCACCCTCTTGGGGCTCCTGCTTGTGCCCAGGTCCACCAGGTAGGTGACCTGACTCTTCCTTTCTAGCACTGGGTAAGGGCCACTCCATTTGTCCTGGAGTGCCCTGGGAGCCACAGGCTCCGGAACCCAGACTTTCTGCCCTGGTTGGAACTCAACCAGTGCAGCCTTTTGGTCATACCAAAACTTCTGGAGCTGTTGGCTGGCCTCAAGGTTTTTGGTTGCCTTTTCCATGTACTCTGCCATTCTAGAGCGAAGGCCAAGTACATAGTCCACTATGTCTTGTTTAGGCTCATGAAGAGGTCTCTCCCAGCCTTCTTTAACAAGAGCAAGTGGTCCCCTTACAGGGTGACCAAACAGAAGTTCAAAGGGTGAGAATCCTACTCCCTTCTGTGGCACCTCTCTGTAAGCAAAAAGCAGACATGGCAAGAGGACATCCCATCTCCTTTTGAGTTTTTCTGGGAGCCCCATGATCATGCCTTTTAATGTCTTGTTGAATCTCTCAACCAAGCCATTAGTTTGTGGATGGTATGGTGTAGTGAATTTGTAAGTCACTCCACACTCATTCCACATGTGTTTTAGGTATGCTGACATGAAGTTGGTACCTCTGTCAGACACCACCTCCTTAGGGAAACCCACTCTGGTAAAGATACCAATGAGGGCCTTGGCTACTGCAGGGGCAGTAGTCGACCTAAGGGGAATAGCTTCAGGATACCTAGTAGCATGATCCACTACTACTAGGATGTACATATTTCCTGAGGCTGTGGGAGGTTCCAGTGGACCAACTATGTCCACACCCACTCTTTCAAAGGGGACCCCCACCACTGGAAGTGGAATGAGGGGGGCCTTTGGGTGCCCACCTGTCTTACCACTGGATTGACAGGTGGGGCAGGAGAGGCAAAACTCCTTAACCTTCTGGGACATATTGGGCCAGTAGAAGTGGTTGACTAACCTCTCCCACGTCTTGGTTTGTCCCAAATGCCCAGCAAGGGGAATATCATGGGCTAAGGTCAGAATAAACTCTCTGAACGACTGAGGCACTACCACTCTCCTAGTGGCACCAGGTTTGGGGTCTCTGGCCTCAGTGTACAGGAGTCCATCTTCCCAATAGACCCTATGTGTTCCATTTTTCTTGCCCTTGGACTCTTCAGCAGCTTGCTGCCTAAGGCCTTCAAGAGAGGGACAGGTTTCTTGTCCCTTACACAGCTCCTCCCTTGAGGGTCCCCCTGGGCCTAAGAGCTCAACCTGATAAGGTTCAAGCTCCAAAGGCTCAGTTCCCTCAGAGGGCAGAACTTCTTCCTGAGAAGAGAGGTTCTCTTTTTCTGACTGTGTTGCAGTTGGTTTCCCAACTGACTTTCCTTTTCTCTTGGTAGGCTGGGCCATTTTTCCAGACTCCAGCTCTACTTTTTCACCCTGTGCCTTGCATTGTGCTCTTGTTTTTACACACACCAGTTCAGGGATACCCAGCATGGCTGCATGGGTTTTTAGTTCTACCTCAGCCCATGCTGAGGACTCCAGGTCATTTCCAAGCAGACAGTCTACTGGGATGTTTGAGGAGACCACCACCTGTTTCAGGCCATTGACCCCTCCCCATTCTAAAGTTACCATTGCCATGGGATGTGCTTTAGTTTGATTGTCAGCATTGGTGACTGTATAAGTTTTTCCAGTCAGGTATTGGCCAGGGGAAACCAGTTTCTCTGTCACCATGGTGACACTGGCACCTGTATCCCTCAGGCCCTCTACACTTGTCCCATTAATAAAGAGCTGCTGCCTGTATTTTTGCATGTTAGGCGGCCAGGCAGCTAGTGTGGCTAAATCCACCCCACCCTCAGAGACTAGAGTAGCTTCAGTGTGGACCCTGATTTGCTCTGGGCACACTGTTGATCCCACTTGGAGACTAGCCATTCCAGTGTTACCTGGATTGGAGTTTGGAGTGGAACTTTTCTTGGGACAGGCCTTGTCTCCAGTTTGGTGTCCAGACTGACTACAGTTTCGACACCAGGCCTTTTTGGGATCAAAGTTTTTACCCTTGTACCCAGGATTGTTTTGTGAAGAGGCTCTGGGCCCACCCTCCTGTGCAGGTTTTTGGGGGCCTGTAGAAGACTCTTTACTATTTTTAGTTTTGGCTGTCTCACCACCTTTCCCCTGGGGAGGTTTTGTGACCCCTTTCTTTTGGTCACCCAGTGTGGAAGTTTTGGACACCCTTGTCTTGACCCAATGGTCCGCCTTCTTTCCCAATTCTTGGGGAGAAATTGGTCCTAGGTCTACCAGATGCTGATGCAGTTTATCATTGAAACAATTACTTAACAGGTGTTCTTTCACAAATAAATTGTACAGCCCATCATAATTACTTACACCACTGCCTTGAATCCAACCATCTAGTGTTTTTACTGAGTAGTCTACAAAGTCAACCCAGGTCTGGCTCGAGGATTTTTGAGCCCCCCTGAATCTAATCCTATACTCCTCAGTGGAGAATCCAAAGCCCTCAATCAGGGTACCCTTCATGAGGTCATAAGATTCTGCATCTTTTCCAGAGAGTGTGAGGAGTCTATCCCTACACTTTCCTGTGAACATTTCCCAAAGGAGAGCACCCCAGTGAGATCTGTTCACTTTTCTGGTTACACAAGCCCTCTCAAAAGCTGTGAACCATTTGGTGATGTCATCACCATCTTCATATTTAGTTACAATCCCTTTAGGGATTTTCAACATGTCAGGAGAATCTCTGACCCTATTTATGTTGCTGCCACCATTGATGGGTCCTAGGCCCATCTCTTGTCTTTCCCTCTCTATGGCTAGGATCTGTCTTTCCAAAGCCAATCTTTTGGCCATCCTGGCTAACTGGATGCCCTCTTCACTGGAGTTATCCTCAGTGATTTCAGAGTTGTTGGTCCCTCCTGTGAGGGAACCAGCATCTCTGACTATTATTTGTGGAGTCAGGGCTTGAGTAGCCCTGCTCTCCCTAAGTAGGACTGGAGGGGGGGAATTTCCCTCCAAGTCACTATCTTCATCCTCTGAGTTGCCACCCTCAGAGGGGTTGGCCTTTTCAAACTCTGCCAAAAGCTCCTGGAGCTGTATTTTGGTAGGTTTGGGGCCCATTGTTATTTTCTTTAGTTTACAGAGTGACCTTAGCTCTCTCATCTGTAGATGGAGGTAAGGTGTGGTGTCGAGTTCCACCACAGTCACATCTGTGCTAGACATTTTGCTTCTAAAAGTTGGAATACTTTTTAAGAATCTACAACTAGTTCTAGGTTCTAATTCAAACTTTTACAAACTTTTAAACTCTAAAAGAAATGCTAAACAGGATCTAACACAAGGCCCTAGCAGGTCTTTTAAGAATTTAGAAAACTTTTCAAATTGCAAAAATCAATTTCTAATGACAATTTTGGAATTTGTCGTGTGATCAGGTATTGGCTGAGTAGTCCAGCAAATGCAAAGTCTTGTACCCCACCGCTGATCCACCAATGTAGGAAGTTGGCTCTGTATGTGCTATTTCAAAGTAAGGAATAGCATGCACAGAGTCCAAGGGTTCCCCTTAGAGGTAAAATAGTGGTAAAAAGAGATAATACTAATGCTCTATTTTGTGGTAGTGTGGTCGAGCAGTAGGCTTATCCAAGGAGTAGTGTTAAGCATTTGTTGTACATACACATAGACAATAAATGAGGTACACACACTCAGAGACAAATCCAGTCAATAGGTTTTGTTATAGAAAAATATATTTTCTTAGTTTATTTTAAGAACCACAGGTTCAAATTTAACATGTAATATCTTGTTTGAAAGGTATTGCAGGTAAGTACATTAGGAACTTTGAATCATTTCAATTGCATGTATACTTTTCAAGTTATTCACAAATAGCTATTTCAAAAGTGGACACTGCAATTTTCACAGTTCCTGGGGGAGGTAAGTTTTTGTTAGTTTTACCAGGTAAGTAAGACACTTACAGGGTTCAGTTCTTGGTCCAAGGTAGCCCACCGTTGGGGGTTCAGAGCAACCCCAAAGTTACCACACCAGCAGCTCAGGGCCGGTCAGGTGCAGAGTTCAAAGTGGTGCCCAAAACGCATAGGCTATAATGGAGAGAAGGGGGTGCCCCGGTTCCGGTCTGCTTGCAGGTAAGTACCCACGTCTTCGGAGGGCAGACCAGGGGGGTTTTGTAGGGCACCGGGGGGGACACAAGCCCACACAGAAATTTCACCCTCAGCGGCGCGGGGGCGGCCGGGTGCAGTGTTAGAACAAGCGTCGGGTTCGCAATGTTAGTCAATGAGAGATCAAGGGATCTCTTCAGCGCTGCAGGCAGGCAAGGGGGGGCTTCCTCGGGGAAACCTCCACTTGGGCAAGGGAGAGGGACTCCTGGGGGTCACTTCTGCAGTGAAAGTCCGGTCCTTCAGGGCCTGGGGGCTGCGGGTGCAGGGTCTTTTCCAGGCGTCGGGACTTAGGTTTCAGAGAGTCGCGGTCAGGGGAAGCCTCGGGATTCCCTCTGCAGGCGGCGCTGTGGGGGCTCAGGGGGGACAGGTTTTGGTACTCACAGTCGTAGAGTAGTCCGGGGGTCCTCCCTGAGGTGTTGGTTCTCCACCAGCCGAGTCGGGGTCGCCGGGTGCAGTGTTGCAAGTCTCACGCTTCTTGCGGGGAGATTGCAGGGTTCTTTAAAGCTGCTCCTTTGGATAAAGTTGCAGTCTTTTTGGAGCAGGTCCGCTGTCCTCAGGAGTTTCTTGTCGTCGTCGAAGCAGGGCAGTCCTCAGAGGAAGCAGAGGTTGCTGGTCCCTTTGGAAGGCGTCGCTGGAGCAGAGTTCTTTGGAAGGCAGGAGACAGGCCGGTGAGTTTCTGGAGCCAAGGCAGTTGTTGTCTTCTGGTCTTCCTCTGCAGGGGTTTTCAGCTAGGCAGTCCTTCTTCTTGTTGTTGCAGGAATCTAATTTTCTAGGGTTCAGGGTAGCCCTTAAATACTAAATTTAAGGGCGTGTTTAGGTCTGGGGGGTTAGTAGCCAATGGCTACTAGCCCTGAGGGTGGGTACACCCTCTTTGTGCCTCCTCCCAAGGGGAGGGGGTCACAATCCTAACCCTATTGGGGGAATCCTCCATCTGCAAGATGGAGGATTTCTAAAAGTTAGAGTCACTTCAGCTCAGGACACCTTAGGGGCTGTCCTGACTGGCCAGTGACTCCTCCTTGTTGCTTTCTTTGTTCCCTCCAGCCTTGCCGCCAAAAGTGGGGGCCGTGGCCGGAGGGGGCGGGCAACTCCGCTAAGCTGGAGTGCCCTGCTGGGCTGTGACAAAGGGGTGAGCCTTTGAGGCTCACCGCCAGGTGTTACAGCTCCTGCCTGGGGGAGGTGTTAGCATCTCCACCCAGTGCAGGCTTTGTTACTGGCCTCAGAGTGACAAAGGCACTCTCCCCATGGGGCCAGCAACATGTCTCTAGTGTGGCAGGCTGCTGGAACTAGTCAGCCTACACAGACAGTCGGTTAAGTTTCAGGGGGCACCTCTAAGGTGCCCTCTGTGGTGTATTTTACAATAAAATGTACACTGGCATCAGTGTGCATTTATTGTGCTGAGAAGTTTGATACCAAACTTCCCAGTTTTCAGTGTAGCCATTATGGTGCTGTGGAGTTCGTGTTTGACAAACTCCCAGACCATATACTCTTATGGCTACCCTGCACTTACAATGTCTAAGGTTTTGTTTAGACACTGTAGGGGTACCATGCTCATGCACTGGTACCCTCACCTATGGTATAGTGCACCCTGCCTTAGGGCTGTAAGGCCTGCTAGAGGGGTGTCTTACCTATACTGCATAGGCAGTGAGAGGCTGGCATGGCACCCTGAGGGGAGTGCCATGTCGACTTGCTCGTTTTGTTCTCACTAGCACACACAAGCTGGCAAGCAGTGTGTCTGTGCTGAGTGAGAGGTCTCCAGGGTGGCATAAGACATGCTGCAGCCCTTAGAGACCTTCCTTGGCATCAGGGCCCTTGGTACTAGAAGTACCAGTTACAAGGGACTTATCTGGATGCCAGGGTCTGCCAATTGTGGATACAAAAGTACAGGTTAGGGAAAGAACACTGGTGCTGGGGCCTGGTTAGCAGGCCTCAGCACACTTTCAATTGTAAACATAGCATCAGCAAAGGCAAAAAGTCAGGGGGCAACCATGCCAAGGAGGCATTTCCTTACAGAAATACTACATGTTAAATTAAAGAGCTGACTGAAACCAAAACGTACCACAACACAGGTCCAGGAAAAAGTTGAATCACCCTGAATGTTCACCATTGTATATCAGTAGATAGCCTAAAACGCAAATCTCATCAGGTGAACCCTGAAGAAGCTACGTACAAAAGTCCAAATACATTTTACCTTGTGCATTGTGTATACATGAGGACTGTGGTGGAAGTTGCTCATTCCTGAAAGCCCACAGCACTGCATGTGTAGCAATGTCACAAATGAGCTACACAAATGAAATACATTTAACATAATGCAGCAGTTTGCTTTTAGACCACACCTTCTCCAAAAGCACCTCCTTTTCTACCGGACCACACCGTTTACACTAGACCACACCATCTACACCTGAGCTTTCCTCCTACAATAGACCACACCAACTCTTCTGCCCATCCCTTATCTGCTGAACCATACTGCATACACCAGCATGCATCGCCTCACTTGCTCCAATAACTCACTCCTTCTCTGCTAGTCCCTAGACTCCTCCAACCCATGCGTCCTCTTCTAGCATGCACTGCCTAGGCTTGTCCAGAGGATTCCAAGGATCAAAACATCATTCATCAAATCATACTTTTCCCATCAGTATTTGAACCCTCTGCTCACCGCTGGCCAGACCACCATCATCCTCCACCCTCCTCTACTAGTAAACATTCTCTTGTCGGTCCACACCTCCTTCACCAAGCTGCACCTCATCCATTTGTCACACTGCTCCGTGAGGACACATCCTTCTATTAATCACGCGCACCTCTAGGCCACACTCTTCAGTTAAGCCACACCTCTCCATTAGGCTACATCCCTCGATTAAGCCACACCGCTCCATTAGGTCACGCTCCCCTCTTAACCCAAACCTTTCCATTCGGCCACACTGCTCCATTAGGCCACACTTTCTCCCTGACCACATGTATTAAACACCACCTCAACATCCCCCCCACTAGAATACCAACTCGCAGAGCCCACACCTTCTCCAACAGCAGACTCACAGTGCACTTCCTGCCCCTCATCCACTATCACCACTCACTAATTCACAATCCTGCATCTCCCCTGCTAGACACATTCTCATCCAAAAGTAAAGCAGACATGTTCTGGAATTAGCCATAGGTGTTTCTAGACCAGTGGTTCTAAACCTTTTGACTTCTGTGGACCCCCTCTTAATTATTACTGGAACCCGGGGACCCCCACTAAATCATTATTGGAATCTAGGGACCCCTACTGAGTTATTACTGGAAGCAGGGGACCCCGGCCTAAGACTTTTCAACGATTTAAACCACAAAATAATACACACAAAGTACAGGCACAAGCATTCATCAAACAAATACACAAATGATGATACATTATTTTATTGAATTCATGCATAAATGTTAAAAATTGAATTTTAATAGGAAGGTTGGAGCCTCTTTTAATTCAACTGAGACCATACTATATTCTGTTTGATGCACTTGCACTGCTTCTATGAATCAATCTGATGATACTAACTTAATTTTTAGACATCAATTTTAAATTCCTCATTTATTTACACAATTTAAATGTTCAAATCCACATTTTCTTAATTTATATGCACTTTATTCATCTGCTACTATGATTTAATTTTCTAAGCAGTCGCGGACACTCTGAGTCGGTTTCACTGACTCCAAGGGTCCATGGACTACAGGTTAGGGACCACTATTCTAGATCATATCTAGAACACATCCCCGCCAAGTCTTACCAGTAGGAAGCCTATTCTAATAGACCTTCTCTTCTCCAGAGACACACAGAGTAGGCTCACGTCACAAGAACTCACCACCAGCCTGCAATCCCCACCCAATTTCCTCTCCATGTCCACACGACCACTCACCTCCTGAAGCTGTGACACTGTGAACTTCGGCCAAAGGCAACGCCTACTCTGTTAAACCACAACTATGTCAATGGACTATAACTACTACCTGTTTTGTACACATCTAATGTCCAAACCAGATAAAATATAACAAAGACCTAGGGTAGTTTGCCTCTAAATGAAAACAAAAATCACTTAAAATCAATCTGCAATTATATTTACTGGTACCTTTTCAAACATGCGGGGGTCAATTTTTGGAGATGAAAATCTACCTAACATGATTTAAGGGGAGCTTGTAACTATTTTACAAAGGCTTGTAAACAAACTTAACTGAGAAATTGGTAGCGCAGAGTCAATTCTCTTCGGTGTATAATTGCAAAAGGAAACTCCTAGGTTAGCATGTATCTCATGGACCCCCATCTTCAGGGGGGGGGGCAGTGCAGTGCTGACATTTAGAAAGACGCGTAGACATCTTGGGCTCAAGTGCATGCTTTGAGCATCTGTGAGCAGCTGTCACTTACTCTTGTAGTACCCCTGAATGACTTAGGAGTACTCATTGCTCTCATACAAGAAGTTCAGGAGTAAGTCAGGAGCACTAAAAGGTATGTCACAGCAAAATGTCTGTCAAATAAGATCCAGGCACAAAGGGTGCCATGTCTTAAAATATGTCCCAACTCAGACTTGAGCATGTGGAGGAAGCTGGGCCCAGAGTACTTGGACAGCTCTGGTCTCAGATACATTTGCACCTTAATTTGCATCAAGCACCAGGTGCAAAAGTGACAACTAAGCAGTTCAACACCAATGTTTTGCAGTGGCCGGCGAGTGCAAATGTCCTTTTCTGAACAGTTACCAGTGTCATCACCAGGATTTTGGGGTCCCCTTAAAGCCCAGGTCTGGAACAGCTTTGTAGTTTACTGTCCATTTTCTGTTAATCATAAGCCCCTTGATGTCAATCAACATTAAAAAATACATTAACGACGGAGATGGAGAAACAGACAGGTGTGCGAGAGAGAGAAAGGTCACTTGCCCTGGGGTCCCCCTGGAAGGTGAAGGCCCGAGGCACTTGCCCACTCTGCCCATGCTTTAAAACCTTTGTGCCAGTTAGCTGGTCAAACGAGGGCACAAAAGTACCACTCTACGACAGCCTTGTCTCCTGAGCCTGAAAGCACGGAGCACCAGCAGTCACATTTCACATGCCTTTACTGGGACTATATTAAACACCGTGCCGGACTCCTTGAGTTTCACAGCCCTAAACTTAGACATGTCTGCACGCGGCCAGCATCCCAGCCGTGTAAGTTACCAGTCCGGGAGATGCAGGGGCGACCAATCTGAGCGAGCCTCTGCCATCAGTAAAGAGGAGCACAGACCTTGTCCTGCTGTGTATTTTCTTAATTTTAGAAGGCCTTTGCAGCCACCAGAGATTGCAGAATCTTTCCTTGCAGTCTACGAAAACCCACAATCAGGCTTGGTTTCCTTTTAACAAGGTCACAGGGAATTAAGTCGGCTCCGGCTATGTCGTTTCTACTACAACAAATTACAATTTTCTCCAAAAGGCTATAAATTATTTTGTAAAAAAACACCTTTCATATTGGTGTTGGTTGGTAGTTAAGGCTCGCAGTTTTTCCTTTTAACAGATTTCTACAATTACTACATTTCTACTGGTTTGTAAATATAGAAGTAAGCATTATGTTTATTTGCCTTATTTTTAAAAACAGAAGGAATACAGAAATAAGGTCTTCTTTAGAAAGACTCGCCACGCTGTCTGTCATAACAATGGTAACCTAGAGCGACATCATGGGAGGCTTCAAGCAAGAAATGGGAGTGCCTTAAATAGCCACAGACGTTCCTAGGCGCTGCACTGCTAATGTTTAGAAATTACTTTATTACATTATTACATATTGCTGCTGAGAGTTCTTGAGCCCTGGCAGTACCAATTCTGAACATTTATCTTTTAAACAACTGTGAACTATGCTAGCTGAAATTGTATTTTTTCACAGAATACATAATAAATATTGATACATACAAATAAAACAGAAAGACAAAAAATAGACTGATACATATAAACATGTTCACAAAAAGCCTGTCATAAGACCGAAAGTCTAACATATAAAATATTAAGGTAATAGGAACTATGGTTCCCGTGCATCAAAACAACTAACTATGAGGTAAGAGAAAAGGGAACTTAAACAAACATAAGCAAATTAACAGGTGTAAAGAAATGGCTCCCTGTTGCAGTTACCCCCCACTTTTTGCCTGATACTGATGCTGACTTGACTGAGAAGTGTGCTGGGACCCTGCTAACCAGGCCCCAGCACCAGTGTTCCTTCACCTAAAATGTACCATTGTATCCACAATTGGCACACCCTGGCATTCAGATAAGTCCCTTGTAACTGGTACTTCTAGTACCAAGGGCCCTGATGCCAAGGAAGGTCTCTAAGGGCTGCAGCATGTCTTATGCCACCCTAGAGACCCCTCACTCAGCACAGACACACTGCTTACAAGCCTGTGTGTGCTAGTGAGAACAAAATGAGTAAGTCGACATGGCACTCCCCTCAGGGTGCCATGCCAGCCTCTCACTGCCTATGCAGTATAGGTAAGACACCCCTCTAGCAGGCCTTACAGCCCTAAGGCAGGGTGCACTATACCATAGGTGAGGGTACCAGTGCATGAGCATGGTACCCCTACAGTGTCTAAACAAAACCTTAGACATTGTAAGTGCAGGGTAGCCATAAGAGTATATGGTCTGGGAGTCTGTTTTACACGAACTCCACAGCACCATAATGGCTACACTGAAAACTGGGAAGTTTGGTATCAAACTTCTCAGCACAATAAATGCACACTGATGCCAGTGTACATTTTAGTGTAAAATACACCACAGAGGGCACCTTAGAGGTGCCCCCTGAAACTTAACCAACTAGCTGTGTAGGCTGACTGGTTCCAGCAGCCTGCCACACTAGAGACATGTTGCTGGCCCCATGGGGAGAGTGCCTTTGTCACTCTGAGGCCAGTAACAAAGCCTGCACTGGGTGGAGATGCTAACACCTCCCCCAGGCAGGAGCTGTGACACCTGGCGGTGAGCCTCAAAGGCTCACCCCTTTGTCACAGCCCAGCAGGGCACTCCAGCTTAGTGGAGTTGCCCGCCCCCTCCGGCCACGGCCCCCACTTTTGGCGGCAAGGCTGGAGGGAACAAAGAAAGCAACAAGGAGGAGTCACTGGCCAGTCAGGACAGCCCCTAAGGTGTCCTGAGCTGAAGTGACTCTAACTTTTAGAAATCCTCCATCTTGCAGATGGAGGATTCCCCCAATAGGGTTAGGATTGTGACCCCCTCCCCTTGGGAGGAGGCACAAAGAGGGTGTACCCACCCTCAGGGCTAGTAGCCATTGGCTACTAACCCCCCAGACCTAAACACGCCCTTAAATTTAGTATTTAAGGGCTACCCTGAACCCTAGAAAATTAGATTCCTGCAACTACAAGAAGAAGGACTGCCCAGCTGAAAACCCCTGCAGCGGAAGACCAGAAGACGACAACTGCCTTGGCTCCAGAAACTCACCGGCCTGTCTCCTGCCTTCCAAAGATCCTGCTCCAGCGACGCCTTCCGAAGGGACCAGCGACCTCGACATCCTCTGAGGACTGCCCCTGCTTCGAAAAGACAAGAAACTCCCGAGGACAGCGGACCTGCTCCAAGAAAGGCTGCAACTTTGTTTCCAGCAGCTTTAAAAGAACCCTGCAAGCTCCCCGCAAGAAGCGCGAGACTTGCAACACTGCACCCGGCGACCCCGACTCGGCTGGTGGAGACCCGACACCTCAGGAGGGACCCCAGGACTACTCTGATACTGTGAGTACCAAAACCTGACCCCCCTGAGCCCCCACAGCGCCGCCTGCAGAGGGAATCCCGAGGCTTCCCCTGACCGCGACTCTTTGAATCCTAAGTCCCGACACCTGGGAGAGACCCTGCACCCGCAGCCCCCAGGACCTGAAGGACCGGACTTTCACTGGAGGAGTGACCCCCAGGAGTCCCTCTCCCTTGACCAAGTGGAGGTTTCCCCGAGGAACCCCCCCCTTGCCTGCCTGCAGCGCTGAAGAGATCCCGAGATCTCTCATAGACTAACATTGCGAACCCGACGCTTGTTTCTACACTGCACCCGGCCGCCCCCGCGCCGCTGAGGGTGAAATTTCTGTGTGGGCTTGTGTCCCCCCCGGTGCCCTACAAAACCCCCCTGGTCTGCCCTCCGAAGACGCGGGTACTTACCTGCAAGCAGACCGGAACCGGGGCACCCCCTTCTCTCCATTCTAGCCTATGTGTTTTGGGCACCACTTTGAACTCTGCACCTGACCGGCCCTGAGCTGCTGGTGTGGTGACTTTGGGGTTGCTCTGAACCCCCAACGGTGGGCTACCTTGGACCAAGAACTAAGCCCTGTAAGTGTCTTACTTACCTGGTTAACCTAACAAATACTTACCTCCCCTAGGAACTGTGAAAATTGCACTAAGTGTCCACTTTTAAAACAGCTATTTGTGAATAACCTGAAAAGTATACATGCAATTTTGACGATTTGAAGTTCCTAAAGTACTTACCTGCAATACCTTTCGAATGAGATATTACATGTAGAATTTGAACCTGTGGTTCTTAAAATAAACTAAGAAAATATATTTTTCTATATAAAAACCTATTGGCTGGATTTGTCTCTGAGTGTGTGTACCTCATTTATTGTCTATGTGTATGTACAACAAATGCTTAACACTACTCCTTGGATAAGCCTATTGCTCGACCACACTACCACAAAATAGAGCATTAGTATTATCTATTTTTTACCACTATTTTACCTCTAAGGGGAACCCTTGGACTCTGTGCATGCTATTCCTTACTTTGAAATAGCACATACAGAGCCAACTTCCTACAACAGGTCTATGCAGAAATGCATTAATATATGCAATTTGTTTGTTTTTATAGTTTTATATAGTGCAAAATCGACCTGAAGGTAAATGAAGGGTTATACGTGAGCCGGTGACATTACAAAAGGAGACATGCATTTTCATTTTTTTTTAGGCACAGGGACATTTAGAGATTTGCGCAGAATCACAGGATGTTGAGACTAGAGCCTGGTTCCCCAGTTCCAATGTCGGCAGCCATGACAGTTATACCACATCTTTAGCACATTATACTGAGTACAGAGTGGCGAGCCAGCAGAAGAAGACAATGAGTGCACTATATTTGTATAGTTGTTCCTGTAGGAAGCTGGCCTGGTGTGTGGTGGACACCTATGGTATTCACACCTTATACCAGGTCCAGGCGACCCCTATTGGTGAATGAAGACAGTGTCTAGTAAGTCATGGCTCTCTAAAGATAGCTGTGGATGAGCTGCCAAGACTTATCTAGGAGGAGTGTAAAGTACGTGCGATACCACAGCAGTCACGCAGCAAGTTATCACACCTGAAAGGAACCACACAGTGTTGCAAAAATAGAGGTACTTTATTATAGTACACTGAACTAGATTACTATTAGGCAGTCCCCCAATTGGAGATAAGTACACACAGTATATATATATATATATATATATATATATAAAAATATACACATGCACAGTAATAGTTAGGAATTAGCATAAGGGACAGCAAGCATTGGCAAGTAATTGTAAAAAAATAGCTAGGGCCCTGGGGGAGGACCAAGCCATATAGTAAAATAGTGGGATGCGAAGTGAAGTCTCCCACCCAAGGATATGGAGTAGCCAGAGGGGAGCTGTGAGAACTCAGGATTCCAAGAGGTGAGCAGAGGTAAGTACCTGGTCTTCCCAAGGACTAACAACGTGACTTAGAAAATAAACTTTGCAAGAACAGGACCAGACCAGAGGAACCCAAAGGTGGATTCTGGAAGAAGAGACCTGCAAAAGAAGGGGACAGAGGCCAGTCCACGATGGAGCATCCAGACGGGGCAGGAGCCACTACCCACCCTTCTGTGAATGAAGATCCGGGTCGACAGGGGCAGATGTAGATCAGCTGTGGAGTCCATGAGCTGCAGGGAAGTCCTTGGAGTCATGCAGATGATGTCTCACGCCGGTTGCTGGGTCGCAGATGGTCAGTGGTCAGGAGTACCACCACCAACAAGCCTTGGCAAATGCAAGTTGGAACAAAAAAAGAGTTGCAAGGCTGAAGAGGACCAGCAAGGTCCAGGGGACTCGACCCTCAAAGGGGAGTCTGGGCTGACCCTCAGCAGTTGGGAGAGCAAGTAGAAGCAGTAAGGGCCCCCATAGTAAACCCACTGGCAGCAGGCACATTAAGTTGCAGTGAGGCAGAGTCAGCACACCTGGAAAGGAGTCCAACGTCACTGGAGCAGCAGCGGAGAGACTGGCTTTGCAAGGATGAAGTGCTGGAGGCCGGGATACTTGGAGCCTGAACATCCCTTGGAGCAGATGTCAACAAGCCTTGGTTGCTGCAAGAGTTTCGATCCACAGGGGTACTGTCCTGCAAGGAGAGGCAATGGGCCACCGTCTCCCAAGTTGTACAGAAGGCAGAGAGGACCAAGGGGACCACTCAGACTCACCGCTTGTGTTGCAGGATCCATGCAGTTCCAGAGAGCAGATTCACGCAGCCGGACATCATTGTCTTAGGTGCCTGCAGATGCAGGGGGATGACTCCTTCATTCCAAGGGAGATTCCTTCTTGCTTCTTCATGCAGCAGAAGTCTTGCCAACCCTTAGAGGATGCACAGCCATGGAAATGTTGCAGTTGCTGGAAGGAGCTGGGGAAACAATGTTGCAAGGCAAGGTCCTCTCTGGAGTTGCAGTCTTGTCGGTTCAGGTGGCCAGGAGCAGAAAAGGTTGATGCAGACGAGTCCTGGTGGAGTCTTGCAAGACAAATCTGAGGACCCACCCAAGAAGGAGACCCTAAATAGCCCAGGAAGGGAGATTGGTCACCTAGCAGGGTGACCACCTACCAGAGGGGGTCACTGGCATTGCCTGCCTGACCTGGCCACTCAGATGCTCCCAGGGGGCCTCTGCACATCTTGTTTTCAAGATGGCAGAATCAAGTGGACATCTGGAGGAGCTCTGGGCACCACCCATGGGGTGGTGATGGACAGGGGAGTGGTCACTCCCCTTTCCTTTGCCCAGTTTTGTGCCAGAGCAGGGACCAGGGGACCCTGGACTGGTGCAAACCTGTTTATGCAAGGACACCAAATGCGCCCTTCAAAGCAAACAAGGGTTGGTTTGGAAAGGCTACCCCTCCCCAGGCTTGTAACACCCTTTTCCAAGGAAGAGGGTGTTGCCTCCCTTTACCACTGGAAATCCTTTGCTGTGCCCTCCCCTACCTTAGCTGGACAAGCAGCAGGAGGGCAGAAACCTGTCTGGGGGGGGGGGGCTGCAGCAGCGCAGGCGGCCCCCAAACCCTGGAAGACTGGTAGGAGCAATACTGAGGGGCCCTCTAAGGAGCCCCCCAGAGTGCATGGACTCATGCCACCAATACAGGCATCAGTATTGCGCTATGATTCCAACATGTTTGATACCAAACATGCCTAGGTTTGGAGTTACCATTATGTAGCTGGACATAGGTAGTGACCTGTGGCCAGTAAACAAGTAAAGTTACTTCCCTGCACTTACGAAGTCCAGTGCATTGGAACTGGAGTTCATAGGGGTACCTCTGCTCAGGCAGGGGTGCCCTCACACACAGGAACGTGCACGCTGCCCCCTGGGTTAGAAGGGCCTGCCATAGGGGTGACTTACAGTGACCTGGTACAGTGACCAGCAGTGAAAGGGTGCATGCACCTTTTCACGCCTGCTGCAATAGCAGGCCAGCAGACAGAGTTTGCATGGGCTCCCATGGGTGACATAATACATGTTGCAGCTCATGGGGGACCCCCTGGTGTACCAATGCCCAGGATACCGAAGTACCATATACTAGGGATTTAGAGGGGTACACCAGTATGCCAATTGTGGGGTGTAAAGGGTACCAAAGCAAGCACATTTGTAGGAGAGAGCACAATCACTGGGGTCCTGGTTAGCAGGATCCCAGTGAACACAGTCTAAACAGGCAAAAAGTGGGGGTAACCATGCAAAAAGAGTGACTTTCCTACAGTTCCTCACTCAGTTCAGTGCAAGGAGTGGAGGTGGAAGGATACATCCTATCAGCCAAAATCATTAGGTAAGAGATGAATACTTAACTGGGCTTAGACAAAAGGTGATTGACAATGTCTCAAGCCAATGGCTGGAATTGGCAGTCGAGGAAAGCCAATGGCTGAAAGGGGCAGACCCAAATCCCATTTATATATATATACTTTATATGTATAAATATGTGTATATATGTTTATATTTATGTTGGAAATTGGTCTGTTGGATACATGCTCTGACAAAACCAATGCTTAAAAAGAAAGACACTGAAAAGTGCGAGAAGTCACAAAGATGTGTATTTCGGTCCTAATTATTTAACATTCGTAAGTAGTCAAATGTTGCCGCACAGGAGATGAAAAGGGATGGCCAGACTTACAGCTGCAAACCCCATTTCAACACCCTGGACACAGAATGGCAGTGTTACTTATAAGCATATATAGGGCCGGAGGATTCAAGGTCACCCCTCTGACACGCCCTCTCCTGAAAAGGATTTTAGTGCCTAAAAAATATTAGATCCTGGCACACCTGAGTGACTGGTGGGTGCCTGCAATGAAGAACCCTATCACGGTCTCAGTACTCGGCGTTCCCTCCTCCCCCTCAAGTCCTCTCACCCTAAATAGTGTACCCCTCCATCTGCGGAAGGGACATCTTTACATGAAGCATGACCACTAGCAGAGAATGCTCTTTCGGCTGAGTAGACCTGCGGATGGACCACCCCTGCACCTCTTTTCACCACTGCCTAATAAATGCCATCTATTCTTATCCAGTAGCTATCATTGCCACCCTGCAGGATTATACACAGAACTACTAGAAATGTGCAATTCTGCGGCATAATTAGATATTTGCCACCTTTGCACATAACCCACCAACTACTGCATAATCTGCAAATTTTAACAAAGAAAGAAATTTGTCTGCAGCTGAAATGGATTAAACGTTACTAAAAACGTGGCAACGTGGGTGCTCACGTAGGGGAGAGGCCTTCACAAAGGTTAACTGGTCATCTTTCAGGTGCCAATTTCTGTATTTCCTTGTCAAACTGGGACTAATGAGATGAAATATTTACCTAGACAGTATCACTATGTGTAAAATTCCCAAAATAATTAAGCAATACTATCAAAAAAATGAGCAGCAGTGTGTGTCTTTTTGCTGGATAATGTAGTCAGCCCCGCCGCATATTTGGTGCTCCCCTGCCGCATAATTCCAGTGGCACTGATTATACCACCCTTTAAAAATGTGGCCATGACATGCTTTTTATAGCTGTAGGTAAACAGTTACATAGAGTAACTCAATAAATTGTGCATTCACCACAGAACTGTGGGTCTGCGGTTGGAATCCTGGTCTGACCGACTTGTTTCCATTTCTGTGACTCAATGAAATAAGTTCCTGGAAGTTGGATAAAATGAACACAGTTCACTGCAGCGCTTGAATACAAAGCAGCAGAGGCTCAGAATGAATTTAATATAGAGCTCCCGGTTTTTCTGCATGGGTATTTTTTCTTGGATAATAATCGTAATCATAATATTTAATATTTCTGGGTGTAAAGAATCTTAGAAACGTCCCCGCTCTCATAGACCTAATGTCAGACGCTACATCTCTAGTCTCATTTGACATTTACATACAAGCCAACTTTTAGGAGCTCAGAAGAGGTTGATTTAAAAGAAATAAGAGGATTTAATTTAACCAACAACTTCACTGAAGTAGAGGAAGTTTTAGCAGAGGAAAGGTTAACATCACGAGGTTTTGTTTTAAAAACCGTGACTCCCGACTATATCGAGGTGTTGCCAAGTTTGCGATAAGCAACAGAAGCCCCGTACGACTCGGAGCCAGGGGTTAACGGGCTCGTTTGATTTCTCAAACAATAGTCGGTTCCTACCTGTTGAGCCTCCGTTTAGGTCGGCAAAGAGAGGCGTGAGAAGCAGAAGCAGGCGGTGAAGGGGCCGCATTGCACCGGGTCGGATGCCTCTCGGTGGCGTTCGGAGATTCCGTGCCCAGGGGCGGGCTCCGGCCCTGGCACGGCCTGGAATGCTCAGACACACTTCCACACGCGTGTGCAGACATGCTGCAGGTAGGAAGTGACGGGTGTGGAGCCCCGGCTGTGCCACGCCCCCACGGGCTACATACGTGTGTTTATATTGCAACAATGCATGGGTAGGGTTATCATTTAATGTCCGAGCCAAAGGACCCAGGTGGGACATGAGAAAGGAAAAATTCCGGGTCACAGCACCATTGCTGTGGCATCAATGACACGAGGGGCCTTATTTACGAGGTGAAATCTCCAGCTGTCAGCAATGGTTGGGAGTGGCGATGAACCGCTTAATTTGTGCCGGTGGTGGTTGGTGGTGCGTGGTGAGCAAGGCTGGATAGGCCGTACCAGGCATCGGGAGTTTCCATGTTAGGGTGGGGGCCGCTTTTGTTACTGGGGGCACTTGTACCAATGCAGTAGTTTTAAAAGCACAGCACAGTTCCTTCTATATCCAACAGTTTTACGCAACAATAAACGTGCCAAGATAACTCTGGTGATTAATGCACCTGCTGGAAAGAGATCGGGGTTTTGTCTAGTGGCAGTTTTGACTCATCTAAGGTAGCACAGAAGGTTAATATACCTGCTGCAAAGAACATGTGCTATGCAGATCACCAAACAGTATTATATGTTCATAGCTCGGAGGGATGCTGCTTTTGTCATAGAGCTCCTTTTGTTACTGTGGAGTTTATAAATTACAATCCATAACCAGCACAGTGAGCTATGAACTGCCATCAAAGAGCTGCATGAAAACTGCATGGTACAGGTTAGAAAGTTATGTTTTTCCCAGTCTTTGCTTTACCTAATTTTGCTAAAAAGGGTTTGTTTGGGTAGAAATAAATTGTTATTAGCGAAGTCAACCCTAACCACTGTGTTATATTCTGAATGCCAAATTTAGGCTTCCCCAGACCAAGCACTCTTAAAAATGCTTACCAGTATGGATGACATGAGAAACCTACACCATGTCATATACATTTTCTATACACTGATTTACACACGTATGATTCGTTGTCTCTGTATGTAAGTGTGATGTAAAGTGCTCTAACAACCTATGATGGTGAGGGAGGAGCTATAAAACAAACTACTTGTGAGAGAGGGGCTATGGAGAGATGAGAAGCACTGTTAGAGGGTGATGGTGAAAGAATCATTGAAGAACCCATATAAAATGGGCGTATTCTAGTGCTCTGTAAGGCCATCAATTACTATGCTTTATAAACTAAAATATATAATGAAAAATGTGTTGCAGAATGCACCATTTGTGCCATTTTTTCAAAATTTTGTTGGAGGGGAGAACCTCCCCCCCAGAACCCATTATATTGATCAGGGTCGTTCGCTATGTATCCTATGGGTGCTTGTCTGACAAAATTTGCCAGGGCTGCTTTAGGTTCCCAGTCCATCCCTGGTGGTGGGCACTGGGACTTGCTTTCAGTGACCGGAACTTGTTTTTCATTATCAAACTTTAAGCCAGAGCAAGAGAAATAAAGGAAGAAAAGGGAGAAATATGGGTAAACAGAAACAGTAATAAAAGAAAAAAGGTGTGAAAAAGAAACTGCAAAAGTGGCATAACGAGGCAGGAAGTGTAGGGTGAAGAAGAAGAGGCATGGTGTGGACTTAAGACCAGGCACTGCATTAGCATATTTCAATGCTAGAATTAGTCTAGGCTGTTGGTGGGAACCTATAGGTACCTACATTTTTGGACACAGTGGGCATACTCATTTTTTGGAAAAGGGGGCTGAGTGCAAATTGGGCAGGAGTCAAAAGACATTGTGGATAGAGTGGGCAAAATTAGTATTGGAAGAAAATTATAGAATTGGGCACAGGAGGCACTGAATAAACAAGGCTTGACACAATGCATACTACATGTAAGAGATTGCGGGGAACAGAGTATAGACACTGGATAAGGCAGACTGCACACACCGGGCACTGGATGAAAGAGACCTGTGTCATTGGATAAAGAATTGAAACACTGGGTGCACCAGGCACTGGATAAGGCAGAGTGCACACACTGGATAAAAGAGTCTAAGGACATGGATGCCATGGGAACTGGATATTAGAGGCTTTTGGTGAATTGTACATTAAATGAAGGACCCTCTAAGGACACTCAGGACAACAGACACTGAGGATGCACACAAATAACACTGGGTAAAAGATTTTTAGAGCACACTGTGTACTGGGGATGCTTGATAAGAGTCAGTGGGCAAAGTTTGTGCAGTGGACACTGGATAAAAGAGTGCATGGGCACACTGGGTGTGGTGGACACTCAATAAAAGAGCCCATGGGCACAAGGTGTGTGTGGACACTGGATAAAAGTGTCCATGGACACACTGTGCTTGGTGGACACTAGATAAAAGAGTCCATGGCCACATTGTGTGTTGTGGAAAATGGATACAAGAGTCCATAGCCACCTTGTGTGCAGTGGACACTGGATAAAAGTTTCCATGGGCACACTCTGTGCAGTGGACACTGTATAAAAGAGTCCATGGGCACACTGTGTGCAGTAATGTTTTGCTTTACTGCAGACTAAGAAGCAATACACAAATACTGAAAGGAATATCTAATATGCAAACCTCTCAGTCTGAGAAACACATTTATCAAGGCACTTTGCAAGGTTGGAAATAAAAGGTTGATTATGTACAACACGTGTGCACATTAGAAGAAAGTCACTGCAGTAAAATAAAAGTGTACTGCTTCACTTTAAATGGAGAGGAAACACAAATAAAATGAATTCCACCAATGCAGAGCTCTTAGTCTGAGTAATAAGTTTATTAAAACTATTCAGGTTAGAATAGATGAAGCATGTAGGTCAAATGCAGCAACACGTATACACTTCCAAAAATAATCACAGCAGTATAATAATAATAATAATAATCATAAAAACAAACAAGGAAAATGCACTACTTTAATCATGGATTACATATATCTGCATATACAGTGATTATATATTCATGCACAACGCAAAGCTAGAAATAATAATAAAAAATAATCACCATGGGGCTTGCTTGCTTCATCTCTTTTCCAGCAACAGTTTGTGAACCCTGTCGACCATAAAGAGAGAACTACCCTCAAGGGAATGGCGGCAGGCACAGGCGTCCTAGTCCCAACCAGAGTTCAATATTTTCACAGTCGCCTAGCTTCCTCCTCTTTTATACTTTAAACAAGCTGGAGAAGAGAATTCTATCTCTCATCCAGTGAGTTGTTGTTCAAACGCTGGCCAAAACAGATTGGTTTTGACAAGGGCCCATTGTAGATTGGCCACATCCCAAGGTGCTCTTCCAAGACCAAACCATTCATTGCCATACCATAAACATCATCCTGGTACATCATTATCTAACTCATACCCCTCGGTGTTATGTTCTAGCCCTTGGTGAGAAAGATCACGAAGAGTGAAAACATGAGCGAAAAACACACTGCATAACTTGTGCGCAGAAAAATACCTGCACCTCAAATGTGACAGTGGCTAAAGCTAAGCTAAGCACAAAATGGAGTCAGTGGTCAAGATAGTGTAGTGGTTAAATACAGATATCATTACACTCCACCCTTTGACCAATGACTCTCATAACAAACAGGTCTGAAATCAACTCTTTTTGGTTTAAACAGTACAAGCAAATTGGGTGTGCATTGTACACAGCAACACAACGTTAAAACTATAGAAATTACCACGAGTATCCCACCAAAGACATTGTGTAATTGCACAAAATCAGACAACCACTGGAATAACCAATCCCACCAGCTTTTATCCACATCTTGTTTTACTCCTTTCACCAATTCATGTAAAGGGTTAATATGGAACTAGATGGATTTAGAGTGGTCGTACAAGTTGGAGCAACACATCCCTTCAAACTTGGAGCACCCGTTATCATGTTTTAATAAGTAGTCAATAGCAGCCCTATTTTGTAATGCAGCATGTCTAGTACTACATATATCCAATTAGAATTCAGATAAAGCAATAGAAGTGTGATTAATATTTGTAACCATTAAGCACGCCAACTTATTGATCATTTGAGTATTATAAACGGCTATGCCGGGTATGCCTACAATAGAAAGACTCAAGCTTAGATAGTCTGATTGGGATAATAATTGAATGTCTGAATTACAGTTCTTACTTAATTGAACTGCGTCCCAAGGATAACAAGTATGTACAGAGTTAAATGGAAACATCATGAGTCATAATCATGTAAAGGTACACGGTTCACTGGTGATATTAGCAGGAATGTAGGTGAAGGTGGCGTTTCCACACAAGAAGGGCCAACCTACTGGAAGTTTAACATGTTTAATGTGACTGGCGGCAGTCTCCAAGTGATGACAAGTCATGTGGTTGGTGACGTTTTTGCAGTGCTCATCTGAGTGGCGAAAGCACAGGGTTTGATGTTCCCACAGGATCTTTTGAGAAGACCCCATTGTGCCTTCTAGATGTAGCTGAACACATTTTCGGACATTACTGGTAACAGACATCGCCTCTAGTGATATTGTATACAATTATCTGCGTGAGATTATCCCACTTCTCATTGGTTGCTTGTTGACAGTCCTACAATACTTATAGGGACTGAAATGAGTTTTCACGTCATGTTTTTCAACATCCCCATCCTGGTTGGTGGCATCAAAAATACACAACAGGACACTTGCAGGTGTAGGTATTGCAATCAAACAGGTTGATAGAACATCCACTGTACTCTGCATAGTTCCCATGCAGAAGTCTGTTCGGTTGAGCACAACTCATGCTAAGTGGGTCCACATATTCTCTGTCAAGTGTAGCAGTGGTGTCGTTAAACATGGTCAATCAATCAGGTTGGAGCTGGGGGTGTTGGGTCCCTCCTGATCCCACACGCACACGCCCAAAAGGACACCACACAGCACACTCAGAGCAGAAGCAAGTAGTAGTATGATCTGTAAAAGAGACAAGTATGCTCATTCGCGCAAATAACATTTGTCAGCTGGGATGTGCTTCCATTTTTCCTTTCCTGGTTTCATAATCAGTAGAACATTATCTGGGCCCTTAGCTATGATTTCTGCTGGTTCAGGAGGATGATTCGGGGATTCTACCCACACTTTAGCACCAAGATTTTTGTCAGTTGAACCAAAGCCTCCCTCCCCCCGTACTGTAAGAAGAGCTGGGGCAGACCCCTTTTTCACTATACCTCCATACACTGGAATAATCACCATCTGGGCAATCCTATCTCCCGATTGTATCATTAAGTCAGTGTCTCCACTATTTAAAAGAATAGTTTTGTTTTCTCCTTTGTAGTCTGCATCAATCACTCCCCCCAAGACATGAATATCTTTGAGTGCTAACAAAGATCTGGGATCAATCAATCTGAAATGCTCTGGGGTATTCCAACACCTGTTTCACAGAGTGCCATATCTCTCGGGTTCAATGTGTACGCTTTTAAAGCATGTATGTCAAGACCTGCAGACTCTGGTGTGGCTCTGTAAGGAGCTAAGGTTCCAGGTTTTATTTCCCAGTACATGATGGTGTTGGTGGCCACATGGGGTTGTATCTGCAATGGGGGGTTAACATTCTCAACAGGGGAGTCTCAGCATTTGTTAGTGGTCTGTTATTCAGAATCTGGAGGGCTTTATTTAAATGCTCTCTCCAGTTTTTCAACGTTCCATCTGATAATTTATGTAATTGGGCTTTCAGCAAGCCATTCATTCTCTCAATCAGTCATAAAGCTTGTGGATAATATGGAATGTGATAAATCTACTCAATGTTGTATTGTACATGGGGCGTGGCCAAGCAACATGGCTGGCGGGATGTGCTCCTAGTGAGCTCCCGCTTCCCGGCAACATCCTGAAGCGATACTGGGGTGCCTGAAGCAGAGGGGCGCCCCCTCCTGCTGCGGGACAATGTGCTGGATGGTCAGACACAGCACATTCCATCTTTTTTGAGCCCAGTGAGGTCAGAGCCGAGGCAGTGTTTGCAGGCCTCTCTTCGCCCAAGAGTGTGGCGGCTGCCAGACCCGGGAGATCGCGGGGAGCGCCGCATCAGCGGCACTGCCGATTCGTGGGGCCCACTGACTGGGTGGCCCCTGTCCTATGCGGCAGGACTTTTGGGCCAGGGGGTGAGCGGCAGCACCCTGAGGGGCCCCATCGGACGCGGTTGGGCCCGTGCGGGCTGTACTGAGGCCTGCTATTAGAGGAGGTTGTGGACGAGGGCCTCCCCTGGGCTACATGAAAGTTGACGGCTGGGCACATGGACTGGTGCCGCGTCGGCAAGCAGGTGGCATGCCGCACTGCTGACACAGGTGGGCCTGCAGGCTGCGCGGCCCCCAGGAACTAGTGGAGGTCTCCTGGGCCTGGAAACAGGCGGCGGTGTGCTGTGAGGGCGTCAGGGGGACCGGCTGGGCTCTGGAGAGCCACGTTGGGGCCTGATGGACTGCAGTTGCTGGTCGGCGTGCACCGGAGGGGGTGTGTGGGACGTGGCCCCGGGACCTGAGATTTCTCGACTTTTGACCACTTTGGCTCTTACCTATAACTGCACTGTTAGTGGTCTGGTATTCAGAATCTGGAGGGCTTTATTTAAATGCTCTCTCCAGTTTTTCAATGTTCCATCTGATAATTTTCATAATTGGGCTTTCAGCAAGCCATTCATTCTCTCAATCAGTCATGAGGCTTGTGGATAATATGGAATGTGATAAATCTACTCAATGTTGTATTGTACAGGGGGCGTGGCCAAGCAACATGGCTGGCTGGACGTGCTCCTAGTGAGCTCCCGCTTCCCGGCGACATCCTGAAGTGATCCTGGGGTGCCTGAAGCAGAGGGGGGCCCCCTCCTGCTGTGGAACAATGTGCTGAAGGGTCAGGCACAGCACAGGCCCTCTTTTTTGAGCCCGCTGAGGTCGGAGCCTAGGCAGTGTTTCAGGCCTCTCTTCGCCCGCGTGTGGGGTGGCTGCCGGACCCGGGAGATTGCGGGTGAGCACCAAGAGGGCGTATCAGTGGTGCTGCCGATTCGTAGGGCCTGCTGACCGGGCGGCCACTGTCCATTGCAGCAGGACTTTTGGGCCAGCAAGTGAGCGGCGGTGCCCTGGGGGAACCATCGGACGTGGTTGGGCCCTGGTGGGCTGTACTGAGGCCTGCTATTAGTGGAGGTCATAGACCAGGGCCTCCTCTGGGATACATGAGAGCTGACAGCTGGGCCCATTGACTGGTGTGGCATCGGCAAGCAGGTGGCATGCCGCGCTGCTGACACAGGTGGGCCTGCAGGCTGCGCAGCCACTAGTGGAGGTCTTCTGGGCTTGGAAACAGGCAGCGGCGTCCTGTGAGGGCGTCGGGAGGACCGGCTGGGCTCTGGAGAGCCACGTTGGGGCCTGACGGACTGCAGTTGCTGGTTGGCGTACACCGGAAGGGGTGTGCGCGACGTGGCCCCGGGACCTAAGATTTCTCAACTTTTTACCACTTTGGCTCTTACCTATAACTGCACTGAGAGGGGGCCTTTTTTAAAAGCGGTTTCTGCGACCTCTGCTTTGAACACTTTATGGAATAGTGGTTTACAGTGGTGCTTGGTGGTGGGAAGAGCAGCGGATTCTGTTTTTGTGGTACTTTGTGTTCCAGACTTCATTGGCATCTCCGTGCTCCAGCTGGTGCTGGGTCATAGCTCTGGTCTGGGTACGAGGTGAGATGGGGTGGCACAAGAGGACAGATGCATCACAGGGTAACACCATGGAGCAGTATACTACCCCGGTGCCCCTGCCAAAGCGTCCGACCAGATCAGCAGGGAGCGGAGATGATATGAGGCCACCAGCAAACCCCGAGGAGCCTTCATGTGCGGAACATTTTGCGGCCATTCAGGGCTCTAGGGTGGCACTGGAGGACAAGATAGAGACTGTGGCACTGGAGGTTAACCTACTTCGGGCGGACCTTCAGAAGGTGTCTGATAAGGACAAGGTGGCGGAGGACGCTATCGTGGAGCTACAAACAGAGGTGGGAGCCCTACGGAAACAAATGGTGCATGCAAATTCCATGGCTGGAGGCGAGGTTGGAGGACGCAGAGGGAAGATCCCGGTGGAATAATGTCAGGCTGTTGGGTTTCCTGGAGCATGCAGAAGGTTCCGCTGCAGAAGCCTTTGTTGAGAGCTGGATCGGGGATGTGCTGCAACCGACTGGGCTTTCTAAGGTATTTGTGGTAGAACGTGCTCATAGGGCCCTTGTCGTACCTCCCCGGCATGGTGTGCCGCCCAGGGCTATTATTGCCCGTCTTCTGAACTATAAGGATCGTGGCTGTGTGTTGCGGGCCACCCGTGAGTCCGACAAGGCAAGATATGAAAATTGCAAAATATCTATATATACTGATTACACAAACAAGGTGCAGATCTCTCGGAAGGGGTTCATGGAGGTCAAGGCAAAACTCAGTGCCATGAACATTAGATATATGCTTCTGTATCCGGCATGCCTAAAGGTGCTCTCAGGTGGAGATCACACTTCTTTGATTGCCCGGAGGAGGTGTGGAGACAGCTGGCGATGTGGGATAAGGTGGCCCCGGGGAGGCCGGAAGGGACTCGAGGGGTCTCTCTTCGGGCCTCTGGAGCGGAGAGTCCGGACTGGAGGTCACGTGAGGCTGGTCGCCTAGAAGATGCTGGGACTAGCGGGTTGGCTGTGGACACTCCTCAAAGAGTTGAGATTTAACAGGATGGAACAATGGCGGTAGTGCCTGCTGGTTTAGTTGGGGGTCTGGATGTGGAGCCGGGGCGAGGAACCGGGGGGGGGGACTGCACAAGCCTGACCATGACCATCATGATTCAGGCTGCCGTTGCGCCCTTGCTTGTGGGGTTTGTGTCAACATGAAAGTACCTTTCTGGCAGAAAGCTGCGGCCATATTGTGGTTCGGGCCTGATGGGACCTCACTTAAGAATTGGACTGTATTGGTCTTCAGGGGGGCCTCTGATACTTAGTGAACTAACATTGGGGTGGTACTTATGCAATCAGTGGATCAATTGTGGTAGGACTTTAGACATGGTAAGTTGGGGTCTAGGCTGTTGTCCTGGCAGCATCTACGGTGTGGCTTTACAGTATGGTTTGTTAGTGTGTTTTGCTGTATATCCGGGGTGGGGGTATGGGGAATTGAGTGGCCAAGTTTGTCAATGTTTGAAGTTTATTTCACAGTGCAGGTACAAGGGTGAGATGTGCAATATGTATTCTCCTTGTCTTACCATGGTGGGGTGGGACACAGGGGGAGGTGCTAGGTTGGGAGTGAGGGCAGTCCGGTATCACTATGGGTTGTCAAATTAATATGTTGACCTGGAAGGTCAGGGGGTTGAAAAGCTACACCAAGCGCTATATGGTGCACTCCTTTTTAAAGAGGCATAAGGTTCATATTGCCTGTCTTCAGGAAACACATATGACTGAGGAGGAAGCACAAAAACTGAACAAGAAGTGGCGGGGTCAATTGTTTTCATCCTCCTTCTCCTCTGATGTGTGGGGTGTGTCTATCTGGTTTGCTCCAGGGGTTCCATTCACCCACATATACAGCAAAGTAGATGTCGAGAGTCGATATGTTCTGGTTGAAGGAATGTCGGATGGCTTACCTATCGTTATCCTCAATACGTATGCGCCTAACACCGATAATCACTCCTTTTATACCAAAATACCTGAGGTTTTGGGGGACAGGGTGGATGGGCCTCTTATCTGGGGGGGGACTACAATTGTGTATTAGACGGTGAACTGGATCGCTTTCCGCCGAAGATGGGGACTAAGCCCTTGATGGTGAAATCTCTCACAGAGGTGATGACACATTTGGGGTTATGGGATAGTTGGAGGGAGCTGCACCCGAGGGCAGGGAATACACCTGTCATTCCAGAACACATAATACACATACCCGATTGGACAGGTTTCTGTTGGGTGGTCTCAATAGCTCGCAGGTGGTGGATGTTATGCATATGGGCAGGTTCTTATCTGATCATGCACCAGTGTGGATGCAATTACTGTGGGGGGCAGTGGCCGCCAGACTAGCATGTAGTTGTCATTTGCCTGCGGACTTCCTTACTGATGTGGGATATTGGGGAAGGGTGGGTGAGGCCATCAAACAGTACATGGATTTGAATTGGAACACAACTCAGTCTAGGGGCCTGGAGTGGGAGGCTATGAAGGCAGTCATCTGGGGGGGAGTGTATAGGGGTAGCTTGCAGATATGCAGATAATTGGAGCAGGAACTTACAGAGCTAGAGGAGAAATTGGGGGACTTGCAGCTGCGCTTACCGGACACGAGAATGGCTGAACGGGAGGAACGCAGGTTATACAAGGAGGTTAATAGTTGTTGGGATACCTTGAGTCGGGTCACACTTTGAGGTTATAGGCAACAACTACATCGGGAGGGAGATAACTCTGGCAAATATTTGGCGTGGATTCGGAAACGGGAGGTGGAGGCTCCTCCTATTTTGCATGAATGCTAGTGGCCAAATGCTCACGAAGCGCACAGACATGCTACGGGAATTGGCTGAGCATCTCCAAAGAGTGTCGAGGGCTGGTGCTGTGCTACCCGAGGAGGGTGTGGGAAGGTTTCTGAAGTGGATACGGCACCTGTACTTGGACTTGGAGAGTAGGGATGCACTTGAGGTTGAGATTAATGTAGAGGAGGTGAGTGAGGCAGTTAGCTGCGATGACTAAGTCCAAGTCCCCAGGTGGCGATGGTTTTCCTATTGAGTTGTATCAAACGTTCTCCTTGTCTCTGAGGGAGAAAGCTCCTGGAGGTCTTTGAGGAAGCTTGAGTGCGTGGTATGTTGCCGGGAACTATGCGCCAGGGTATTGTGGGGGTCATTCTGACCTCGGCGGTAAAAGCCGCTTACCGCCGGTCAGAAGGCCGCCACAATACCGCCGCGGCCGCGGTCAGCCGCCACGGACATTCTGACCCACAACTGCAAAACCTCCAAAAATCCGCCCTCCACTGCAGTCTGCCACATCAGCGGCCAGCGGTAAACTGGAGAAGACCAAACCTCCACCGCCACGCCAACAGAAATACGCCCATCCCATTATGACCCGCAAATCCACGCGGCGGTCATTCAACCGCGGTATTCCATTGGCGGTACACACCGCCGCGGTCAAAATACACACACCTTTACAAACCCCTACCACATTGGACAATTTGAAAGGCACACACCTGAAACACATACACACACCACTCCCACACATCCAATACCATATAAAACACACACCCACATCACCCACAAACCCCTACCAACAAAAACCAGAGACGAAGGAGAGAGAGACACATCAGAGAATAGAGAGCCAGACACACAGAGGCACACCACAACATCACACACACCACATAGAAGCACAAAGCACCACACACCAACACACACATCATCACATACACCACCCCACACCTCATACACACCACCCCATGGCACCACAAAGGCACCCACGCTTTTCGGACCAAGAACTCCGGGTCATGGTGGAGGAGATCATAAGAGTGGAACCCCAGCTCTTCGGCTCACAGGTCCAGCACACCACCATAGCAAGGAAGGCGGAGCTCTGGCAGCGGATCGTGGACAGGGTCAACGCGGTGGGACAGCATCCCAGAAATCGAGAGGACATCCGCAAACGATGGAACGACCTACGGGGGAAGGTGCGCTCGATGGTCTCGCGACACAACATCGCAGTGCAGAAGACTGGCGGGGGACCCCCACCCACTCCACCCGAATTCACAACATGGGAGCAAGAGGTACTAAACATCCTGCATCCTGATGGCCTCGCTGGAGTACACGGAGGAATGGACTCTGGTAAGTACAAGGCCAACCACTTCACCCCACCCCCCTCCAGCATGCTAACCCCCACCCTCACCCCCAACCCCCCAGCACACATCCTCCCTGAGAATGTCTCCCCAGCACAACCCACCCAACACCAACCCCTGCATGCCATCCCCAAACTATGGACACCCATCACCTAAGCATGACCACTGCACATACCCATCCCCCCCCCCACAAAACACCCTCACAACACCTCCCCCAAGGGAATGCCAGCACTGGGGGACAAGGGCACCCATAAAACGCAAGCTAATGCACACACAGAAACAATAACCATACCCTCTTACCCCATGCAGGACCCGAACGACAACACACCGGTCAGGAGGGACCAGAAATGTCCATCCCACCCACGGAACAGGCCCCTAGTGATGACAGCAGCTCTGTCGACCTGGAACCTGACGACCAGCCCGGACCATCGGGGACCTCTGGACAGTCGGTTCCCCTCACCCAGACACAGGCCACTGCAGACCCAACCCCCTCTGGGAACAACAGCACAGCTCCCACCCAGCGGGCCCATGCCTCTGTCTCTAGGACAGGTCAAGCAGCGGTGTGTCTACCACTACAGGGCCCCCAGGGTAACCCACCAACCCAACAACAACAGGGACCTGGGGGCAGTGGGAGTGGGCACACCGTCCAGGGGACAGAGGCCCAGGGAAACAGGACAACTCGGAGGGCTGCTGTGCGACAGGGGGGGGGGGGAGAGGCCCAGGGAACCCACTCTCCAAGAGGCCCTCACCACCATCATGGCAGCCTACCACCACTCACAAGAGACGATGGCGACGGTACTGGCCAGGTTCCAGGAGATCCAGGCACAGCAGGAGCAACGCTACATGGGGTTCAGCGACCAACTCAGCAACATCTCAACCGCTATGGGGAGCATAGTCCAGGCCCTGAACCGTATAGAGGACACGTTTCGGGACCATGTGGCATCACACAGGGCCCCTGTCACTAGCCAGGAACAGGAACAGCCTACCACCTCCGCCGGCGCTAGTGGACAGGAGGCCCCACCACAACGACAGCCCACCAGAACCCCACCTCCTGCTGAACAACAACCGCCCGCAAAAGGAGCCTGAGATAAAAAAAAACGACAGAGTAGGATGTCAAGTCCCCCGCCAGCATCACATACCCCCTGAAGTCCTCCCACTGTTCCACATTGCCACCCTGTCAAACCTTGAACTGCCCCTGCTCCATCCTCCCACATGCATATGGACAATGCACCTGTGAGACTGAGAACTGGACTCCGCCATGGACATTACTCCACCCCCACCCATCACTGTTTCACTATCATGTACCAATATCTATGCATTAATAATAAATCACACATTGCACTGAAATCAATCAGGACTCAGCCTGTCTTATTTACAAATGTATGACACATTACCTATCAATTACGTATTATTAACATTGTGAATTACACATACCGAGGTAACTTAGCATTAGTCCATGGGCCAACCAAGCCGAGGTCACGCAGTGGCTCATACAGCACAGAAAAGGGAAGGGAAAATCAAACATCATGTTTATAGTTCTGGGGGGAAATCGACAAAGTTGAGATGCAGGAGGCTTTCAGGAAATGTAAAATGGCATGGGTGATTATTACCTGTGTGCTACTGGAAATACTGTTCTATTACTCTGTCCCTGTTGTCTGTGTCGTCCTCTGAGTCTTCCTCCTCTTCACTCTCCGCAGGCTCCACAGCTGCTTCAACACCACCATCTGCACCATCCTCCTGCAGGAAAGGAACCTGACGTCGCAATGCCAGATTGTGAAGCATACAGCAGGCCACGATGATGTGGCACACCTTCTTTGGTGAGTACATCAGGGATCCCTCTGTCATATGCAGGCACCTAAACCTGGCCTTCAGGAGGCCAAAGGTCCTTTCGATGATCCTCCTAGTTTGCCCATGGGCCTCATTGTACCGTTCCTCTGCCCTGGTCCGGGGATTCCTCACTGGGGTCAGTAGCCAAGGCAGGTTGGGGTAACCAGAGTCACCTATTAGCCACACACGTTGTCTCTGTAGCTGCTCCATCACATAGGGGATGCTGCTATTTCGCATCACATACGCGTCATGCACTGACCCTGGGAACTTGGCATTTACATGGGAGATGTACTGGTCAGCCAAACAGACCACCTGGACATTCATCGAATGATAACTTTTTCTGTTTCTGTACACCTGCTCATCGTCTTTTGGGGGTACCAAAGCCACATGGGTCCCATCAATGGCACCAATGATGTTGGGGATATGTCCAAGGGCATAGAAATCACCCTTCACTGTAGGCAAGTCACCCTCCTCTGGGAAAATGATGTAGCTCCGCATGAGTTTCATCAGGGCAGACAACACTCTGCTCAAAATCTTTGAAAACATAGGCTGAGACATTCCAGATGACATGTCCACTGTTGTCTGGAATGACCCAGTTGCCAAAAAATGGAGGACTGACAAAACCTGCACCAGAGGGGGAATCCCTGTGGGTTGGCGGATGGGGGACATCAGGGCTGGCTCCAGCTGGGCACACAGTTCATGGATAGTGGCACGGTCAAGTCTGTATCGAAGTATTATATGGCGTTCTTCCATTGTCGACAGGTCCACCAGCGGTCGGTACACGCGAGGATTCGTCCTTCTCCTCGCAAGTCCCAGCGGACGGTGCCTAGGAAGGACA
Organism: Pleurodeles waltl; assembly: GCF_031143425.1. Lineage (NCBI taxonomy): Eukaryota > Metazoa > Chordata > Amphibia > Caudata > Salamandridae > Pleurodeles > Pleurodeles waltl. The sequence continues at coordinate 93,154,679 of NC_090451.1, forward strand.
ACATGGAGCACAGAGTCAGGCAAACCACAGGTACGTACAGACAGCTTGCACAGTTAAAGAATGGCAATGGGTTGAAAGGCGTGTATGTGTGGCAATGCAAGGCCTAGGCCTGTGTGTCGCAGTCAAAATTAAGCCATGTAGGCCCTTGAAATGGCGGCTGCCTGACCTGTGAAATGTGACAATGGGATGTGAGGTCAATGCGCTGGCGGGGCACACCGTGGCGGTAGGAGGTCGAAGACCGCGGCGCAAAGCCGCATTGGTTAACATTGAACCCTATGGGTTTCAGGAGCCAATGACGATGTGCGCCGGCGGTCGCGGTACGCACCGCCGCGGTACGCACCGCCGCGGGCGTGACCGCCATTTCCTAGCTGATTGATCACTCGAGACCTGATCATCCACAGGAGAGGACCTATACTGCAAGTGCTGCTGTGACCTCGGTCTGGAAGTGACAATGGCTGCTGCGACTGGGGAAAGGGCCCCTGCCTTCACGTCTGAAGAGTTGGAGAAGCTCGTGGATGGGGTCCTCCCCCAGTATGCGCTACTCTACGGTCCTCCAGACCAACAAGTGAGTACACCGGGTGCACATGGAATGGGCTATGCCTGTGTGGATTGGGGTGGATGTAAGTTGGTGGGGTGGGGGACGAATGAGGAGTGCAACGCCCGACAGATGAGAGCATGTGCCATATAGCAAAGTTGGTGGGGGGGGCCAATCACATCTAACATGCAGGTCATTGATGATTTCCTCCTTTCCACCCTGTACATGTCAAATAGGTCAGCACCCATCAGAAGATCGAGATTTGGCGTGCCATCGCCAAGGAAGTCCGGAACTTGGGGGTCCACAACAGACGGGGCACCCACTGCCGCAAGAGGTGGGAGGACATCCGCCGCGGAACAAGGAAGACCGCAGAAACACTGCTGGGGATGGCCTCCCAACCTAGGAGGGGTGCCAGTCGCACCATGACCCCCCTGATGTCCCGGATCCTGGCGGTGGCCTACCCTGAATTGGATGGGCGCGTTAAGACATCACAGCAGACACAAGGGGGTGAGTATCAGCACATTCTCCTATCTTTCTGCACAGTGGAGGCGTCTGGGTGGGGGAGGAGGGCTGTGGGTGACATTAGGCCAGGGTGCTTTCTGTAGTGTAGTCCTCTCCCTTAGGCATGGCCCTGTGCCCCCGGCCCCCACCTCTGTAGGGTGACAAGTACAGCCATTGAAGGTCCAGCATCACCCATGTGCGCGTTTGATGTCTCTTGGCCTGTTGTCCTAGTCAGTAGTACTGAGTAGTGTACCCCGAATGCGCGGCTTAGTGCATGAGGCTCCTGTGTCTGTCCTCTCCGCCAACGGTGTTGACATTGCATGCACTCAACCTGGTCTTCTTTTTTTCTCCCCCCACCCTTTCTCTTCATCTTCTTGTGCATGTGTGCATTAGCATCATCAGGCGGAGGAGATTTGGCATCGGAGCACGAGGGAGCTCCAGGACACAAGGCCCCGGTGGGCCCAGGAACAGACACCGAGGGCACCAGTGATCCGGAGGGCGAGGGGAGCACCACGACGGGGACCGCTGGTGAGAGCAGCGACAGCGACACGTCCTCGGATGGGAGCTCCCTAGCGGTGGCGGCAACATCCGGGCCCCCCGCCTCCACAGGTACAGCCGCCACCCAGCGCACCAGCCCCGCCCTCCCAGCAGCCCCTCAGCCTACGCTCCGTGCCCGCTCGCCCAGGAAGGCGCGTGTCTCCTTCGCTCCAGGCACCTCAGCCCCTGCCCCTGTTGCCCCTGCTGCCCTCAGTGCGGAGCTCATTGACCTGGTGAGGACGCTCATTGTTGGGCAGACGACCCTTTTGAATGCCATCCAGGGTGTGCAAAGGGAGGTGCAACAGAGCAATGCATACCTGGAGGGCATTCATTCAGGTCAGGCTGCCCATCAACGAGCGTTCACTGCTCTGGCCTCAGCACTGACGGCAGCCATTGTCCCTGTTTCCAGCCTCCCTCTTCTTACTGCCTCCAGCCTTTCTCTGTCTCCTGTTCCTCAGCCTATCCCATCCACACCATCAGACCAGCCTGCACACACCTCAACACCCAAGAGCAGCTCATCCAGACACAAGCACCACAGATCCCACAAACACTCACCCAAGCAACACCCAGATGCAGACATTCCAACAGTCACAACCACCTCTGTGTCCCCCTCCTCCTCGTCTCCCTCCTCCCTCCCTGTGACGTCTACACTCACACCTGCATGCACCCCAACATCAGCCAGTGCTTCCATCACCACCTCACCCTCCAGTACAGTCCACACTCGTGCAGTCACCACCCCCACTGCCATGTACACGTCCCCTGTGTCCTCTCCCACTGTGTCTGTCACCCCCTCTTCCAAGACACACAAATGCAGGCAGCCACCCACCCAACAGACATCCACCTCACGACAGCCTACAGCACCAGCACCTTCACCCAATGACAGCACACCTGACTCTCCTACAACCACATCCTCTTCCTCCACTCCCATCACCACTTCTCCTACCCTTTACCTTGGACCTAAAAAGCTTTTCATGGCTAATCTTGACCTCTTTCCCTCCGATGAGCTCCCCCCTCCATCTGCAAAGAGTCCCAAGAGCACCGCAGCCACCACCAGCCCAGCTTCGCGTGTCACTGTTGTGCATGGGATCTGGAGTCCACCCTTTGCCAGCAGTGACACATCGATCAGCAGCAAGGACACGTCCAGCCCCCCCCCCCCCGGCAAGAGGACCCGCAAAAACAAGGGCCGCCGTGCGAGGACTGACAGGGCTGCCGCCAAGGAGCAATGTGCGGCCACTCCACCAGCCACACCATCTAGGGGAGGCAAGGGCCCGAGAGCCCCATCAAAGGAGCGGAAGGGCAGCAGGAGCGCGGAGAAGGTGGACCCCACATGTCACATCCCAGCTGGGAAGGAGGACACTAAGGAGGCCAGGAGTCCGTCCCCGAAAGGTCCAGAAACGTCACGGTCCGAGGGCGACTGAGCAGGGAGTCCAGGCCAGGTCTGGCTCCCTTGACCTGCTGGATGAGCACCGCTGAACAGGGCCCGCCGTGGAGAGGAGCACCGCTGAAGAGGGCCCGCGGTGCAGAAGAGCACCGCTGAACAGGGCCCCGCCGTGGAGAAGAGCACCGCTGAACAGGGCCCCGCCGTGGAGAAGAGCACCGCTGAACAGGGCCCCGCCGTGGAGAAGAGCACCGCTGAACAGGGCCCGCCGTGGAGAAGAGCACCGCTGAACAGGGCCCGCCGTGGAGAGGAGCACCGCTGAACAGGGCCCGCCGTGGAGAGGAGCACCGCTGAAGAGGGCCCGCGGTGCAGAAGAGCACCGCTGAACAGGGCCCCGCCGTGGAGAAGAGCACCGCTGAACAGGCCCCGCCGTGGAGAAGAGCACCGCTGAACAGGGCCCCGCCGTGGAGAAGAGCACCGCTGAACAGGGCCCGCCGTGGAGAGGAGCACCGCTGAACAGGGCCCGCCGTGGAGAAGAGCACCGCTGAACAGGGCCCGCCGTGGAGAGGAGCACCGCTGAACAGGGCCCGCCGTGGAGAAGAGCACCGCTGAACAGGGCCCGCCGTGGAGAGGAGCACCGCTGAACAGGGCCCGCTGTGGAGAGGAGCACCGCTGAACAAGGCCCGCCGTGGAGAAGAGCACCGCTGAACAGGGCCCCGCGGTGCAGAAGAGCACCGCTGAAGAGGGCCCCGCCGTGAAGATAGGCACCGCTGAAGAGGGCCCCGCCATCTCAAGCACCGCTCCGCTGGGCCCTTCTTCTCAAGCACCGCTCCGCTGGGCCCCGCCGTCTCAAGCATCGCTCCGCTGGGCCCTTCATCTCAAGCACCGCTCCGCTGGGCCCTTCTTCTCAAGCACCGCTCCGCTGGGCCCCGCCGTCTCAAGCACCGCTCCGCTGGGCCCTTCATCTCAAGCACCGCTCCGCTGGGCCTTTCTTCTCAAGCACCGCTCCGCTGGGCCCTTCTTCTCAAGCACCGCTCCGCTGGGCCCGCCGTCTCAAGCACCGCTCCACTGGGCCCTTCATCTCAAGCACCGCTCCGCTGGGCCCTTCATCTCGAGCACCGCTCCGCTGGGCCCTTCATCTCAAGCACCGCTCCGCTGGGCCCTTCTTCTCAAGCACCGCTCCGCTGGGCCCTTCTTCTCAAGCACCGCTCCGCTGGGCACCGCCGTCTCAATCACTGTTTATGGTTCACTGTGCCCACCATGCCTCCTCCTTGACCAGTGGAGACTGTCATCCACCTGATGGACTGTGGCTTTGCACTCCCCAGGATGGTACAGTGGGCAGCCCACCCACTGTAGAGACATTGAGAGACTGTGGCTTTGCACTCCCCAGGATGGTACAGTGGGCAGCCCACCCACTGTAGAGACATTGAGAGACTGTGGCTTTGCACTCCCCAGGATGGTACAGTGGGCATGGTGCCTCCTCGTGGATCTGGCGTCGTGGACTCATGTGGCTGTGGTGCCCCCCCCTTCCCTTCCCCCTGAGGTGCCTGTAGTTTTTACATCTGATGCCCCTGCAGTGTTCTCTCCAAAGGACTCAGGTCTCCTGTGTGGGCTTTGCCCTTGTTTCTCAATACTTTGCCCCACGGACATGATGAATTCGTAGGATGTGCAGGACTTGTTACTTCAGTTATACACTGATGTGTATATCATTTGTTTTCTTGTAAATATCTTTCATGGTTGTACGATAATTTTCAGGAGCTTTTTGGTACATAAATATTTATTCCAATTTTGATTATGTCCTAGCATTTTTCAGGGGTGTTTGGGTGGTGTCACTGTGACTTGTTGCTCTGCATTGGTGTGTACATAGCTGGGGGAGGGGGGGGTCGCATATGTGTGTGCCCGTAACCTTTCGTCCTCCCCCCTCCCGTGTGTCGTAGGTGCAGTACTCACCGTTGTCGTCTGCGCCGGACTTCGTACTCGTGGTAGATGAGAAGGTAGACGAGAGCAGGTAGGATGTTTAATTCGGGTTCCATGCTGTCCTCCTTCCTCCTGGAGTGCGTAGTGGTGTGCGTTTTCCCGTTCGTAGTCTGTTTCCGCCGTGTTTTTATCGGCGGTGCTCCCGCCCTGGAAAAGGTGGCGGATTGGTGAGTTGTGATAGTGTGGGCGGTACATTGTCTGCCGCCTGGCTGTTGGCGGTGACCGCCGCGCTGTTTGTTTGTACCGCCGTGGCGGGCGGAGTGTTAAAGTGGCTGTCTGTGTTGGCGGTTCCCGCCAGGGTCAGAATTCCATATTTTTTACCGCCAGCCTGTTGGCGGGTTGGCCGCCGCTTTAACACCGACCGCCAGGGTTAGAATCACCCCCTGTGTGTCTTATGCTGAAGCCGGGAGGGGGCGCTGGTGACCCCTCCTCGTATCGCCTGCTTACCTTGCTAAATAGTGATGTCAAGATACTTTGTAAGATTTTAGCCACCTGGCTCAGCGAGGTGATCCAGGGTCTAGTACACGAGGATCAATGTGGGTTTATTCCAGGTCGTAGTACGTTGCATGACCTGCGTCATGTGGCACATGTTCTGAACGAAACTGAAGATGTGGAGACTAAATTGGTGCTAGTGTCCTTGGATTTGGAAAAAGCTTTTGACACAGTCGAGTGGGGTTATCTTTTAGAGGTCTTGCAGGGCATAGGGTTAGGCCCTGGTTTCTGGGCTTGGGTGCGGTTACTGTATACTGCTCCCACTGCACAAGTACGGGTAGGGGGAGAGTTATCGGACGCCTGGGAGATCGGCTGGGGCACGAGGCAGGGATGCCCGCTCTCGGGGAGAGTTAACGGACGCCTGGGAGATCGGCAGGGGCACAAGGCAGGGATGCCCGCTCTCGCCTCTATTATTTGCTCTGGTGGTAGAGCCACTAGCGAACTGGCTTTGAGAGGAGCTGGAACATGGGGGATCCAGGTGGGATGGTCCGCACATATAGTTTCCCTGTATGCAGATGATGCACTGGTTTATTTACAGGAAGCTCGTGTTTTGGTGCCGATGCTACTGCAGAGGCTGGGTGCCTTTGGGGTTGTCTCTGGTCCTAAAGTCAATAGGAAAAAATCACTCTTGTTCCCGTTGGGGTTTCTTAGTGGGGTCCTGCAGGCTGATCTACCTAGAGCTGGACTCAGATGGGAGGTTGAGAGTTTTCGGTACCTGGGTATATGGGTCACTCACTCTAAGGCTGCGCATGATAAACATAATGTTGAGCGAGTAGTTGCCGGCCTGGAATGTTCGGTTGCATTTTGGAACAGATTACCCCTTTCTGTGATGGGCAGGGCCGCGGTGGCAAAGATGGTGTTTTTGCCACGGTGTTTATACTTGGTCCAGAACTCTTTGTTTCCGTTGGCTGCCCGGCTCTTTCATTGTTTGGACAGTCTGTTGATCTCTTTGGTATGGGCTGGGCGTCGAAGTAGGGTGGCTCTGTCAGTGTTACGGAAAGATCTGGATGGGGTGGGTTGGCAATTTCTGACATTAGACACTGCTATTACGCAGCACAATTGCAACATGCTGCCAAGTGGATGACGGGTACTGATAACTGGGAGAAGAGGTTGTTTGCAGGAATGTGTGATGGGCGATCATTGATACATTTATTGATGTTGGGGGGTAGATCTGAACCTGCTGCACCCTACTTGATCAAGACCACTGTTGGGATCTGGGAGCAGGTTGTTAAACATGTACTCCGACAACCCCCTTTTCATAGAGAGCTGAAGTTATGGGACTTGGCCCCATTTCGGGATATGGAACAGTTGGTGTCTGTAGAGGCTCGGAGACTGGGAGGATGTGAGGTGGCTGGGTATCTTTATCCCAGTGGAGAGTTTCTTTCTTTTACTGAAGCTGGACTTATTTGATCTGGGCCCTGGTCAATTCCTGCAATATGCGAAAATGGAGAGTGTAGTGCGTGAGATCTGGAGTGGTTTTCCAGTAGCCCCTGGCCGCTCTTCGGTGCTGAACGGTCTTATTAACTGGGATGAGGGAACGCACTTGATTATCCAGTTTTATAAAGCCCTCCGGGAGGATCAACCAGTTGTGATAAGTGTGGGACGCAGGGCATGGGAGTGTGATCTGGGGGAACACATGGCGGATGCTGATTGGGATTTGGCTTTGTCTTTGGTGCATACGGTGTCGTGCAACAATAGGTTTAAGTTGTTGCATTTTAACTTTGTACATAGAACGCATCTCACTCCCAGTCGACTAAACAAGATTGACCAGAGCCGTAGAGCGTGCCGCCCCCGGTTTGGTATGTTTGATGCTTCCTTCCTACATCTGGCCTGGACTTGCACTACAGTATATGACTTTTGGCAGGAAGTGACAGCGACAATTGAGGAGGCCACGGGACTTGGGTTGGAGGCGACTCCGATGACCTGTCTCTTGGGAGTGGTGTGGAAGCCGCGTGGGCGGAACATCCCATATAAATTGGATCAGCTAGCACTGGTGCTGGCCAAGCGCAGGGTAGCAATTGGCTAAATGAGCTCCCGGACCCCGGGGATCTCTAATTGGCTTTGGGATTTAATGGAATGGGGGGCTGCTGAGAAGCAGCATATGCGCTGGACACGAAGGGATGAGATGGCACTCTCTGATGTGGCGGCTTGGGGAACCCTATTGGAATGGTTTACAAGTGTGGAGGATATAAGTTCTGTAAGTTGTGCGGAGGATGAGGCGGGGTGGGGATACACATCACGTCCTCTGAACAGGTGATGGGCAACTATGGTTTCGACATGTTCGTATCTCTAAAAGCTGTTTAATGTCCAGTCTCATGATGATTTGGGCTGGGATGGCGGGACGGAGGGTAATGATGGCGCAGTGGTTGTGATTCTCTCATGACATGGACTTTGTTAAATACGGCCCTTTGGTACTGTAATACTATGTAGATGTACTATCTTGATATAACCTGCACTGCATTGTATGTTTTGTTGGTTGCAGCCTTTAAAACTCAATAAAACAGTTTAAAAATAAATAAAAATGTTGTATTGTACACAGTAATCTTGTACCAATTTTCCTTTAAAGTGTGACCCATTGTCACTCTGGATCTGGAGTGGTACTCCATAATATAACATTAACAGGTCCAGAGTTTTGATGGTATTGTACTGAGTAGACATTTACATGGGACAGCCGTCGGGCAATTAGAATAGGTGTCCACTACTGTGCAAGCATATTGACACCTGTGACTAACTAATAGTAGTCCAATGTAATCAATTTGCCATATCTGTCCTGGTAACTTTCCTCTCTCCAATTGACCTCTGACAGTTTGCAGGTCAGATCACTGTTGTGTGTGTTATCAAATAGGACATTGCAAAGTCACTGTTTTTATCAAATCTAGGGGAATGTGCATCCCTCTAATCTCTGCCCACCTGTAAGTGCCTTTCTTTCCCAGGTGTCCACATTTATGGAGCGTCCATTTAGCCATCCGCACCAAGTCCGAATCCTGTGTTGCCACTTCTGCCGCTGAGATTTTGGCTTTGTCGTCTGCAAGGGAATTGAACCAGCGTTCTAGTGAATCAATGGAACAGTGAGCATCTACATGATACACAGTAGTGGTACTTTGCTACAGCATTTGCCAAATGTCTTGCCACAACTCTTTGCCCCATACTTCCTTAGAATGAATATGCCAGTTATGTGCATGCAGTATGGGAAGCCAAGTGGCTAACCCTTTGGCAGTGGACCAAGAATCAGTGTAAATATGACAAGTTCCAGACAGCTCCTGTTTCAGCACCTTATACACAGCATACAATTCTGTATATTGACTACTCTTCCCTTCTTCTGTAGTGGTCAACAGCTTTTTGCTGACTGGATTATATGACACTGCTTTCCAATGTCATTTAGCTCCCACATATTTGGCTGAACCATTGGTGAATCATACATGCTTCACAAGGATTCAAATGTCTCACCCCTTCTCACTGGTGACTCTTTTAACTGTTGTACCTCCTGCACCCTCTCCTCATCCTTTTATGGGGGCTTATGACACCTGTTTGTGTAGAGTGGCGATGCCTGCTGGACCCGCTTGAGCTCTGTCTTGAATATACCATTTCCAACATATGATACAAGCTATGCAGTGTGTTCTAGGTGAACTCACCACCCACTGCATTATTTGAATCTCAGGTCTTAGAATCACATTATGACTTAGGGTTATTTGCTCAGTATCCACTAGAGCCCAATAACACGCTAGCAGCTGTTCCTCAAAGGGAGTGTATTGCTCCCCAGCCTCAGGTAACATTTTGTTCCAGAACCCCAGGGGCATCCTTGTTCTTCCCTGCTTTTGCCACATGCTCCAATTTGCATATTGCCCCTGAACGGTTACATGTAACTCAATGTCTCCATCCTGTACTGGCCACAAATCTAAAGCTTGTTGTATTGCCTCCTTTGCCAAATCAAACGCACACTGCTGCTGTTCACCCCATTCAAACACATGTTTCTTTCTTGTCACTTTTTACAAGGGGGCTAAGATCTGACTCAAATCAGAAATATGCTGTCTCCACAAGCCAAACAATCCAATGAATCACTGTGTCTCTTGCTTAGTGCAGGGAGTGGCAAACTCCAAAATCTTTTGTGTCACTTGCGGCAACACCTCTCTATGTCCCTTATTCCACTGAATTCCTAGAAACTTCACATTTTGAGAGGGTCCTTGTGTCTTGTCTGGATTAATCATCCACCCTTTACTTTGCAAGAGTTCCACAACCCGCTCCAACTGAGTCTGCACCTGTTCTTGTGTCTATCCCTGAATCATCACATCATCAATGTAATGAGTCAATTGCACTCCTGAAATGATACATACTTCATCGAGGTGTTCTGCCACCAGCCGGTGACAGATGGTGGGGCTATGTAAATAACCCTGGGAGAGTCTTAGCATTCGGAATTGTCTGTCAGAATGTGAGAAAGCAAATTGAACTTGGCACTCAGGAGCCAATGGTATAGAAAAGAAAGCATTGGCAATATCAATGGTTGCATACAAGGTCCTTGCATGCTTCTGTATTCTTTCAATCAAAGTGATGCTATCCGGGACCGCGGCTGTCAAAGGGGGTTATGTTTATTCAACTTGCGATAATCAACCGTCATTCTATAGCACCCGTCAGGTTTACGTACAGGCCATAAGGGATTGTTTCATTGAGTGGTGTTTGGAGCTATTAAACCAGCCTCAATAATTTCTTTCAAAGTTTCACTTATTTCCCCGTGCCCTCCTGGAATGCGGTATTGCTTCAAGCGGATTCCTTTGGTTGCTAGGGGTATCTTAAACTGACCCACCCTCATAGCTGCCACTGAAATGTATCTCTTTGATACAAACTGATAACAACCATCATCCAAATACAAAATCATTCCTTTTAAAATGTCAGTTCCTAATCTGTTCTCCAGAAGGGGCACAATCAAAACAGTATATTCTCTTTTTGGTGTTTTTCCTATTTTCATTTGAACCGTAATTTGCACGGTGGGGTCTGCTTTCCCCCCAGCCCTGTGATGATGTACTACTGACCTGAAAACTTTTGAGGATTTCTATAAATTAAAGAGGTCTCCACTCCAGTTTCAACTAATGGTCGAACGTTTTGCACATGTGTGTGTTTCCAGTGAATTTCTAAATCAACATAGGGTCTGTTATCTTTACAAGCCCAAATTTGTACCAGATCTTGGCCAGTTTCCTAATCTGAGTTAAACCTGTCAACTTTTGCCCAAGTCAGATCTGGATATATGCTTTCATATCTGCGAGTAGCCTCCCCTCCATCCCTGTTCTCAAAAGTTAGCCACTCGCTGTCTAACTCATCCTCCTCTTTCCAGTGTGAAGAAACATTTTTCTCCCTCTCCTTTCCATCCTCCTGCACCTGTGACTGGCTCCGAGTTACACATTTATTATCTTGCTTGTTTACCTTTCTGCAACCTTCCTTCCGATCCAAGTATTATGACTGAGGTTCCGCACACAAAGGTTACTTCAATGCCTTTTTTCACGTAATATTCTGCCAGAAGCTAAATAATACAGCACATCTTCCATAGAGGTCGCTTTCGCCTCCCAGTCACCTCAGCCGTCTTTCTCGGCTCCCGCACATCCACGTACCTGGATTCTCGCTTGAGAACCTTGTGCCCTGCACCTCGAGCATCTCGTGCCCGGTGCCAGTGCCAAGCTACAACACGTCCCCCTCCTTATCACATGGAAACAATTACAATATGTCATTCCTTTTTTTTCCTAAACATGACTAAAACACTTGAAATACATCTGCATTAAACCAGAACAAACTAAACTATGTTATCTAATTTTACATAAAATATGACAATATAAGGAAAATGAAACAACAACAACAACAACAACAACAAAAAATTAACAATTCACAAATTACTATCCACAAAATCCTTAACCACACAGGGACTTTCTTTACTCAATTAGTCTTTTGCTCAGATGCAGGTTCTTCCCCAAAATCTTTATCAACTACAGGATTCATGGCGGACTCATTATCATCAATCAGGTCCTTCCTAGGGTATTCCCTCACACACGCTCTTTCTTCACCACATCCATTCATCGTCCGCTCCATCTGCATAAGTCCACTTTGATCAAAACGACTCAACGATTCCTCTCTCCTGGATGTCTTATCACTTTGTTGCTTATCATTTACTCGTGCACTCTCCATAAATTCCTCATCATCATCAAAATTCATTTTTCTGCCATCATACCGTTCCTGTTTCCAACCCACATTATTGTAATGGGCTACTCGATTCAAAATCCAAACCCGTCCATTGCTTAATCTTACCGATTGCACAACACTTCCACAACTTCTTCAGGTTCATAAAATGTACACTCCCCCTTAGGTACTATACCTGGTTCCTTTATCCTGACCCAGTCGCCCACAGCAAAGTGTACTTGTTTGGTTCCCTTCTTCTCATTATAATACAATTTAGACTTGTCATGAGTTTCCTTCATCTTCCTCCTAGCATCTTCAATAGACCATTGTTCAACACTAGAACAGAATAACCATCCTGGAGTAAATGTGGTTCTAGCATTCCTACCATGCATCATAACAAAAGGTGATACACCAACAGAATCACAATCAGTGACCCTATAAGCCCAATTCATTTTACCTAACTAAATAAGCCAATCTTCATTGCTAAACTTTGCTAGTTGAATGATTCCCTTAATTGCCCAGTTGAATCTTTCTACCATACCATTCCCACTGGGATTGAACAGTGAGGTGGATAATGCTTAATTCCTAACCTCTCAAAATAATGTTTGGCTTTTATTGACATGAATTACACACCATTGTCACTTAAAATATTAGCTGGAATTCCTTCAGAAATGAAAGTTTCATCCACGAATTCCAACACAGCATCAGTGTCAGACGTGTCTACAATCTTTACCAAAGGCCAACGACTAAACAAATCCATTAAAACTACAATGTACTTCTGTGGGTGAGCAAAGGGGCCTACAATGTCAATTGCTATAGTTTCCCATGGATTATTAGGCAATAAGCAATCACTCGTTGGTGGTCGCAAAGTCTTTAAAGACTTATCAGCTATCCTACAATTGGGACATTCCCTTACAAACCTTTTCACTGCCGTACCCACCCCCGGCCACCAAAAGATTTTTTTCACAATCAATTTAGTTCTTGTTATTCCTGAATGACCTTCATGGCTTAAAGCAATAACTACTTCTCATAAAGTTTTAGGTGGAATTATACGTTCCCCTCTCTTTACCAAATCGTCTTCTACAGTGAGATCCGATCACACTTCCCAAAATGGTTTTAAGACTTGTGTAAATTTTTGTTACTAGGCCAACCACTACACACAAATCTCTTGACATCTGTTAAAATCTTATCAGTCTCATACTCTTTATACCACTCATCTCTTTTAATAGCTGCTTCACCATTGTGGTGAATCAAACCAATTTGAAACTCATTCCACTTATCATCTTTACATTCTTCCAGGTCATTAGGCATCCTAGATAAAAAATCTGCTACCACATTATTCTTTCGAGGAACATATAGTACCTTGTACTAGTCTAGCAGATGAATCGACCATATGATCAGTATAGGGAAAGGTGCAGAAGACATTGTGTCGTATTACGAGTCCATTATATCCTATGGAACTCGTAATACGGCTGGTGGTATATCCGTCACTTTTGGGACGGATTAACACCTCCTCCAAAGTTGTAATAACCCCCCATATCTTCAGTAGCTAAAAATTTTCACTAATGGTTTATAATCAGTTTGTATAATGCATGGTTTACCCCACAGAAAAACTTTAAAATGATCCAACGCCCACGCACAAGCCAATGTTTCCCTCTCAATTATTGGGTATTTTTCCTCAGTAGGTGATAAAGATCATGAGGCATATGCAATTACCGTTCCTTCTCAGCTCCCTTTTTCTGTGTCAGCACAGCTCCAAGACCTTTGATACTAGCGTCTGTGGTTATGAGACACAGTGCATTAGGGTCAAAACTTCCTAGTGCAGATGCATTAGCAATTTAATCTTTTATACATTGAAAAGTTTCATCGCATTGTGTAGACCACACAAATGTACACTTATTTTTAAGCAGTTGCCTAATATAATAAGTCTTTTCCGCAAAACATGGAACATACTTGGCACAATATTCTGCCATACCCAAAAAGGATCTTACATCTTCTTTGTTTGTAGGGACCGGTGCCTCTTTAATAGCCTTAACCAAAGGTGATTTTGGTGTAACCCCATCAACACTGATAACCTGACCAAGATAAGAAACACTATTGTCAGAAAATGTACATTTAGCAAACTCAAAAGTGAGACCCTTAGATTCTAATATTGATAAAACTCTCATGAGATAAGCATCATGTTCTTCTTTTGTGCTACCAAAAATCAGGATGTCATCTTGGAAGAATTTAACATTTTCCTCCTTTCTGAACAGTTTAAACATCAATCTCAGGATAACTGCAGCCGCTGACACTACCCCTAACAACATGCGTTTAAACTGATAGCAACCTTCTGGTGTTATGAATGCTGTATATTTCTTTGAGCATTCCGTCAATGAAATCTAATGATAAGTAGAAGACAGGTCAATTGTGGAAAACCACTTTGCTCCTTTAAGACATGTCACCATTTTGTTAATCTTTGGTAGAGGAAACTGATCTACAATTATATTGTTATTTAAATGACGCAAGTCCACACATAATCTTATTTTTCCATTACTCCCTCTACCCACCACCAAAGCTGAAATTCAGTCTGAAGCTTCAATGGGTTCTATAACTCCAGATGACACTCATTTTTCTAATTCAGCAGAAACCTCTCTCACAGCAAAAGGAATATTCCTTACTTTGTGTATCTTATGGATGGCCTCTTCCTTTAAAATGTTATGGTGTTCAAATCCTTTAAGATTCCATAAATTCCTGCCAAAATCTTTTGAAAATTTGAGCTTTAATTCTTCACCCATTTTTTTCCTTCACCCACTATTGAAACTTGTTCTTTATCATTAGGATTCAAAACAATATGCAGATTGCCTTGTTCGTACCACCCTAAAACTGGGGGTCAATTTTTTGCACCGTAGAGTTTTCCTCGTGCTTCCCTGTTCTTGAACTTGAACACCAACCACCTAAAACCCAACATGTCAATTCGTTCGCCACTAAATCCTTCAGGATTAATATCTGGAGGTAATAACTTATTACCAATTTTCTTGATGCATTTTTCCTTCCAAATTGACTCATTAATGATGGTATAGGGTGATCCCGAATTGGCGTACATTTTTAAAGCAACTCCACCAATACTCATCCAGCATTCCGGTTTAGACTTTACAGTATCTCCCTTTATATTTAGAACAAATTTCTCATTCAAACTAGTCACCCTTTCCATATTGCATCCATCATCACTTGAACTGCTCCCTTCTCCTTCAAAACTTGGGGTACGTACGCATTTCACTAAACTATTTTTTTCCTACACACCTTCAAAAAGTGTCCAACAATACCACAATTTGCACATTTCTGTTTGATTGCAGGACAGCTTTTACCGGAAGCCAGATGGTTCTTGCTATCACACCGATAGCATCTTGGTGGGTCTTTCGATTCCATGTTCTTTATGATGTGTTTCAAACTCTTATATTTATTTTGAATTTTGCAAACGGTCTCAGCATCTTTTGCACTCAAATTTAATGCACCTGCTTGACATTTTTGCCTTACGGACCTTGGCTAAAACATCATTTAACGGTTCCTCTCCATTTATCTATGGACGTTCCTGTATTGCAGGATTATCCGCATGCATAACAATTTGATCTCTGATCAAATCCTCTTTAACTGCACCAAATTTACAATCTAATGCCAACTAGTTCTGCAACATAATCATCAACAGGTTCTGTACTCCCTTGTTTCCGTTGAAAGAATTTTTATCTAGTGATGCCAATACATACTTTAGGTCTATAATAACTATCCAGGTCTTGAATAGCTGCATTAAATATGTTGATGTCTCCTGTCACCTCCACTTTAGTAATTTGATTGTAAGTTTTCAGCCCAATAGGTCCTAAAGCATGCAAAAGTAGCCTTTTTTGTGTTCAGAAGACATTGGGGGTTATTACAACTTTGGAGGAGGTGTTAATCCGTCCCAAAAGTGACGGTAAAGTGACGGATATACCACCAGCCGTATTACGAGTCCATTATATCCTATGGAACTCGTAATACGGCTGGTGGTATATCCGTCACTTTACCGTCACTTTTGGGACGGATTAACACCTCCTCCAAAGTTGTAATAACCCCCATTGTGTTTACTTTCATCCATTGCTGCAATATTATTGCAAAACTGCAACAAAATAGTACTTGTAAAATAGGCACAAGTTTTCTGCAATTAACTTACAAACATGCTGATCTCTGTAAATTAGTGTTCACTTTCGTATTGATTTCTCTTGACAACGTGAAAAATATATATATTTTTAAAAACGCAACCTGGAAGACGTGCTGTGTGACACCTATATCAACAATGCAGAACACGCTAATGTACATAAATGGCGTGCCTATGGCCGTAACTTTTTTGCAAAATACGCTCTGTATGCCGCATTGGTCGCCTTGATGACGCAAAGGCAGCAGGCACTATGCGCCGTGTTGGTCTTCCTGACAACGCAAAGGCAGCAGGGCTTGCCTATCATCGTAACGTAATGAACGCATATGTGCGTTCTGATTCCCAAATGTGTCATGAAGCGCGTCTCCGAACGTTGATGGAGACAAGAGTGCACGTGGGGATCCCACTTCCAACCGCCTGCTCCTTCAAATAACAACACAAGCGGTAAGATATCCTTCAGTAAATTTAAAGTATTGCTATGAAAAGTCTTACCGCAGTAGTAGAAGTGGCAAGGAATGTAGTTCACATAGAAAGAAAAAAATATTTACTTCAGGTGCACACTTTAATCCGTCTTCAGGCAGCTCGTCACCATTGTTATGATTGAGGTTCCGCACACAAAGGTTAATTCAATGCCTTTGTTCCAGTAATTTTCTGCTAGTAGCTAAATAATACGGCACATCTTCCATAGAGGTCGCTTTCCATCTCCCAGTCACCTCAACTGTCCTCCTCGGCTCCCGCACGTCCACATACCTGGATTCTTACTTAAGAACCCAAGTAAGTGCCTAGCTACAACACCAAGCCTCCCCACAAGCTTTTAGTATCTATCCCATCAATCTGCTCCTTGCTGACACCATCCTTCAGTAATGCCATGAACATATCCCTCCTAGATACTCTGTTGTTATCTGTGTGACCCTCAGACCTCGAAGATCTCTCGGGTTTTCCCCAGGCACCTACTTCACCTAACTAACTGCTTGTAGCACATCTTTCAAAGACTGACCTGTCTGATTAATATGGAGAGTCATTATCACTTGCTTATAGGCTGGAGGAGCAAGGCGGATGATTTTGTTTTGTACTGTCACAGTGAGCGGTCCGTCTAACAGATGGTGAGCAGTGCTCAGGAAAATGGCAGGTTTCATTGCCTCCTCTTCAATTGTCTGCATGGCATCTGCTAAGGTGTACCAGGGTTTGTCATTTGGTGGCCAATCTGACTCTAAAGGATGATTATAGTTACATCCCTCAACTGCTAATTGCGGTAGGGGGATCTGGTGTTGCCCCTGATAACCTCTAAATTGTTCCTGGGTTATTGGGTCAGTGCTAAGAGTGCAAATCTTAGAAGCATCTCCTATATCTAGCATTACTCCAAAGCTCCGGTGTTGAACAAACGCACCATCCAAGTGAGTAATTTTTCCCCAGCCTGCTGCCTGAATCTATCTATAATATCAGTAATTTCTTGCTGGGTGTAATCTTCCGAAGCATGCAGCTCAATCCCTGCCGGATTCTGTGGGCTGCTCTGTAGTTTTGTCTAAATATTGGTTGCGTGCAAACCACGTTCTTGTTCTGCTCATTTGGTTCACACTGGCCCCCACCTTTTTTTGCCTTTACATCACTGGAATTTGAAAAATCAGAAGACTCCCATATGTTTCCAGTCTAAACCGGCTTTAGAAATGGCTAAATTAACTTTTTCTGATTTATTTTTCCTCTTCGTTTGCAGAATTTGTTCTGGGCGACCTTAACAGCGGCCCTCTCACCTACGGTTTGGTAGGTGTCCACCTTATGTTGTAATAACATATTCTGACAAGACAACATAGTTACTGTATTTTTTGTGTCAACAAGTTGTTTTTCTAATTGCTGATTTTCTTTTCTAAATGCTTACACTTCTCATGCATTTTCCTGTAAGCAGAGAAGAGTATCCAACTGACCTGCTAAGAACCAAAAGGTCATCTTTCCGTTCAAAAGGTACTTTTTTAAGCATATAAGAACATTTTGGGGCTCTGCTTCACCCAGACATTCTTCTCAAAATTCAGAAAGTCCTGATAAACAAGAAAACTCATTCGCAAAAACATTATAAGGTTCTTTTATCCATCCTGGAATTTCACATGCATTTTTAGAAATGGCTTGCGGTGCTGCTTTTGACTTCTTGTCAAACATATATCACTTTTAAACCTCACACTTTTAGCCTTATACCCTCCTCTCTGCCAACTTACGCCAAAGCTTTATGCTTTACTGCAGACTAAGAAAAAATACACAAATACTGAAGGGAATTTCTGGTATGCAACCCTCTCAGTCCGAGAAACACATTTATCAAGGCACTTTGCAAGGTTGGAAATAAAAAGTCAATTATGTACAACACGAGTAGAGATTTGAAGAAAGTCACCACTGTGAAATAAAAGTGTACTGCTTTAGTTTAAACTGAGAGGAAACACAAATAAAAGGAATTCCACCAATGCAGAGCTCTTAGTCTGAGTAATTAGTTTGTTAAAGCACTGTTTCAGGTTCGACTAGAGGAAGCATGTAGGTCAAATACAGCAAACACAAATACACTTCCAAAAATAATCACAACAGTAGATTAATAATAATGCTCATAAAAACAAACACTGTAAATGCACTACTTTAATCATGGATTTATGTCAGCATATACAGTGATTATATTATATATTTATGCACAATGCAAAGCTAGAAATAATAATACAAAATAATTCATCACCATGGGGCTTGCTTGCTTCATCTCTTTGCCAGGAACAGGCCATGAACCCAGTCGACCATGAAGAGAGAACTACCCCCAGGGGAAAGGAGGCAGGCACAGACGCCTCCATCCCAACCAGAGTTCAATATTTTCACAGTCGCCTAGTTTCCTCCTCCAATATACTTTAAACAAGCAGGAGAAGAAAATTCTAGAAATGCCTCCTCTCATCCAGTGAGATGTTGTTCAAATGCTGGCCAAAACAGATTGGTTTTGAGAAGGGCACGTTGAAGATTGGCCACATCCCCAGGTGCTCTTTTCCAAGACCATACCGTTCCTGCCGTACTATAAACATCATCCTGGTACATCCTTATCTAACTCATACCCCTCCATGTTATGTTCTAGCCCTTGGTGAGAAAGATCACAAAGAGTGAAAACATGAGAGAAAAACACATTG